>NC_079196.1:192265750-192865750 GCF_029499605.1 Hyla sarda | reverse complement strand
TCCCACAGATGACGCGTCTGAAAAAGCGAAGTAAAATCGATCACGTTACAAGTAAACGAATCGGCTTGACTGTCATGTAAATTGGATTTCCCACATTAATTGTAGAAAGTCATATGTGCTGACTCCGGGGCTGTTGCTTAGCAACCTTTAATGGCTCCAGGAGGTGTGTAAGACGCTATATTTCACTATAATTGAACTTTTTTTTTTTTCTATTAAAAATACCAAATTATTTCATAGTTTATTTAATACTAATCCCAATCCTAAATTTAATATAGAGATTTCCAGGCTAGCAATCCCTGTCTGCAGGATAAGCTCCTCTAATGAAAACCTAAAGAGTTTCTTCTAAATCTGTAATATACTCAATGCTGATCTTAGGGACCATAGTTTGGTGATAGCCGCACCAATGGGTCCTTCATATCATTTTTTTTAGTAAACTGCAAAATGCCAGATCCACTTTGCGTTTTTCAGTTTGGTGTTTTTTAATCTGTTTTTCAGTTATTTTGGGCTCAGAGACTGGTTTTCCAAAACGCTCTACAAAACCTAGTTTGGCATTTTTTGCACAGAAATCATGGCCTTTTCCTCCCATAGAAGTCTATGGGAGAGCAAAAACGGCCCAAAAAAATGTCATGTTGGTTTTAACTTTGGCGTTTTTGCCGGGGGGTTTTATTCTTTTTTGGACTTTAGCGATCCAAAAAAGTGATGGAGATACCTTTTTTATAAAAATTTCATAGGGTACCATTAAAAAATAATTAAAAAAAAGATACAGTAGTGATGGAAAAAAATTATTTGACGGAATTTATCTTTTTTATAACTACATTTTTATTCATTTTTTAACAGGGATCAATTTATGTGTGCGGGCAGGGCATTAAAAATGTAGCCGCCAATAATAAAAAATGCAGTGTGTGTGTGTTTTTCACTTTAAAAATTTTTTTTTTTAGGTAGTACTACTACTCACAGCAAGGAACACACTGTTCCATGATGGGAGTAGTAGTACCTGTACTAATTGACAGATCACCTGGGTTCGTTGTGATCCTCCTGTATAATGTATAGATGCGGCCGGCTGCTCTTCTATGGCCCCCTGCACTGACGTATATATACACATATTCATATTTCCCACAGAGAGCTGTGATTGGCCAGATGGTTCCGGCCAATCACAACTCTCTGTGGAAAATACGAATAGGTGTATATATACGTCAGTGCAGGGGACCATAGAAGAGCGGCCGGCCGCATCTATATATTATACAGAAGGATCACAGCGGGTGTCAGGAGTGACACTCGTTGCAATTCTGTCTATTAAAGGGGTACTCCGGCGCTTAGACATATTATCCCCTGTCCCGCCGCTGAGGACCTCCATGATCTTGCACGCCGCACCCGGTTTCTAATGAGTCCCCGGAGCGTGTTCACTCCGGGTCTGATTACCGGCGACCACAGGGCCAGCGCGTGTGACGTCATGCCTCTGCCCCCGTGTGACGTCACGCTCCGCCCCTCTCAATGCAAGCCTATGGGAGGGGGCGTGATTATAAACGAGGTGCAGCGTGCAAGATTACGGGGGTCCCCGGCGGCGGGACTCCCGCGATCAGGCATCTTATCCCCTATCCTTTGGATAGAGGATAAGATGTCTAAGCGCCGGAGTACCCCTTTATTGCAGGTACTACTACTCCCAGCATGGAGCAGAATGTGCTCCATGATGGGAGTAGTAGTACCCACAGTTAAGGACAGATCACAGCGAGTGTCACTCCTGACATCCGCTGGGATCGTCCTATCTATTGCAGAGATGCGGAGTGGCTCTATACAGCGCTCACATCTCTGCTCTATACTCCGGCCAGTGATGTGAATAGAACATCACTCATTCATATTTTCCTCAGAGAAGCAACCATCCGGCCAATCCCCACTCTGGGCGGAAAATATGAATGAGTGATGTTCTATTCACATCACTGGCCGGCCCGGAGTGTAGTACAGAGATGTATAGAGCCACTCCGCATCTCTGCTTTATAATGGACGATCGAATCGGATGTCAGGAGTAACACCCCGGGCGATCTGTCCATTAGTACAGGTACTACTACTCCCATCATGGAACAGTCTGTTCCATGCTGGGAGTAGTAGTACTACATCAAAAATTGAGGGGGAAAAGTGAAACACACACTTTATTAAAAAAAATTATAAAAATTTTGTTATAAATTTTTTTATTCCATTCCCATTTTTTTTCCATCCCTACTGCATCCTTTTTTTTTTTTTTGGTACCCAACAAATTTGGAAAAAAAACGGCAAAGGGGCCAAAAAATTTGACACAAAGATAAAAACGCCAGAAAAAAATGCCAAAATGCAGGGAAAAATAGTGGCAGTTTTTCTGGCATTTTTAAGTCTAAAAAAATGCAGTGCAAAAACCTCAGTGGAATTCTGGACTCATACTTGCTCTGTGCCTGTGCGACAAAATCCCAAGAGTTAACTTGTTAGGGACCATGCAAAACTACAACTCTCAGCATGCTCAGACAGTCTCGGCATACTGGGAGTTGTAGTTTTGCAACATCTGGAAGGGCACAGTTTGGAGACCACTATACAATTCAAAGCATGCCTGGACAGTCAGGCATGCTGTGCGTTGTAGTTCTGCAACATCTGTCCCTTCAGATGTTGCCGAACTACAACTCCCAGCATGCCTGGACAGTCTCGGCATGTTTGCAGTTGAAGTTTTGCAACATCTGGAAGGCTACAGTATGGAAACCACTACACAGTGGTCTCCAAACTGTTCTCCTCCAGTTGTTGCATAACTACAACTCCCAGCATGCCCTTTGGCTGTCCGGGCATGCTCGGAGTTGCAGTTTTGCAACAACTGGAGGCACACTGGTTGGGAAACACTGTCTGTTTTTGTTTCCCAACCCGTGGGCCTCCAGCTGTTGCAAAACTAAAACTCCCAGCATGCACTAACAGACCATTCAAGCTGGGAGTTGTAGTTTTGCAACAGCTGGAGGTACACTGGTGTGGAAACACTGCGGTAGTCTGTTACCTAACTCAGTGTTTCCCAACCAGTGTGCCTACAGCTGTTGCATAACTCCCAGCATGCACAGTCTGTCAGTACATTCTGGAAATTGTAGTTTTGCAACAGTTGAAGGTTTGCCCCCCCTCCCCCCCCCCTCCATGTCAATGTACTGGGTACATTCACACAGGCGGGGGTTTACAGCGAGTTTCCCGATTTAAATTTGAGCTGCAGCAAATTTTCCGTTGCAGCTGAAACTCCCTATGGACCATGCCCATGTGAATGTACCCTAAATACACTACACCTATACAAAATAAAGAGTAAAACACTACATATACATGCACCCTTATACTGTCGCCCCCCCCCCCCCCCCCCCCAATAAAAAATGTATAACATTTCGTACGGCACTGTTTTCAAAATGGAGCCTCCAGCTGTTGCAAAATAACAACTCCCAGTATTGCTGGACAGCCATTGACTGTCCAGGCATGTTGGGAGGTTTGCAACAGCTGTAGACACCCTGTTTGGGGAACACTGCCGTAGGGTATTTTTTGTAGTGGAGGCAAGTGTAATGCTTGCATCCGCGTCCACCCCTATGAAAATCCCTAATGTAGGCCTCAAGTGCACATGGAGCTCTCTCACTTCGGAGCCCTGTCCTATTTCAAGGCAAGAGTTTAGGGCCACATATGGGGTATTTCTACTAGGGAGAAATTGCACTACAACTTTTGGGGGGAATTTTCTTTTTTTTACCCCTTATGAAAAGGGAAAGTTGGGGTCTAGACCAGCATGTTAGTGAAAAAAAAATTACACTAACATGCTGGTGTTGCCACATACTTTTTGTTTTCATAAGAGATTAAAGGAAAAAAAAAATCCCAAAATTTGTAACACAATTTCTCCCTAGTACGGAAATACCCCATATGTGGACGTAAAGTGCTCTGCGGACGCACAACAGGGCTCAGGATCACGTACATTTGAGGCTTAAACTGGTGATTTGCACAGGGTTTGCTGCTGGTTACAGTGGTTCTGACACAAACGCAAAAAAGAAACACCCACATGTGACCCCATTTTGAAAATGACACCCTTCACGAAATGTAAAAAGGAGTATTTTGAGCCTTAACAACCCACAGGTATTTGACAAATTTTCGTTAAAGTTGGACATGAAAATGAAAAATTTGATTTTTTTCACTAAAATGCTGGTGTTACACCAAAGTTTTCATTTATACAAGCGGTAATAGGGAAAAAAATCCCCCCAAAATTTGTAACACCATTTCTTCTGAGTAAGGAAATACCCCATATGTGAATGTAAAGTGCTCTGCGGGCGCACTATAGGGCTCAGAAGAGAAGGAGCGCCATTGGGCTTTGGGATAGAGAATTTGGCTGGAATTGAAGATCATATGCCCCTATGCTGCCAGAACAGTGGACCCCCCACATGTGACACCATTTCGGAAACTACACCCTTCAAGGAATGTAATAAGGGGTACAGTGAGCATTTACACCCAACAGGTGTCTGACAGATTTTTGGAACAGTGGTCCATGAAAATGAAAAATTTAATTTTACATTTGCTCAGCCCACTGTTCCAAAGATCTGTCAAATGCCACATGCATAATTTCCTCCCTTCTTACATTATATAATAAACATCCCCCCCACCCCCACACTATATAATAAATCCCCCCACCCCCCACACACACACGATATAATAAATACCCCCAACACACACACACTATATAATAAATACCCCCAACACACACACACACACACACACACTATATCATAAATCCCCCCACCCCCCACACACACACTATATAATAAATCCCCCCCACCCCCCACACACACATTATATAATAAATCCCCCCTCACATTATATAATAAATCGCCCCCCACCCCCACACTATATAATAAATCCCCCCACCCCCCCACACACACACTATATAATAAATACCCCCAACACACACACACACACACTATATAATAAATACCCCCAACACACACACACACTATATAATAAATACCCCCAACACACACACATACACACTATATAATAAATACCCCCAACACACACACACACACACACACTATATAATAAATACCCCCAACACACACACATACACACTATATAATAAATACCCCCAACACACACACACACACACACACACTATATAATAAATACCCCCAACACACACACACACACACACTATATAATAAATACCCCCAACACACACTATATAATAAATACCCCCAACACACACACACACACTATATAATAAATACCCCCAACACACACACATACACACTATATAATAAATACCCCCAACACACACACACACACACACACTATATAATAAATACCCCCAACACACACACACACACACTATATAATAAATACCCCCAACACACACACACACTATATATAATAAATACCCCCAACACACACACACACTATATAATAAATACCCCCAACACACACACACACACACACACACTATATAATAAATACCCCCAACACACACACACACACACACACACACACACTATATAATAAATACCCCCAACACACACACACACACTATATAATAAATACCCCCAACATACACACACACGATATAATAAATACCGCCAACACACACACACACTATATAATAACTACCCCCAACACACAGACACACACACACTATATAATAAATACCCCCAACACACACACACACACACACTATATAATAAATACCCCCAACACACACACACTATATAATAAATACCCCACCACCACACACACATAAACGCACTATATAATAAATCCCCCCCCCCCACCACACACACATAAACACACATACACACACTATATAATAAATATCCCCCCCACACACACATTATACAAACTCATATATCCGGCTGTGGGTCCCCTGCTGCGGCCTGGATCCTGGATGCGGCCGTGTGGGGACTGAGAGGAGGAGCGGGAGACTCTCTTTGCTCCGCTCCTCTCTATGATGCCACCCGTGACGTCGCACGTCACGTCACCATCTCCCAGACAGCCATTGCGGTACTGGCTGCCTGGGGATGAGTGACGGCGGCGAACATAAAAAGGTAGCAAAAGGGGCGAGCTGCTTTTGGGCCCCCAGGAATTACAGGGCCCGGGGCAGCTGCCCCTTTTGCCCCGCGTTAAAGACGGGCCTGGGCACACAATTCTTTCATGGGGCTGGGGCTGAAGGGCCCCAGCCTAGATGGTGCCCCCCCCCCCCCCGCACCGCGGGGGGCCCCCTTACGCCACTGGGTCTTTATGGTCATCAGTGCCCATGGAAATCAGGATTGCCAACCTTTGTTTTATGATGGAGATAAAATTGTGGTCAGACAAAATATTACAGACAATTTCGAAAATTTAGTATACAGTGGTCCCTCAAGTTACAATATTAATTGGTTCCAGGATGACCATTGTATGTTCAAACCATTGTATGTTCAGACCATAACTCTATGGAAAGCTGGTAATTGGTTCTGAAGCCACCAAAATATCCTCCAAAAATAGGAAAAAATGAGGATTAAACAAAAATAAGTAGATAAATAATACAGATAAAGCAAATCCTTCCATATAAAAGTAAGAAAGATCTGGATCTGTAAATCACTGTCTATGTAGAGGACAGGAGCTTCTTCAGGTTCCTGTACAATGCACGCAATGTCCTAAAAAGTTAAATGGAGCCGCCCTTACTTGGTGTCTAAAGGAGCAGCTAACCGGGGCACAGGTAAAGAGTAGTACAGAACATGTAGTACTACCCTGTACTGTAGGGGGCGCTACCAGACAGCCAGTCAGTGCATGCACTTCAGTAAGACAGGTGTATTACCAGTAAATGCCCATTCTGATTGGTCAGTTCTTCCAGCCATGTTGAGTCTGGTTTCAAGTTACAATGGTCCAGAAAAGACCATTGTATGTTGCAACTATTGTATGTTGAGGCCATTGTAAGTTGAGGGATCACTTGTACATATATCTGTACAATAACCTGGAGAAGCTCCTCTAGCTTCAAAAAGGTCTAGTTGGACACTGGTCAAAAGATTCACATTATGGCAAATGTAAACAGACCCTACACAAAAGTCAGCGGATCAGATTTATTTTGGTAGGATCATAAAAGAAGGGATGTTAGATTTCAAGCTGCCAGGTCATTTGTTCCACCAGCGGCATATTCCTCTTCTTCCTTGAAAAAATGTTTATGTTGGAGTCGGGAGGAATAGTAGTTGGCTGAACGAGAGTCTGGCAGACAGATATCTAAAAGTTTTTTTGTTTTTTTTGTTAACATTGGTGTGAATGGGTTTCCAGTTGACCCATTCACACTGCGGAATCCATTTTCCTTTTCAGAAATTCAGATTTTCCAGACATACCCAAAGAATAAACATGTCCACTTTTTTGCGGAATTCCACACAGACTGTCGAGGGTGAACATGCCATAAAAGATATCCCTCCACTGGGACCCCGACAGATCATGAGGTCAAGTAAATTGGCACTGCGCATGCTTGACTGACACTCCATTTTCATAGGTCCTATATATTCTCATGATTGCCGGTCAACCCCACTGATCAGCTAGTTATAGCCTATCATAAGCATAGAGAATAGAGATGAACTAATTTTTAAAAAATTCTATTCGGTCGATTCACCCAATTTTCCCCAAAAATTTGTTTTGGTCCGAATTTATTTGCGGGGAATCTGTATTAAAAGCGGCTATTTCTGGCCTACAGAGCCTCAATAGGGGTGTAGAACACTTTGCCTTGCTGTAACAGGCATAGGGTGTGTGCTGTGTTAGTGAAATAATACTGTTATTAAGTGTAACATGCAGATTAGAGGCGTCGCTATTAGAATCACTGCCACAGAGCGGCACAATGACAGAGCCTGGAGGTGACATCAGTATGAGACCATATAGTGGCTGAATGACACAGTGTGGAGGTGGCAGCATCATGAGGAGACCATATAGTGCCTGAATAATACAGTGTGGAGGTTGCGACAGCAAGAGCAGACCATATAGTGGCTGAATGACACAGTCTGGAGTTGGTGGCAACATGAGGAGACCATATAGTGGCTGAATGACACAGCCTGGAGTTGGCGACAGCATGAGGAGACCATGTAGTGGCGGAATGACACATCCTGTAGTTGGTGGCAGCCTGAGGAGACCATATAGTGGTTGAATGACACAACCTGGAGTTGGCGGAAGCATGAGGAGACCATATAGTGCCTGAATGACACAGCCTGGAGTTGGTGGCAGCATGAGGAGACCATATAGTGGCTGATAGTGTTGAGCGGCATAGGCCATATTCGAATTCACGAATATTCGCGAATATATTCGCGAATATTCGTCATATATTCGCGAATATTCGTCATATATTCGCGAATATTCGTCATATATTTGTGAATATTCGCATATTCGCAATATCCTCGTTTTATTTTCGCATATGAAATTTGCATATGCGAAAATTTGCGCGAATGCGAAAATTAGCATATACAAAAGTTAGCATAAGCAAAAATTCGTATATGCGAAAATTTGCATATGTTAATTTTCGCATATGCGAAAATTCGCATACCAGTCTCACGCAGTAGTATTAGAGCCTTCTTTACACCACACAAGCTGGAAGCAGAGAGGGATGATCACTGTGATGTGTACTGTGAAAAAAAAAAAAAGAATATTCGTAATTACGAATATATAGCGCTATATTCGCGAATATGCGATATTCGCGAATAAAATTCGTATTGCGAATATTCGCGAGCAACACTAGTGGCTGAATGACACAGCCTGGAGTTGGCGGCAGCATAAGGAGACCATATAGTGGCTGAATGACACAGCCTGGAGTTGGCGGCAGCATAAGGAGACCATATAGTGGCTGAATGACACAGCCTGGTGGTGTTGGAAGCATGAGGAGACCATATAGTTGCATAATGAGAAAGCCTGGAGGTGGCAGCAGCATGAGGAGAACATATGGTGGAAGTATGAGACAGCCTGGAGCTGGCATCAGCTTGAGGATAACATATGGTGGAAGAATGAGACAGCCTGGAGGCGGCATTGTTACGCCAAGCGCTCCGGGTCCCTGCTCCTCCCCGGAGCGCTCGCTACACTCTCCTCACTGCAGCGCTCCGGTCAGATACACTGACCCGGGGCGCTGCGATACCGCCTCCAGCCGGGATGCGATTCGCGATGCGGGTAGCGCCCGCTCGCGATGCGCACCCCGGCTCCCGTACCTGACTCGCTCTCCGTCAGTCCTGTCCCGGCGCGCGCGGCCCCGCTCCCTAGGGCGCGCGCGCGCCGGGTCTTTGCGATTTAAAGGGCCACTGCGCCGCTGATTGGCGCAGTGGTTCCAATTAGTGTTATCACCTGTGCACTTCCCTATATCACCTCACTTCCCCTGCACTTCCTTGCCGGATCTTGTTGCCATCGTGCCAGTGAAAGCGTTTCCTTGTATGTTCCTAGCCTGTGTTCCAGACCTCCTGCCGTTGCCCCTGACTACGATCCTTGCTGCCTGCCCCGACCTTCTGCTACGTCCGACCTTGCTTCTGTCTACTCCCTTGTACCGCGCCTATCTTCAGCAGCCAGAGAGGTTGAGCCGTTGCTAGTGGATACGACCTGGTCACCAGAGCCCGCCGCAAAGCGGGATGGTCTTGCTGCGGCGGTAGTGACCAGGACGTATCCACTAGCAACGGCTCAACCTCTCTGGCTGCTGAAGATAGGCGCGGTACAAGGGAGTAGACAGAAGCAAGGTCGGACGTAGCAGAAGGTCGGGGCAGGCAGCAAGGATCGTAGTCAGGGGCAACGGCAGGAGGTCTGGAACACAGGCTAGGAACATACAAGGAAACGCTTTCACTGGCACGATGGCAACAAGATCCGGCAAGGAAGTGCAGGGGAAGTGAGGTGATATAGGGAAGTGCACAGGTGATAACACTAATTGGAACCACTGCGCCAATCAGCGGCGCAGTGGCCCTTTAAATCGCAAAGACCCGGCGCGCGCGCACCCTAGGGAGCGGGGCCGCGCGCTCCGGGACAGGACTGACGGAGAGCGAGTCAGGTACGGGAGCCGGGGTGCGCATCGCGAGCGGGCGCTACCCGCATCGCGAATCGCATCCCAGCTGGAGGCGGTATCGCAGCGCCCCGGGTCAGTGGATCTGACCGGAGCGCTGCAGTGAGGAGAGTGTAGCGAGCGCTCCGGGGAGGAGCGGGGACCCGGAGCGCTTGGCGTAACAGGCATCAGCATGAGGAGAACATATGGTGGCACTGTGAGAGAGCCTGGAGCTGGCATCACATGAGGAGAACATATGGTGACAGTATGAGACAGCCTGGAGCTGGCAGCAGCATGAGGAGAACATATGGTGGCAGAATGAGACAGCCTGGAGGTGGCATCAGCAGCATCAGGAGTCCAGAAAGTGACCTGGTGACATAGTGGGGCTGAGGGTGGCAATACCAGTACCCGGTGACGAAGGTGGGTGAAGAAAGGAGAACTTGGCATAAGATGTGTGGCATCAGGCGGGTGGCAGGATCAGAATAGTAGCTGAGGCAGGTAGGCAGATGAAAACGTTCTCTTTTGTAAAAGTGTTAGTGTGCCCAAGTAAGTATTGAGGATATGCATTACGTAAAACTTAACCTTTAATAATATTCTTAGGATAAAATATATGTACACAAGGAAAGGCGTGCAAAAAACACCATGTGCCACCTACACCAAGTATTAATGTGATGCAAAGACCTCTAAAGGGTGGAAGGGAACAACGTATGGTTCATTGTAATCGTGGTGGGGGGGGGGGTAAAAACTTCTCCTGTGAGGATTCCCTTTTTGGCAAGTGTTACCCGCCCCACACAGGAACCTCTCCCTATTTCCACCTGCAAACACTGCCATTTCCCAGGGTTTTTAGGGGAAAATAGGGAGAGGTTCCTGTGTTTGGCCGCCCTTTTTAAGACGAGTAACACTTTCCTCGAAAAGGTGGAAGGGAATAACGTATTGTCCATTGTAGCAGGTGGGGGGAAAAATCCCCTGTAAGGCCCTAATCTCGCCCTATTAATCCCCTTCTTGGCAAGTGTTACTCGCCCTAAAAAGGGCGGCCCCACACAGGATACTCTCCCTATTGCCATCTAAAAACCCTGTAAAATGGCAGTGTTTGTAGGTGGAAATTGGGAGAGGTTCCTGTGTGGGGCCGACCTTCTTAGGGCGAGTAACACTTGCCAAGAAGGGAATTAATGTCACGATGCCGGCTGGCAGGTAGTGGACCCTCTGTGCCAGAGAGGGATTGGCGTGGACCGTGCTAGTGGACCGGTTCTAAGCCACTACTGGTTTTCACCAGAGCCCGCCGCAAAGCGGGATGGTCTTGCTGCGGCGGTAGTGACCAGGTCGTATCCACTAGCAACGGCTCACCTCTCTGGCTGCTGAAGATAGGCGCGGTACAAGGGAGTAGGCAGAAGCAAGGTCGGACGTAGCAGAAGGTCGGGGCAGGCAGCAAGGATCGTAGTCAGGGGCAACGGCAGAAGGTCTGGAAACACTGGCAAGGGACACACAAGGAACGCTTTCACTGGCACTAAGGCAACAAGATCCGGCAAGGGAGTGCAAGGGAAGTGAGGTAATATAGGGAGTGCACAGGTGATAACTCTAATTGGAACCACTGCGCCAATCAGCGGCGCAGTGGCCCTTTAAATCGCAGAGACCCGGCGCGCGCGCGCCCTAGGGAGCGGGGCCGCGCGCGCCGGGACAGAACAGACGGGGAGCGAGTCAGGTAGGAGAGCCGGGGTGCGCATCGCGAGCGGGCGCTACCCGCATCGCGAATCGCATCCCGGCTAGCAGCAGGATCGCAGCGCCCCGGGTCAGAGGACGTGACCGGGGCGCTGCAGCGGAGGAGGTGAAGCGAGCGCTCCGGGGAGGAGCGGGAACCCGGAGCGCTCGGCGTAACAGTACCCCCCCCCTTGGGTCTCCCCCTCTTCTTGGAGCCTGAGAACCTGAGGAGCAGACTTGAGTTGTTTAAAGGAGTCTTCTGCTTGAGGAGGCCAGGACTTGGGATCAGCATTTTTCTTGGTTAAAGCCACGATAGGAGCCACAATGGTAGAAAAATGTGGAATAAATTGCCTGTAATAATTGGCGAACCCCAAAAAGCGTTGGATAGCACGGAGTCCGGAGGGGCGTGGCCAATTTAAGACGGCAGAGAGTTTGTCTGGATCCATCTGTAGTCCCTGGCCAGAGACCAAATATCCTAGAAAAGGAAGAGATTGGCATTCAAACAGACATTTCTCAATTTTGGCATAGAGTTGGTTGTCACGAAGTCTCTGAAGAACCATACGGACATGCCGGCGGTGTTCCTCTAGATTGGCAGAAAAAATTAGGATATCGTCCAGATATACCACAACACAGGAGTATAATAGATCACGAAAAATTTCATTGACAAAGTCTTGGAAGACGGCAGGGGCATTGCACAGTCCAAAGGGCATGACCAGATACTCAAAGTGTCCATCTCTGGTGTTAAATGCCGTTTTCCACTCGTCCCCCTCTCTGATGCGGATGAGGTTATAGGCGCCTCTTAAGTCCAATTTAGTGAAGATGTGGGCACCTTGGAGGCGATCAAAGAGTTCAGAGATGAGGGGTAAGGGGTAGCGGTTCTTAACCGTGATTTTATTAAGACCGCGGTAGTCAATGCAAGGACGTAGGGAGCCATCTTTTTTGGAGACAAAGAAAAATCCGGCTCCGGCAGGAGAGGAGGATTTACGGATAAAGCCCCTTTTTAGATTCTCCTGGACGTATTCGGACATGGCAAGAGTCTCTGGGGCAGAGAGAGGATAAATTCTGCCCCGGGGTGGAGTAGTACCCGGGAGGAGGTCGATAGGGCAATCATAAGGCCTGTGAGGAGGTAGAGTCTCAGCTTGTTTTTTGCAGAAAACATCCGCGAAGTCCATATAGGCCTTGGGGAGACCGGTTACTGGAGGAACCACAGAGTTACGGCAAGGGTTACTGGGAACCGGTTTTAGACAGTTCTTGGAACAAGAGGACCCCCAACTCTTGATCTCCCCAGTGGACCAATCCAGGGTTGGGGAATGAAGTTGAAGCCAGGGAAGTCCAAGGAGAATCTCCGAGGTGCAATTGGGGAGGACCAAAAGTTCAATCCTCTCATGATGAGATCCGATGCTCATAAGAAGGGGCTCCGTGCGGAAACGTATGGTACAGTCCAATCTTTCATTATTTACACAATTGATGTAGAGGGGTCTGGCGAGACTGGTCACTGGGATGTTGAACCTGTTGACGAGAGAGGCCAAAATAAAATTTCCTGCAGAACCAGAGTCCAAGAAGGCCACTGTAGAGAAGGAGAAGGCAGAAGCAGACATCCGCACAGGCACAGTAAGACGTGGAGAAGCAGAGTAGACATCAAGGACTGTCTCACCCTTGTGCGGAGTCAGCGTACGTCTTTCCAGGCGGGGAGGACGGATAGGACAATCCCTCAGGAAGTGTTCGGTACTAGCACAGTACAGGCAGAGGTTCTCCATACGGCGTCGTGTCCTCTCTTGAGGTGTCAGGCGAGACCGGTCGACCTGCATAGCCTCCACGGCGGGAGGCACAGGAACAGATTGCAGGGGACCAGAGGAGAGAGGAGCCGAGGAGACGAAACGCCTCGTGCGAACAGAGTCCATATCTTGGCGGAGTTCCTGACGCCTTTCAGAAAAACGCATGTCAATGCGAGTGGCTAGGTGAATAAGTTCATGTAGATTAGCAGGAATTTCTCGTGCGGCCAGAACATCTTTAATGTTGCTGGATAGGCCTTTTTTGAAGGTCGCGCAGAGGGCCTCATTATTCCAGGACAATTCTGAAGCAAGTGTACGGAATTGTACGGCATACTCGCCAACGGAAGAATTACCCTGGACCAGGTTCAACAGGGCAGTCTCAGCAGAAGAGGCTCGGGCAGGTTCCTCAAAGACACTTCGGATTTCCGAGAAGAAGGAGTGTACTGAGGCAGTGACGGGGTCATTGCGGTCCCAGAGCGGTGTGGCCCATGACAGGGCTTTTCCGGACAGAAGACTGACTACGAAAGCCACCTTAGACCTTTCAGTGGGAAACAGGTCCGACATCATCTCCAGATGCAGGGAACATTGGGAAAGGAAGCCACGGCAAAACTTAGAGTCCCCATCAAACTTATCCGGCAAGGATAAGCGTATCCCAGGAGCGGCCACTCGCTGCGGAGGAGGTGCAGGAGCTGGCGGAGGAGATGACTGCTGAAGCTGTGGTAGCAACTGTTGTAGCATAACGGTCAGTTGAGACAGCTGTTGGCCTTGTTGCGCAATCTGTTGTGACTGCTGGGCGACCACCGTGGTGAGGTCAGCGACAACTGGCAGAGGAACTTCAGCGGGATCCATGGCCGGATCTACTGTCACGATGCCGGCTGGCAGGTAGTGGACCCTCTGTGCCAGAGAGGGATTGGCGTGGACCGTGCTAGTGGACCGGTTCTAAGCCACTACTGGTTTTCACCAGAGCCCGCCGCAAAGCGGGATGGTCTTGCTGCGGCGGTAGTGACCAGGTCGTATCCACTAGCAACGGCTCACCTCTCTGGCTGCTGAAGATAGGCGCGGTACAAGGGAGTAGGCAGAAGCAAGGTCGGACGTAGCAGAAGGTCGGGGCAGGCAGCAAGGATCGTAGTCAGGGGCAACGGCAGAAGGTCTGGAAACACTGGCAAGGGACACACAAGGAACGCTTTCACTGGCACTAAGGCAACAAGATCCGGCAAGGGAGTGCAAGGGAAGTGAGGTAATATAGGGAGTGCACAGGTGATAACTCTAATTGGAACCACTGCGCCAATCAGCGGCGCAGTGGCCCTTTAAATCGCAGAGACCCGGCGCGCGCGCGCCCTAGGGAGCGGGGCCGCGCGCGCCGGGACAGAACAGACGGGGAGCGAGTCAGGTAGGAGAGCCGGGGTGCGCATCGCGAGCGGGCGCTACCCGCATCGCGAATCGCATCCCGGCTAGCAGCAGGATCGCAGCGCCCCGGGTCAGAGGACGTGACCGGGGCGCTGCAGCGGAGGAGGTGAAGCGAGCGCTCCGGGGAGGAGCGGGAACCCGGAGCGCTCGGCGTAACAATTAATAATGCAACAGTAGGGCCTTACAGGGGAAGTTTTTACCCCCACTGGTTACAATGGACCATACATTGTTCCCTTCCACCTTTTAGAGGTCTTTGCATCACATCAATACTTGGTGGTGTAGGTGGCACATGATGTTTTTTGCACACCTTTCCTTTTGTTGGATTTAAAAAAATCTAAAAATCAGTGTGTGCTTCCGGAGCCTGAACGCTCCCAACACCTCCACCCACGCCACTCTCCTCATCACAACTTGCCCGCCTAGCAGAGGAAGCGGCGGACGTCTCCTCCACTTCTTGGCTGGGCAGTAGCTGCTGACTGTCCTCTAGTAGATCGCACTCACTAAATAGTGGAGCTGAACCCATAGCATAAGATACTTCTGTGGTGGAGGTAACAGCATAGGACAGAGGCAATGGGAGGACAGGGACTGTTTCCGGGCCATGCCAACTAAAGGTTGTATTTGAGGAACCCACCGACTGTTGACTGGGGGTGTCAGATGTCACTTGTGATGAAGTGGATGACCGTGTTAACCAATCGATGACAGCAGATGGGTTGCTGGTCGAGACACAACCGCTAGCTGATACCGGGAGCTCAGGCCTCTCACTGCGACTTCTGCTGCCACTCGCCCCTAGTCTGCTGCAACCTTTGCCTGATGAATTTAGGCCTCTGCCACTCCTCTGTGCACATCCTGGCACTTCTCTGCCTGACATACTTAGTGCGTATATGAGGGGACGCGCACCTGTATGCGTGAAACCGCCGGCAGTCGCCTCTGAGCGCCCCACGCTACTCATGTCTTCCTTGCCGGATTGAACAGCCCGAGATGGGAGACGATATTTCAGCTTCTGGACGGTGAGTGCAGGACGCCTGTTTTTCTTTGTTGCATATTTGTATTTACTGGGTTTCCCATTGTCCTAGCACCTCTGCCAGCTGATTGGATCTGGGTAGATTCCCGAGTGGTGGTACTTGTCCATCTCGTGAAGCTGTATACACAGGTGCCGGCGCCACTATTCTTTTATTCTTTAGTGTGTTGTTTATGCTTAAAACAGTATTTGTCTACAACACCAGCAGGTGTATACTTTTGGCTGGCCTTTCACAGTATCTAGGCCCTTAAGACTTTAACAGGAACACAATGGTACACCACTTAGATGTACATATGTGATATGCACTTATGAGGGGAGGACAATGCGCTCCAGTACGCTTAAAACAGTATTTGTCTACAACACCAGCAGGTGTGTACTTTTGGCTGGCCTTTCACAGTATCTAGGCCCTTAAGACTTTAACTGGAACAAAATGTTATATCACTTAGATGTACGCACAGGTTACACTTAATAGAGGATAATACGCTTTTAGTGCTCTGCTCACCCTAACTGGCTGGCTACTATTAGCTTTTCAGTTGTTGTACACACCAGTGCTGCAGCACACAGTCACTGTGTACTACAGCCAAAATTGCGCTTTCTCTCTCAATCTCACTCCCTTCCCTCTCAGTGCTTCTAGGCTGGATTTTGACTTGAGGTGAATCGCTGCTGTTAAAAAGCTTTTCTGTGCAACACACACTGCTCTCTGTCCCTCTCTCCCTGCAATAGAACGCTGATGTGACTGGGAGGTGAATCGCTGTTGTAAAAATGCTTTTCTGTGCAACACACACTGCTCTCTGTCCCTCTCTATCTCTCTGTAATAGAATGCTGATGTGACTGATTTGTCAGATTCAATTGGCTCATCCCTAATGGAGGACAGCATTAATATTGGGATAACCCATAAAGTGTATGGCCAGATTTAGGTTTCATGCACAACATGTAGCTATGTTGGTGCCATACTACTGGGCCATAGCCACTCTAGGTTCTACAGCGTGTACTGCACCAAATTACAGAGGCATTCTTCATTAGGATCACTACCTGTGATTACATATGTAGAGAAAAGATGATACCCAGTAATGCACAGTGAAGATTTATTATTCCATAGTGTAGTACAAGGACACGTTTCGCTGTAGGAGCCTTCCTCAGCTGTCTGCCTTACATTGCTTTCTAATCTGACTGGGAGCGAGTAGGGTTTTTAGTGATGGTGCGAGTTTCGGCTGCTCAGGAAGAATGGTTTTAAAATATGTCAGTGATTTGTGATGATATTTTTTATTTTTTTGTGAGTTAGTACTCTATGTTGAAATGAAATTGACGGAAACATTTGTAATAGTAACCAGATTCTTTTCTTTTTTGCTTTTTAAACAGTCAGATTGCATTTGTATTTTTGCACGATTATAGGCATTATTCAGAATTTCCTCTGGGTAATGCTTCTGTCTGAACCGGTCGCGGCGGACATGTGATTGCAATTTGAAAATGGCTTGGTTAGTACAATTCTTGCGTGTTCTTTTGTACTGTGAATATGGAATATTTGTTATCCATTTTTTAAATGGGCACTATTGAAATCCAAGTAACTGTTGGTGTCCATTTTTTTTTTTTTAAAGGTGGAAGTGGTGAATTAGTTCTCATCATGAGCAATGCAGATATAAAAAAAATGTATACTGATTGTACTATGTTCTAGTGTGAAGTGCAGACCCCATGTGTTGTTGTTAAGCTGGGACAAAAGTAAGGAGATAGAATCAGGATGGCCTCTCGAAATAAAGAAGAGGTCATCTATATAGCGCCAATATGACACAATGTGGGTCATTAGCATAGAATTGCTCCAGGTGTGTTCTGACTCGAATGCCCCCATAAATATATTGGCATAAGCAGGCGCCAAGGTGCTGATGGTATACTGTGCCATTATATAGGGGGGGAAATTATTTTTCAGGATGTAGGCTAGCAAGTTAGGCTAGCACACATCAGAGCCCAAGGGAGTGATCAATATTCATGTATAAAGCAGAAACATCACACGTGATGAGATTGTAATCAGGTTCCCACTTTAGGGGAACTAAGTTTTCAATAAGTTGTGAAGAATCCCTTAAGTAACTGGGTAGCTTGATGACGTATGTCTGTAAGTAAAGGTCCAAATAGTGTGCCAGATTACTTAATCTGGAGTTGGTGGATGAAACAAGAGGCCTACCCAGTGGATGTGTAACAATTTTATGAATCTTTGGAAGATAATAACCATAAGGTTTATTATTACTGGTAGAGGTGATGAATTTCTGTTCTTCCTTGGTGAGTATGCCTAGCTCAACTGCATTCTTTGTCATGGTAAAAAGGTCATTTTGTATCTTTTTGAAAGGGTCATCTGAGGTTCGCTCGTAGTAGGTCTCATCTGATAGTAAGCGCATCACCCCAGCATGATATTGTTCGTAGTCCAGAATCACCAATCTGCCGCCCTTGTCGGCCGGTCTAAGCACAATCTTCTCATTCTTTTGGAGGTTTTTGAGCGCCATAAGTTCCATTTTTGAGAAGTTGTCACAGTGGAAGGTTTTCTGTTTCTTCTTTGCGATGGTAAGTTGGTCTGATTCCTCAGGGATCAATTGCTGGAAAACTTCAATGTTAGGGCCCTGTTAAGATCTTGGCTAAAGTCCTGGCTACTCGCCTATATGGGGTCATTAACGCTCTCATTCATCCTGACTAAACTGGGTTTATGCCGGGTAGGGCCACTGATGTTAATGTGAAGTGTCTGCAAGTTAACATAGCTGTGGTGGGGGAGGGTTTTCCTACTGGTGTGGTGGTTAGTCTGGATATTTACAAAGCCTTTGACTCAGTGTTGTGGCCTTATCTGTGGGAGGTTCTAGGTGCGTTTGGGTTTGGTCCCCCATTTTGTGCTTGGGTTCGTTTGCTCTACGATGGTCCAAGGGCACGTATTCGCAGCAACTTAGATGTTTCTGCTCCCTCTCCTCTGGGCCGTGGGACAAGGCAGGGGTGCCTTGTCCCTCTCCCTCGATGGAGCCTTTGGCGGCAGCCATACGCATGGATCCTGCTATCTGTGGTATTCCCAGGAGGTCAATAGTCGAGAAGGTTTCCTTGTATGCGGATGACACCCTGGTATATTTAGCAGATGCTGAGGGTTCGCTCCTGTCCCTTATTGATCTGCTTGACCGGCTTGCGGGTCAACCGGACTAGGTCATCCCTAATGGCACTTTCGTCTGGAGTTCCCCTCCTCTCTTCCGGCAGTGGTGCAGGTGGTTTCCCGTTTTAGATATTGAGGGGTGGAGGTAACTGGGTCCCTCATAGATTATCTGCCCCTGAAATTGGAGCCGCTTCTCTGCTCCACTGTGGAGCAGTTGACTGCTTTGTCCTCACTCCCTCTCTCCTTAGCTGGCAGGATCAATATTTTTTTAATGATTTACTCTCCTAAATTCTTTTATCTGTTTCATTTAGCTCCCACGATTCCCCCTAGGAAATATTATAACACGCTGTGTGGTGCTCTGGGATCCTTCTACTGGCAGGGGAAATCTCCCAGACTTGGTCGGGCTCTTCTCCAGGCCCCCAAGCGGCATGGCGGCTTAGCTGCCCCTGATGTCTATAACTATTTTCTTGCCTCCCAACTGGTCTATGCAGCATGATCTGGATCTGGATCTGTCCAACTCAGCGACGGCCTTTTCTGGAGCAATTATGGGTTCCTATGAAGCTCTTACTAATACACTCTACAGGTATCATTCTCATTCTTCTTTTCCTATTCCCCTTCTGAATGTAGCTAAAGTGTGGTCCATGGTGTTGAGTACATTTCCACAGCCTCTGGTATCTCCTAAAGCACCCTTGTGGGGGAACGTACATTTACCTCACCTGCATGGGTTACAGGAGGCCAGATTCTGGGGTACTCATGGTGTCAAATTAGTGATCCACTTGTTTGGTGAGGATCAGGTTTTCTTATCCTTCTCAGACATGAAGGAATGTTATAGCATCCCTGGAAATGCCTTTTATGGGTATCTTCTGCTTAGGCATGCGGTTCAGGTGCAGTTTGGCTTCCTGACGTTTACTCCTGTAAGTTTCTGAGGTGGAACTTTTCCTGACCACTATGGATCTCTCTAAACCCCTAACTCTTATGTCTTATGCTCTACTCCAGACACTTGGGCCTAGTCCGTTTTCACAAGAATTTCCTAAATGGGTGGCTGATATCCCGGATTTTTCTGAGGTTCAGTGGAAGGAGGTTGAAGGCCCTTATTATTCTACAGTAGTCAGTAGTAGAGACATGCTTATCCAATATCGGTATGTTTTACGGTTATGTTATACTCCTGCTAAGCTGAAGCGTTTCTCAATCTTATCTGTGTTTCTGTTGTTCTTGTGAAGCCGGCATTTTTCTACATGCTGTGTGGGAATGTCCCGTCATTGCTCTGTTGTGGCGGTAGGCAATGGGGTTTCTGGCTGATAATCTAGACTTCCCTATCCTACTCGCCCCTATGGTATGCATGCTGGGAGTCATTAATGAGCTGGTTTCTAGTTCACATAGACGCCTATTGATCTGCTTTTTGCTGTTCTGTGCCCGTAAGGTGGCAGTGATGACCTGGAAGGATACCTCCCCGCTGTCTCGTTGGCTGGCTTTGGTCAACAAGTATGTCCCATTATACCAGGCTCTTTATGTAAGTCGTAAGTGCACAAATAAATTTGACAGGGTATGGACCCCTGGCTTCTGCTTGATGTGTCGGCAGATCCCCCGGATAAACTGTCCCAGTAGTTTTCTATGTGTACTGTGGTTCTTACTTGAGGAGGGGCTGGGTTGGGGTTACCGGGATGTGTGTTTGTGTGTATGTGAGTGTGTCAGTCTGTGTTGGGCTTCATCCGGTGGGGTCTCAGCAATACCCTTATGTTCTACTGAGCACTTTTCCATATGTTCTGCCTTTTAGTCTGTATGCAGGAACTGGACTCTGGGACCTACAGAGTTGGTTCTATATGTTGTATTCTGTTCCACCGTGGGTAGTGTTTGTTACTTATATTGCCAAAAAATGTTATAAATACTTTTAAAAAAAATGTTAGGACCCTGTGATTGGAGGGGATAAAACTTGGATGGAGGGGCGTAACAATTGATGTTTAATCCCATCTTCAGGAGCAGATGGCTCAGTGGGGTTTTGTGCAACCGGGTTTTTTTGCTTCTGTATCTCAAAATGTTGATGCAAAGTAAGCTTCTGTATATATCTTTGAAAATCAAGATATAATTGAAAATCCTCGCTATGGTACTTAGGGCAAAAAGATAGGCCTTTCTGTAAGAGGCTAGTTTCTGCTGGAGTTAGTTTGTATGAAGAAATATTGAAAATGTACATAGAATTTTCCTTTTTATTTTCATTTATTGCTTCATTTTGTGGAGATTTCTTGTCCTTCCTTTTTTGCCACCACGGGAGCCTCTCTTTCTTCTTGTTTTTTTTTCGTTTGACACTTTGAGGGAGGAACACATCTGGTATTTTGCATGATTTGGTGGGACTCAGTTCTAAAAAATATTGCTGATAGTATACTCGTGGTTGGAATCGGACTATCCAGATGTAGAGTATTCCTATTCGACTGCACGTCAGTGAGGGTATCTTCTCCACTATCAATATCTGATTGGGTGGGGGTGGTATGGGTAGAAACCAACGATAAATTGATTAATTGGTGCGAAACACTTGGACAGTCTGTGTTGTCTGTGGTTGAGTTAATGATCAGAGACAATAATGAATTGCGGGGTGAGCTGCTCAGACTCAGACGCTTCTTGCATTCTAGGATTTCAATGTTGCATTTCAAGTTATCACCGGCCCCCAGTAGTAAAGCTGCAGGAGTCAAGGTACCGGACACAGAGGTAAATGAAATAGGTTTATTTGATGGTGGTGTTGATTTGTTGGTAATGTCGATAAATGAAACGGGGGTAACCAATTCAGGTACCAAGGACTGTTGCTCCATTCTAGGTTACCGGGCATGGTTGGGTAACTTCACGAGGTGGATCACTGATATATGGCCCCGATACTGAAAATTTCGTCACCTCACTGGGATTCTGAGCTTGGTTGCAGGATGATTCGGTGGTATTATGGAGCGAGCCCGATGTTGCAGAACACTTGTCATTCTGCACTGGCAAGTCATGTTTATATTTTGAGTTGACAAAGCTCCTATAGGATAGGGAATGTTCCCTTATGTTTTTATTAATGGGTTTATTAAGTTGTTCAGTGTTATTGTCCCTGGTGGAAGGGAGACCTTGTTTTTTGGTCACGTTTCATGCCTAGGGGTCAGGGTTATTGTAATCGGCCTTATCGAAGGAGAATTATTTACCTTTTTTTTTTCAATTAATTCCGACTCCATTTACGAAGCCTATGTGTAATGTTATTGTTGATAAAAGAAAAATCAGGGTGATTTTCATGTGTGATAAGCTTCTGTAACAGTGACCCAATTTGTACATTCAAAGCATCACATAATGTTTTACGTTTGTTACATAACATGTTAAGCATTCCAAAAGCGCAATAGGTATGCCACTGATCAGTATACTCTGTATCGTCTTTCAAGGTAGAAACAAAGGAAAGTCTTAACCCCCTTGGGGTTATATTTTTCTGTTTTAATAATTTAAGAAAAATAATGTCCACCTGATGTTGTAATTCATCTTTTAAACTGTTCTCAAAGTCATAAACCAGTAATATTGTTAATACCATCTCTCTTACAATAATGAGATATGTACTGATCAACCAACCAATATGGCAGAATATAATTACTTACCTATCTACTTGATTTTTATTGTCTCCCTCACGACACTATTCTAAATGTGCATCATTGCTTGAACTCCGCCCATTTAACTCAAGCCCCACCTACTGGTCAAAATGAATCATGCAAATACACCGCCTTTGCTCTGCTTTATTTCCATCTGTTTTTAAAGCTATTTTTAATGTGACGGATATCATTATTCAAGTTTAATCTGAATCCATCACTGGTTTTCATCAACTGTCTGAATTTGGCATTATTGTCTAGTCCCCGCCCACTCAGTTTGGACTCCGTTCACCGACCGTAATAAAGAACGGTCGTACTCTTTTAGTCCAGCTCCTGCGATGAATATCGGAACATCTTTACTATCTCGGGCTTCATAGGTCAGCCCTCCAGACCATACAACTACTGGTCACATCAGATTTATGTATTGCTATTAATTTACTATTTTATTGTTATGCTTATTGTGGTTTTATTGATTATACATTACCGTATATACTCGAGTATAAGCCGACCCGAGTATAGGCCGAGACCCCTAATTTCAACCCAAAATCCCAGGAAAAGTTATTGACTCGAGTATAAGCCTAGGGTGGGAAATACCTCATCCCCCCCTGTCATCATCCAGACCCGTCATTAACATCCTCATCATCATCCCCTTGTCATCATCCCACACATCCCCCCTTCATCATCCCCTTATCATCCCACACATCCCCCCTTCATCATCCCCTTATCATCCCACACATCCCCCTTCATCATCCCCTTATCATCCCACACATCCCCCCTTCATCATCCCCTTATCATCCCACACATCCCCCCTTCATCATCCCCTTGTCATCATCCCACACATCCCCCCTTCATCATCCCCTTATCATCCCGCACATCCCCCCTTCATCATCCCCTTATCATCCCACACATCCCCCCTTCATCATCCCCTTATCATCCCGCACATCCCCCCTTCATCATCCCCTTATCATCCCACACCCCCCCCCCTTCATCATCCCCACCCCCCTTCATCATCCCCACACCCCCCCTTCATCATCCTCTTCTCATCATTCGCCCTCAGTGGTCTTCAACCTGCGGACCTCCAGAGGTTTCAAAACTACAACTCCCAGCAAGCCCGGGCAGCCATCGGCTGTCCGGGCTTGCTGGGAGTTGTAGTTTTGAAACCTCCGGAGGTCCGCAGGTTGAAGACCACTGCGGCCTTCAACATCATCCAGCCCCCTCTCACCCCCTTTAGTTCTGAGTACTCACCTCCGCTCGGCGCTGGTCCGGTCCTGCAGGGCTGTCCGGTGGGGAGGTGGTCCGGGCTGCTATCTTCACCGGGGGCGCCTCTTCTCCGCGCTTCCGGCCCGGAATAGAGGCGTTGCCTTGACAATGACGCAGAAGTACGTTGGCAATGAACGCACCTCTGCGTCGTTGTCACGGCAACGTGACTATTCTGAGGCCGGGCCCGAAGCGCTTAGAAGAGGCCTCCCCGGTGAAGATAGCAGCCCGGAACCAGTATCCCACCGGACCACCTCCTCACCGGACAGTCCTGCAGGACCGGACCAGCGCCGAGCGGAGGTGAGTACTCAGAACTAAAGGGGGTGAGAGGGGGCTGGATGATGTTGAAGGCCGCAGTGGTCTTCAACCTGCGGACCTCCGGAGGTTTCAAAACTACAACTCCCAGCAAGCCCGGACAGCCGATGGCTGCCCGGGCTTGCTGGGAGTTGTAGTTTTGAAACCTCTGGAGGTCCGCAGGTTGAAGACCACTGCGGGTGGGGGAGTTCACTCGAGTATAAGCCGAGGGGGGTGTTTTCAGCACGAAAAATCGTGCTGAAAAACTCGGCCTATACTCGAGTATATACGGTATCTGTGCCATTTGTCTTTTATTATCTTCTATTTTCTAACTGTACTTTCATATGTATTTGGATTTGTCTTCCAATATGTTTACATCCGGTTGCTGTTTAATCTCACGACCCGGAACCATTTGGACTTTTATGTACATATGTCCACAACTACATACCTGACGAAGAACCCGATCCGGTTTTGGAACGCCTTGTGATAGCGTTGTTTTATTCATTTTAATCATTAAACCTACTGCATTTTCAAGTACGGTTGTTTCGTTCTGCTGGTTGAGCGCACCGAAAGACGTCCCTGTTTTGCTGACCTCAGATGTCCGCTTCCATAGATCTGTAACATGATACCCAAAGGCATTTTTTCCAGTTGAATTCCTTTTGAACGCAGAAGTATAGGGAAAAACAGTAGGGCCCCTCAATCTGCTATAAGAGCCGTTTTGCGGTTCCATACAACTCGGAGGTAATACGGAGCTGTAGTATACCCATGTGTGTAAGTTCTTATCTACAACTACATAATACCTGTAATTATTTATGATTTCTTTTTCTGTTTATCAGAGCCATGAGTGGTGTTTTTGGCCATGCTCCGTTTTGTACCAGGTGTAAGGCAGCACTTGCCCAGACCTTTCATTACGTGTTCTCGTCTGATCTGTATTCATACCAAGCTTTGTAATTGTGTTCAGCCATGCATAATTGCACGCATCTTTAAGTATTAGCTGAGTACTATTTATGCCGCTGTTTTTTTTACATATACCATCTTGACAGGAGGAGCAAGCGCCTTTTATATGCAAAATAACTCATAAAGCATAATTACCATCCAATATTGTGCCGCCTGTAGGTTTTAATTCCCGCTCTGTGGTAACAAGGAGCGTTTTGTTCCCTTGTCTCTTACTGAACTTGTATTCTATTGTTTTTCCATGATATTCTCTCCAGGGCTCCCGACAGTTCTTAACATTTTCTGTCAACTCCAACCAAGCCGCACTACTGATACTCTCAATTTCTATTATTTTACTTGGACATTGTTCACTAGACTGGTTTATTGCTTTGTAGTAATTCCAAATTCACTGGGGGTAGTCTAATGTCTTTAATACATCAAGGAAATGGCTCCGACATCTACACTGCTCAAAAAAATAAAGGGAACACTAAGATAACACATCCTAGATCTGAATGAATGAACTAATCGTATGAAATACTTTCGTCTTTACAAAGTTGAATGTGCTGACAACAAAATGACACAAAAATTATCAATGGAAATCAAGTTTATCAACCCATGGAGGTCTGGATATGGAGTCACACTCAAAATCACAGTGGAAAACCAACTACAGGCTGATCCAACTTTATGTAATGTCCTTAAAACAAGTCACAATGAGGCTCAGTAGTGTGTGTGGCCTCCACGTGCCCGTATGACCTTTCTACAATGCCTGGGCATGCTCCTGATGAGGTGCCCTGAGGGATGTCCTCCCAGACCTGGACTAAAGCATCCGCCAACTCCTGGACAGTCTGTGGTGCAACGTGGCGTTGGTGGATGGAGCGAGACAGGATGTCCCAGATGTGCTCAATCGGATTCAGGTCTGGGGAACTGGCGGGCCAGTCCATAACATCAATGCCTTCCTCTTGCAGGAACTTCTGACACACTCCAGACATATGAGGTCTAGCATTGTCTTGCATTAGGAGAAACCCAGGGCCAACCGCACCAGCCTATGGTCTCACAAGGGGTCTGAGGATCTCATCTCGGTACCTAATAGCAGTAAGGCTACCTCTGGCAAGAGAGCACATGGAGGGCTGTGTGGCCCCCCAAAGAAATGCCACCCCACACCATTACTGAACCACCACCAAGCTGGTCATGCTAGAGGATGTTGCAGGCAGCAGAACGTTCTCCACAGTGTCTCCAGACTCTGTCACGTCTGTCACATGTGCTCAGTGTGAACCTGCTTTCATCTGTGAAGAGCACAGGGCACCAGTGGCAAATTTGCCATTCTTGGTGTTCTCTGACAAATGCCCTCATGGCACCCTCATGGAGTCTGTTTCTGACCGTTTGAGTGGACACATGCACATTTGTGGCCTGCTGGAGGTCATTTTGCAGGGTTCTGGCAGTACTCCTCCTACTCCTCCTTGCACAAAGGCGGAGGTAGCGGTCCTGCTGCTGGGTTGTTGGCCTCCTCCACATCTCCTGATGTACTGGCCTGTCTCCTAGTAGCGCCTCCATGCTCTGAACACAATGCTGTCAGACACAGCAAACCTTCTTGCCACAGCTCGCATTGATGTTCCATCCTGAATGAGCTGCACTACCTGAGCCACTTGTGTGGGTTGTAGACTCCGTCTCATGCTACCACTAGAGTGAAAGCACTGCCAGCATTCAAAAGAGACCAAAACACCAGCCAGGAAACATAGAAACTGAGAAGTGGTCTGTGGTCACCACCTGCAGAACCACTCCTTTATTGGGGGTGTCTTTCTAATTGCCTATATTTTCTACCTGTTGTCTGTTCCATTTGCACAACAGCATGTGAAATTGATTGTCAATCAGTGTTGCTTCCTGACTGGACAGTGTGATTTCACAGAAGTGTCATTGACTTTTAAGTATTCCCGTTTATTTTTTTGAGCAGTGTATTTACACATAACAAATGAACCAATTAACTACAACAAGTATGAAAATAATTGAAAAATACAATTTATTAACTAAATTCTAAAGATTGATTCCCAATTTTGGGTTGTGAGATCATGGGGTGCATCACATATCATTACTGAAGGATGCCCCACTAGCCTTGGTGGTATAAATACCTGCAGCTTAATACCCAATCCCATATTTTGTGCACAGACCTATGGGAAGGTAGATGCATAGGATGCAGTTATGTTTTTTATGTTGAGCACCTTATTGAAATTGTATATATCTTTGATTGCTGTTTGATTGTATACTATATGATACAGTATATGGACCTATATGGTGCAGCATCGAGGGGGCCATTAGAAGGTATTGCACAGAACACTATCCAACCAAGGGCCAGTCCTGCCAGAGCATGTCTTAGCCCCACTGTTTGGTATAGGCTGAGCAGGATGCAGCGGCAAATATAGGGTTGGAACACACTACGTTTTGGCCCCTGTTAATCTTATCTGTCGGCATCCTGCCAAAAACGGGATGTCAATGTATACTGTTAACAGGAATAGTGCACCCGATTCAATTCTGCTGATGAACTGAGCCACCGCTAGTGACTCCTTTCAGGACATATGCACTATTTTAAACGCACTCATGACAGGGACTGTTGTGCTTTTGAAATTGCGCACATGTTCCGAAAGGAGTGACTAGGTGACTCCTTTTGGCCATAGAATTGAATGGGGTCCGCTGCGCCCGTTAACAGAATACTTCAGCATCCCGTTTTCGTCGGGATGCTGACGGATACGATTAACAGGGGCCAATACGTAGTGTGTTCCGACCCATAGGAGTGTTATTTTGTCAGATCATTCACTCTGCAACCTCTTTTGTTCTGCTGATCACTCACCCAACCCACTTGTTTCCACCAGAGTTCCCCTTTAAACCCTTAATGACACGACGTAAATGTATGTCCTGGTACCCTGGTACTTAACGCACCAGGACATACTGTTACGATACTCCCCGACAGGTAGATGAAGCCGCCGCTTGGAATGATCCACTTCTCCAGGAACGCAGGTTGGTTCCAGCCGACCGTCCAACTCCCGACCGGAGGGTACGAACGCGGCCGCTCCCGATCAGCAAATCAGTCGAACTCCTTCCATAGCTAGAAATAACGAAAACGCTGTCCCAATAGTAATTCCCCCCCACAAACGAGACCAGCTCCGTCTTGAGGGTCAAACAGGAATGAATTTAATGGGGCTACCTGCCCGGTATTTATGCAGGTCTCCACCAGGTGGACACTCCCCTAGGGGACCTGATGGAAGACTGTAAAACATAGTGGACAGTAGCCAATCACAGTGGCTTCAACATAAGCTCTTCCCACTTTACCGATACCTCCCTCCTCTCTATCCACCAGACAACTGGGAAGAAATCCAATTATCTCCCAGGACGAAGAAATCCAATTATCTCCCAGGATCAAGAAATCCAATCATCTCCCAGCACAGAGACAATCGCCATCCCAGAACACAACAAGAAAACACATTGAAACATATAAATGACAAAATAGAAGGTGGGCGGCAGCTTCCAGCGGTGTTTGGTGGATAAAGGGTCCGTTTTTAGTTCCATAGGATTTTTACCGAACACTGCTGATTTTTCCTCGGGTCCAAAAAACGGCCGCCGCCTCATGGTCGGCGAACGACGACCACCCGTACGAATGGAATGGAGAGGTGTCTGCGGTTAACCACAACGTTCTAATTGGGGCAGAGAGGTTAACCAGCAGATGGATCTGTCACACATACAATTACCGGAGTGGTGCTCGTGTCATGCACGGAAGGTCCCCGCTGCTATCAGCAGCCAGGGACCCGCTGGTAATGGCAGACATCAGCGATCGCGCTGATGTGTGCCATTAACCCCTCAGATGCCGTGATCAATACAGATCACAGCATCTGCAGCAGTGCGGTCGGTAAAAATGGATGATCGGATCGCCCGCGGCACTCCGATCATCCATAATGGTGGACTGAGCTCCCCTCGCCTGCCTCCGATCGTCTCCAGGGGTCTTCTGCTCTGGTCTGAGATCGATCAGACCAGAGCAGAAGATCACCGATAACACTGATCAGTGCTATGCATATGCATAACACTGAACAGTATTAGCAATAAAATGATTGCTATAAATATTTATAGTGTACCCGTCAGATCCAACAACATTTTTTTTATATATATCACTCAGTACCTAATCCTAATTTTTATGTGTCCAGCATCTTTATTTTTATTTTTTATTACACTTTTAATTTAGCTCACTAGTCCGAATTCCTCTCAAAGGGAGGGGGCGTGGCCTCACTGTGCAGGTCTCCGCCCCCTCCCTTCGTATGCCGTCTGCTCACATCTCCCCTAGCATTAGCAAAACTACAACTCCCAGCTTGTCCTCACTGACAGTAGCGGGACACAAGCTGACAGTGGGAGGATTTTTCCTCCAGCTCTGAGCCCTGCACTCACAGCTGTAAATCAAGGAAGTGTGTCCATGACATAGGTGATGACGCATAGACACAGCAGGACTAGTATGTGTCCAAGCAGGCAGGGGGGCAGTTGTTTGACTGGCTTTTTCAGTATGAAATATTTTCTAATGAAAGCAATTGCAAAACCTATTGGTTTTGCAAGCTTTACAACATATGAAAAGTTTTTGTATCTGACAGTGCCAATTGTAAAAAAAAAAGTTTTAAAAAAGCCAATAAAAAATTTGAAAAATCCCCTCCCCCAATAAAAATGTAAATCGGCCCTTTTTCCCATTTTACCCCCAGAAAGTGTAAAAAAAAAAAAAAATAATAATAATAATAAACATATTTGGTATCGCCACGTGCATAAATGTCCGTACGGGATCAATATAATGTTATTGATCCCGTACAGTGAATGGCGTTAACATAAATAAAAAGTCCAAAATTTCAGCTTTTTTGACACACAATACTCAAAAAAATAAAAATAAATGTAAAGTTTCATATATGCAAATGTGGTATAATTAAAAAAAAAAACAGATCACAGCGCAAAAATTAGCCCTCATACTGCTGCTTATACGGAAAAATGAAAAAGTTATAGGTCGTCAAAATAGAGGGATTTTAAACGCACTAATTTTTTAAGCGGTACAATAATAGAAAAGTATTTTATCATGGGTATAATTTTAATCGTATTGACCCGCAGAATAAAGAAAACGTGTAATTTTTACCATAAATTATACATTGTTACTGTGCATGCGCCAGTCCCTCGTAAGGCGGGAGTAGCGAGGCTTCAGCGAGAGGGTGCGCTAACGGGGCATGAGACTCCACGTCGCGTGGACATGGAGTTGATGGCAATTATTATGCTAATTATGGGGGCGAGCTTAGGAATGTCAGAGGCAGACAACCGGCGGGGGCCCCGCCTTGAAGCGCGATGCAGGGGCCAAACAACGGAACTTTTCCGGCGCATGACTCAGTGGCATTTGGAGGAAGAAAAGTAAGTGACCCCTCATTGGATTCCTGTTCACCCACACTATATTGGGTTTAGTGTGGGTGAACTTGGTGACAGTTTTCTTTTAATATGCACCCCAAATCTTGCAACACATTTTTGGTGTAATTTAGACTAAGTCCCACCCATTGTTATTATATTATTATAATGTAGAAGACGTAAAAATGTTCTCCTGCACTATACAATACAAGCCAGTCCTCATACATGTCCCGTTGTTCCATCTTCCCCAGAAAAATCTTGTGACAAGAAGGGCTGGTGGGGAATCGGTGACATCGCCTGCAAATACTGGTGATGAGTGACTGACTCCATAGGAGTAAAGAGGTCCAACGTAGTCACCCACGGTCCGCAGCCCCAGTTGCTAGGCAACAGCATGAATATATTGGTCCACTGTTTAGATCTTGAAAATGATTAATTCGATGGTCTAAAAGGAGGTGAAAATGTAGGCCTAGATATGATGTTAAAGACGACGAGGAACCCTTGTTTTTTTTTTTTGCTAAGATCTTACATCTAAATTATACAAAATTCTGGCAATTAATTTTGTTAAATTCCAAGAAATAGAAACAATTCTAATTTAGTTTCTGCAGGTATTTCTGTACTATAAAACAGCGCACAAAGGCGACGTGTTCTTTAACGTTTACAATCGTCACAAAGGGTAATAAAGAGTATTGAAAATATATCTTAAAATAAATAAATTAAATAAATTAAATAAATTAATTAATAAATAAATAAATACATAAATAAATAAATAAATAAACACAAAAATAAAATAAATAAATAATTGAATATATAAGTAAATAAATAAATAACTTAATTAATTGAAAGAAATACTGTGGCATGATGCTCTTCTTTTATTCCTCCGGGATATGTTTTGTTGCAAAACTACAACTCCCAGCATGCCCGGACAGCCAAAGGCTGTCCGGGCATGCTGGGAGTTGTAGTTTTGCAACAGCTGTTTGAAAAACTCTGTCGCAACGTGTCCAAAATGCACCGCAAGACAGTTGTTAGACAATGTATGTGCAGCTGTTTTTCAATAGGGCACAAAGTGTGGGGTGAATGTGCCAGCTTCAGGTGCCCTGGCCATCCTCCATTAGGACCATTGGCGGCTCTTCCAAAAGTGTCCCCACAGGGCGCGCACTGCTAAAGTCCCCCCTGCAAAGCGCTCTGGAAGGTGTTGTCATGCCCACAAACATAGCATTACATTAGGATATATTAAAGGGGTATTACAGGAAAAAACTTTATATATAATATATATATTATTTATATATATCAACTGGCTCCAGAAAGTTAAACAAATTTGTAATTACTTCTATTAAAAAATCTTAATCCTTTCAATAATTATCAGCTGCTGAAGTTCAGTTGTTGTTTTCTGTCTGGCAACAGTGCTCTCTGCTGACATCTCTGCTTGTCTCGGGAACTGCACAGAGTAGAAGAGGTTTGCTACGGGGATTTGCTTCTAAACTGGGCGTTTCCCGAGACAGGTGTCATCAGAGAGCACTTAGACAGAAAAGAACAACTCGACTTCATCAGCTCATAAGTACTGAAAGGATTAAGATTTTTTTTAATAGAAGTAATTTACAAATCTGTTTAACTTTCTGGAGCCAGTTGATATATCAAAGAAAAAAAAGTTTTTTCCTGGATAACCCCTTTAAATTCCCCAATTAGAAGAAAACTGTTATTACGAAAGCACTTTTGATATGTCATGGAGGCATGGAAAAGCGCACGCATGGTGCATTCTCTCCTGGCCTTGTGTCACGATACTGAGGAAGACTCATAATACAAGTCTATGGAACTTTCTCCCTCCTATAGACTAATGAGCAGGTAGAGAAGCATGCAACGTTCTTGATTAGAACTGTTAACATGTTTTTAGAATATATCAAAAGGTTTTTTATTTATTTTTATTTTTTTTGACAGGTACACTTTAAAGTGTACCTGTCATATCAGAGAAGAAAATGATGCTTATATATGTCACTCACTTGGTCATGTAGATTCTTAATATGTTTTTTTTATGTGTCTAGCTTCTGTATTTGGCTCACAAATCCCCCTGTTCTTCTGCTCTCTCATTCTGACATCCACTGATCAGGAAGGAGCGTGTCGAAAGCACTGAGCCGGCCTTCACTCACCATGCATTCACTTCCTCCCTGAGTCTGCTGTGCTGTCTCTTCATCCACTCACTGTAGGCTGCTTTGTATCCCCCTCCTCTCTGTATTCATGCTGCAGTCTGATAGGACAGGAGGGAACACAGAGGAATGCTAGTCCCGCCCTCGCTTCCTGCACTCTGTGCTTCAGTCTGGACAAAGATGATGCTGCAGCTGGATGAGATTATGTTCTGGATGGTATGGGGACCCCTTGTGCTCTTTTTTATAAGCCATGATTTCTATATTGTTTTATAATGTTAAGGTTTTGCCGATATATAAAGTTTTTGATTCAGACAGTGCCCATTTAACAATAAAGGGCACTTTTGGCCAGAAATTGTTAGGCTTTTTACACAGTATGGTTTTAGTTTTTTTTGTCATTTTTGTTACTTGGTATTCACAGAGGAGGCTAGCTCAGAAAGGCTTTTTATGTCAATGCTGTTTTTATATTAAAGAGAATTCTTACTTTGCTTATTGTGTAATCCCCTCTGTGCCTATAGGGACATTAGGACATGGCACAAATAGGTAATCCACTCTTGGATTGTCTGTTGCCTAATCCTGTTTCACCACCTGCTGTATTTTTGTTGAACACTACGGTTGGATTAACAGCAGACGGCTCTCCTGTTTTACTCACTTAAGAAGTAGGCCTGATGCTCATATCACTGTAGTCTTTTCTGTACAACCATAATCATGGGATTTTGCTGTTTGACACAGGAAATGTGAAAATATGGAAATGTATTGTTATGAAATACCCAGCTGTGTATTGTTTAAAGAGTACCTGTCATCAAACAATATTTTCTAAACTAACTCAGATTATATTCCCTAACTACTCCTAATACCCCTCCTGCCCTTTCCGAGCTTTAAAAAGCTGTGTATCATACCTTTCCCCTTCTCACATTGTGTGAGCTCGCGACAGTAGAAAGTGGGCGTTCTCCAGCAGGTGCGATGTCACTGAAACATGTGAGAGTTGTGCCTCCCCATGCCCCGCACACACTTCCTGAGTTTGGTCTCCTGCCAGGCCGGGAGGAGACCAAACTAACTGTTTGACTTGTGCAGGGAACAGAACAGAGCCACCTAGTGGCGTTTTTACAATCACATTAAAAACATATAAAAGTTGAGAATTTTAACAGCAAGACATGGTCCTCCGACATATGATACTTTCAACATACGATGGCCTCTCAGAGCTCATCGTATGTTGAAGGCAGCATCAACATACCATGTTCCTGTGTGTCGGGGCCTTGCTAAAATGGCTATTCGGCAGCGCTGACTGCTTCAGCAGCTGCCGGATAACCGTTTAACCCGTTGCCTTCTAAGGAGACAGCAACCAGCTCCTGACTCAAGCCCGTGCCATACAGGCCAGTCACCACCTGATTCCTGTAACTGGGGGCTGGGGTTAATAGCCGACCAGGCTTAACCAAATGAGCACAGATCACACAGATCAATTGAGTTTATGGAACTCCATTAATCTGTATGAGAAATCTAATGATTTGTCCTAAAAGTCCCCTAAGGGACTAATAAAGTCTAAAAAAAAAAAAAGTTTAATAAAAGTAAAAAAAAAAAGCACACACACACACATCAACCCCTTCCATATTAAAAGTTTAAATCACCCCCCCCCCTTTTCCCTAATTGCATATAAAAAATATGTAAACATAATAAAAATAAACATATGCGCAAATGTCCGAACTATAAAAATTTTACGTTAATCCACACGGTCAATGGCATATACATAAAAAAAACAAAGTCTAAAATTGTGTATTTTTGGTCACTTTGTATACCCTAAAAAAATGTATAAAAAGCTATCAAAAAGCCCCATCAAAACAATAATGGTACCGCTAAAAACTGCAGAACAGGGCTCAAAAATAAGCTCTCACACATCCCTGCATATGGAAAAATAAAAAAGTTATAGGGTTCAGAAAAGGACTTTTTTAAACGTACTAATTTCCGTGCAAACAATTACAATTTTTTAACAGAAGTAAAACAAAATTAAACCTATATAAGTTGGCATAAATGTAATCGTATGGACCTACACACACTCAACATACAATGGTCGTTCCGGAACCAATTACCAGTTTTCCATAGAGATATGTACTCAACATACAATGGTTTCAACATACAAGGGTCCTCCTGGAACCAATTAATATTGTATCTTGAGGGATTACTGTAAATAGCAAAGTGTCTTATGATTACATAAGGAACAATATATGAAAAGTTTAGTTTGGTGACAGGTACTCTATAAAGCAGTTTTCCAATCTTACCGATCCCCTGCCACTCCATTGCTGACACTTATCTAACCTCTTTGATAGCGACACATCACATCTACAGCCAGTGATTGGCTGCATTGGGGAGACACCCCTTGATCTCCTTACCAGTGCCCTGGCTCTCCCCATGTAAAGAGCCGCCCCTATTGGGAGGGCCGGGCGCCGAGCATGAGATCACAGGGAGCCCCAGTGGTCTACTCCACATGATTAGACACTTATCCATTATCTTGTGGATAGGGTATAAGTTATTAAGTACTAGAGTTCCCCTTAAATACCAATCAATATTAGTCACTGTCTTTAAGTTGGCAAAACAATTATCAATTTCTTTCTTAGTATTGTCTGTTTCTATCGCTGTTCTCATGACAGATGGGATGTAGATCTGCACAACCCCGCTTCTGTCATGATAGATGGGACGTAGATCTGCACAGCCCCACTCCTGTCATGACAGATGGGACGTAGATCTGCACAACCCTGCTCCTGTCATGACAGAAGGGATGTAGATCTGCACAGCCCCACTCCTGTCATGACAGAAGGGATGTAGATCTGAACAACCCCGCTCCTGTCATGACAGAAGGGATGTAGATCTGCACAGCCCCACTCCTGTCATGACAGAAGGGATGTAGATCTGCACAGTCCCACTCCTGTCATGACAGAAGGGATGTAGATCTGCACAGCCCCACTCCTGTCATGACAGAAGGGATGTAGATCTGCACAACCCCGCTCCTGTCATGACAGAAGGGATGTAAATCTGCACAATCCTGCTCCTGTCATGGGGACGTAAATCTGCACAATCCCTGTCATGGGGATGTAGATCTACATCCCTATGACAGGAGCGGGGCTGTGCAGATTTACGTCCCCATGACAGGAGCGGGTCTGTGTGCAGATCTATGTCCCTCCTGCTGAGAGAGGTGCGAGGAGGGGGCTGTGTATGGGAGCGGGGCTGACGGAGGTGCGAGGAGGGAGCTACCCAGCTCTGCCCTCCCCTCGCTGTATCTTCGGCAATCACCAGACAGCTGAGGGAGGAGTGAAAGCAGAATTGCATAGGACGCAGTTCTGCACCTCACATCAGCTTCAAATCAAACTCATGGCAACATCCAAATCTGCTGAAGAGTCCGGAAAACCTCATCTTTCAAGGTGAATTGTGCAAAAATTGTCAAAGGTCCAAGAGTTTTTTTGTTTGTTTCTTTGTTATTTTAATGTAAAATGTGAGAACCTCATGTTAAACATTATGGCTTTTATCAAGAAATGTCATCGTTCATAGACTAAGGATCATTTTTACACTCAAGTACCGGTCAAATGAGAACTTGAAGAAGTAAAAATCGAGATCCATTAAGACCTTACTAACACTTTAGAATCAATTTATCAAAAGAAATGTAAGAGATGACAGAAGGTTGTTTCCATGCCTTTCGTGCTGGTTTTTATCTGAAGATTCCCTTTACAGAGGAAGAAATACGACGATGCAGAAGGAACTATTGAGTGATTTTCAAAGAAAACAGACAAAGCGCAGGTGAACTCCAGGTCCCAGCAATAGATTTCATACACAGTTATATAATTCAGCAAAAGGAAACCATCAGGCTGACAGGCACTCGGGAAATATGTGTCATCCCTTAGTAGAAGCTTTAGATTGACAGTCAAAACCTTAAAGGGGTACTCCGCCCCAAGACATCTTAAGATGTCTGATCCCAGCGGTGGGATTCCCGCGATCTCCGTGCTGCACCCGGCGTTCGTTCAGTGCCGGAGGCTCGTGATGTAATGACCACGCCCCCTCAATACAAGTCTATGAGAGGGGGCATGACGACTGTCAGGCCCCCTCCCATAGACTTGCATTGAGGGGGCATGGGCGTGATATCACGAGCTTCTGCCCCACATCGCCAGTTATCAGGCACTGAGCGAAGTTCGGTCCGTGCATCGGATGTCTGGGTTGCCGCAGCCGGGATCGCGGAGGTGCCCAGCAATGGGACCCCCGCGACCAGTCATCTTATTCCCTATCCTTTGGATAAGGGATAAGATGTCTAGGGGCGGAGTACCCCTTTAAAGAGACATTATCTGAAAGACAGGCCTCATGTCTTGATTTTAAACACATAGAAAGTTGCATTTTTTTTTTTTTTTTACAGTTTATTTAAAGAAACACACCGGGTAAAACTGCTCCATTGTGTTTAGTCTAAGTTTATGGTGGAATACAATTTGTGCAGAATATACATTAACCCCTTAAGGACTCAGACCATCAGTCACTTTACCATAAAATGTATGGCGCAACCAAAAAAATACTATTTGTGTGGGGAAATTAAAAAGAAAACTGCAATTTAGCAAATTTTTGAAAGTTCAGTTTTCACGCTGTACAATTTACGGTAAAAATTACGTGTTCTTTATTCTTTGGGTCAATACGATTAAAATGATAATCGTGATTACATACTTTTCTATTACTAATCCCTATTGTTAAAAAAAAATCCCAAACTTTTTAACCAAATTAGTACGTTTAAAATCCCTCTATTTTGAAGACCTATAACTTTTTCATTTTTCCATATAAGCGGCGGTATGGGGCTCATTTTTTGTGCTGTGATCTGCACATTTTGTAAAATTTAATACATTTTTTGGGGAATAAAATGTTATAAAAAAAAAAAGCATAAATTTTTGACTTTTTTTTTCTTTTTATGTTCACACCGATCACCGTAAGGGATCAATAACATTATATTTTAATATAATTTGGATATTTACGCACGTGTCGATACCAAATATGTTTATTACATTTTTTTTACACTTTTGGGGGGGGGGGTGAAATGGGGAAAATGGGACATTTACATTTTTATTGGGGGAGAGGATTATTCAATTTTTTTTAAAACTTTTTTTAAAACTTTTATTTACTTTAAATTTTACACTTTAAAGGGTACCTCTCATCAAATAAACTTTTGATATATTTTAGATTAATGAATGTTGAATAACTTTCCAATAGCATGTTAATGAAAAATATGCTTCTTTCTATTGTATTTTTCCCGATCAGTCCTGTCATCAAGCATTTCTGACTCATGCTAGAGTCCTAAACACTCAGAGCTGCCAGCCTGCTTTGTTCACAGCCAAACAGGCTGTGAACAAAGCAGGCTGGCAGCTCTGAGTGTTCTCCTTTGTGAACAAAGCAGACTGGCAGCTCGTAGTGTTTAGGACTCCAGCATGAGTCTGAAATGCTTGCTGCCAGGACTGGTAGGGAGACCCCTAGTGGTCATTTCTTCAAAGTGGAAAATTAAATAGAAAGAAGCATATTTTTAATAACATGCAATTGTAAAGTTATTCTGCATACATTAATCTATAATATATCAAAAGTTTTTTTTGATGAGAGGTACCCTTTAATAGTCCCCATAGGGGACTATTTATAGCAATAAGAAAAGACACAGCAATCGGCACTGTTGAATGAATACTCAGGCGTTACACTCTTCCCTTAAATGTATGCTATCGGCTTCCCTTGACACGCACACCTGTGATCCTCCACGCTATGCTTAACCCCATGTAGACTTCATAACAATGCAATAGTGAGAACGAAAGGAAAGCGGGGGGGGGGGGGGGCAGTTACGAGTCGGGGTCTCTTGGAAGGTCTTTTTATTCGGGTGCATAGAAAATCCTAAAAGCAGGACGCCAGGGTCCGCAGCGAGGTGCAGTGGACTATTTATAGCAATCATTCGATTGCTAACACTGTTCAGTGCTATGCATTGGGTATAGCACTGATCAGTGTTATCGGTCATCTTCTGCTCTGGTCTGCTCGATCTCGGACCAGAGCAGAAGACCCGTCGAAAGCAGCGGAGGCAAGTGAGGGGACCTCCGTCTGCTGTTCTGGATGATCGGATCGCCGCGGCAGCGCTGCGGGCGATCATCCATTTTACAGTGCTGCAGATGCCGTCTGAGGGGTTAATGGTGGACATCTGGGTGATCGCGGATGTCGGCCATTACCGGCAGGTCCCTGGCTGCTATCAGCATCCGGGACCTGCCGCGCATGACCCGAGCATCGCTCCGATGCTCGTGGTCATGTATAGGACGTAAATGTACGTCCTGGTGCGTTAAGTACCACCACATTTACGTCCTGCGTCGTTAAGGGGTTAAAGAAGTTACTGGTTACATGTATTTCAAATTAGCAGGGCAAACGTTCAGAACTATAATGTGTTTCCCATTTGCTGGAAGGAGTCGTTCTGCAACCTGTCCCAGTAACTGTCGTTTCCGTTACAGCGCACGAGGCTTTACTTCATAGGCTGGCACAGTGGATTAGGACTGCATAGTGATGACCGATGGTGATATTTCCCCTGGGCAAATCCTATTTTACTTGGCAAACAAATCTTCCAGTAGGATGGGGGCATATGGGGAGATTTATCAAAACCTGTGCAGAGGAAAAGTTGACTAGTTGCCCATAGTAACCAATCAGATCTCTTCTTATATTTTTGACAAGGCCTCTGCCAAATGAAAGAAGCGATCTGATTGGTTGCTATGGGAAACTAGTCAACTTTTCCTCTGCACAGGTTTTGATAAATTTCCCCCATAGTCTCTTACAACACAATGGGGAGGAGATTTATCAAAACCTGTCCAGAGGAAAAGTTGCTCAGTTGCCCATAGCAACCAATCAGATCGCTGCTTTCAGTTTTGAAAAGGCCTCTGCAAAATGAAAGAAGCGATCTGATTGGTTGCTATGGGCAACTCAGCAACATTTTCTCTGGACAGATTTTGATAAATCTCCCCCAATATGCCAAATAGTTGTTGCAACACCCCTGTAAAAATTATGTAGTCCCAATAACTCTCCATGCTTCACTCTAGCACATGGACTGACTCTAGTCCTAATGTTCTTTCCCTGAGGGGTATACACACACACCCTGGTTGGAGTAGTACTTGCTTACTTGAGCACACTTCTTTGTGGGGCGCACGTCTTCTGAATAAATGATGCCTGCCAGTCACAAGGTCCTATGATGCTATAGACCAGTGGTCTTCAACTTGCGGACCTCCAGATGTTGCAAAACTACAACTCCCAGCATGCCCGGACAGCCAACAGCTGTCCGGGCATGCTGGGAGTTGTAGTCTTTCAACATCTGAAAGTCCACAGGTTGGAGACCACTGCTGTAGACTCTTGTACAAATTCCCCCCCCCCCCCATAGTCTCTGTATTTTTCTGTAGAATCTGTAGATTTCAGAGCCAGAATCCCGACAGACCCCAATGACTGACTAAGGGGTGGTTCACATCACGTTTTCTCCCATACGAGAGCGCATACGGTAGGGGGGAGCTAAAATCTCGCGCTCCCGTATGTAATTCATTTCAATGAGCCGACTGGAGGGAAACGTTCGGTCTGGTTGGCTCACTTTTGCGCCGTATGCGCTTTTACAACTGCACCTAAAACCGTGCTTGACCACAGTTTTAGGTCTGGGGAAAAAGCGCATACAGCGCACAAATGAGCCGACCAGACCGAACATTTCACTCCGGTCGGCTCATTCAAATGAATTACATACGGGAGCGCATACGGAAACATACGGGAGCGTGAGGTTTTAGCTCCCCCCTGCCGTATGCGCTCCCGTATGGGAGAAAACGTGATGTGAATCCAGCCTAAGATGAAGTACCACACCAAGCCCATTGACAAGAGCGGCGCTATTTCTGGAATAAAGTAGCCATTTTTCCTACTCTTATACATCCTTTTGGTCTATAAAGCCTTATTTGATCTTTTTTATGTTATTGATATCAGGTATGATATCAGTGTCACTGTGTCCTGATACTTCTTGGCTGATATCCTTTACTTCCCGTACTATATTATAGTCATCAGCCATTCCAACAGCAAAGACATGACGCAGCGAACAGTTGATATGTACACACAACATTGCAAACAATCTTGGTTTATAACCTATTGTTTTGTGTATACCGCTTGTATGAAGACCTATGTGTTTCCGTGGCTACAGACTAGAAATAAGCCATGCGTATTCCAATCCTGCAACCTTTTCTCCTTCCATTTTCCCCTCCTTCTTAAAGGGGTACTCCCTTGGAATGTTTTTTTTTTTTTTTTTTTTTTTTAAATCAACTGGTGCCAGAAAGTTAAACAGATTTGTAAATCACTTCTATTAAAAAAATCTTAATCCTTCCAGTATTTTTTAGGGGCTGTATACTAACCACAGTGCTCTCTGCCGACCTCTGCTGTCCATTTTAGGAACTGTCCAGAGCAGGAGAAAATCCCCATAGCAAACATATGCTGCTCTGGACAGTTCCTAAAATGGACAGCAGAGGTCAGCAGAGAGCACTGTGGTCATGACATCAGAGGAAATGCATTTCTTTTTTGGATTTCTCTTCAGTATACAGCCCCTAAAAATTACTGGAAGGATTAAGATTTTTTAATAGAAGTGATTTACAAATCTGTTTAACTTTCTGGCACCAGTTGATTTAATAGCATACATTCAGTAGGTGGACAAGAAGTAGAGGACAGGTGGAAAGAGGTATTACAGGTGTATTTGACTACGCAGGGTTTGTTTGTAGTCTGTTACCATGGAGACATACAGATCTGCATAGGAACTGTCTCCACTCTAAACCCTAGCTCTACAAAAAGCTGATTATCTTAATCCTTTTAGCATGTTATCGTTCCTACAGATATGGTAATTTTCTCTCCCAGAATGTAATGCAATATGTGAAGCTATTATTAAATCCTGGAGAATTATTCTACATCTTTATATATTTATATAAATTGTAATTTTAAAGCAATGTGTTATCTGTCAGGGATACATCTGCAATATGTTTTTCATTCTGTGCTGCTGCATTTAAAACAAACTGTTTACAGCGGAGTCTTTTGCAGTATGTTGTTTATGTTCACAAAGAATTTTAAATCACCCGTCGTCAATTACTGGAATCGCTGAAATTTTAAATATTTGTACTTTACTAGAATATTTCGAAAGCTTACATGTCAACATTTGTAGGAGATAAAAATATATAAAGAAAAGAAACCTCTAGGCAGCCAGTCTTGAATTTCAATAAATAAAGGGGTTGTCTGAGACCTTAAACCACCAGCAATACTGATGTCACTGACGTAATTAAAATAATCCTTATTTATAACATTTACTGCAGCACTTTACAATTGAATGCAGGGCCAACTAGAAGTTTTAGGTCTCCTCCTATAGCAGTCTATGGTATTGATAAGGATGACCCTTATGTTTCTGATGACTGATCAATATATTAATACTAATATGGCATTGCTGATGCTGGAGAAAGATATTTGTTAAACTACCCTTAACCCATAAATCCAGCTTGCTATTTGCTTGCAACTAAGAAACCTTGGAATGACACCGGGAGGCCCAAGATGAGACATTAGAAGACAAAACATTTGAGGAAGATACAGATTGTATAGAAGGGCAAAGATCTTAGTTTTTCCAGTCTCAGAGTTAAAAGAGCTGCATAAGTGAACTTTGGCCAAGAAAGAAATAAATGCTTAAATATGCTAAAATATACAGAGATAAAGCTTAACTAACCAATCAAAATGTAACATGATGATTTTGACGTCATAACTAAACCTCCCTTTTTTGTCAAATGTAAAAACAATGTAGTTCTGTGTAATTAAGCAGAACTCCTTGGGCAGCTCTTTAGGCAGTATGCTGAGAAGGAGATATGATAACAACATTCTGTCTGGTGTGTATTCCTTGTGCCAGCACTCAGCAGTATATAGGGGCAGTCACTCACATTTTAATGCCTCACCTCAAGCCATCCTTGACAGTATCATGGTGGCTTGAGGGCCTTACTAGACCCTAAACATCATGAAAACAGAGGTAAACGTTACTTGCATGAGGTTCCATTGTGCACACCAATAAAGTATACAGTCTCCTTACAGCACAAGGTGGTGACAAGTTTACACAGACTTGGATTCAGTGTATAAGAAATGGGTAACAATTCCATAGTAGCTTTCTTGGTAGGAATATGAGTAATTTAGCAAGTCTTTGGAAACACTAGAAGCCCTTTAGGTGTTGCTTTAAAAACAGTCCAAAAAAAACAACACTCTACTAAGAGGGGTCTACTCAGCTTTGCTCACTATGGTGAATACTTAGAAGACTTTAGTTACTAATGGTTAGTCGTGTTACGATACCCTATTGCAGGGTGTAAGGCAAAGCAGGTAATGGCTTGTAATAATGCAGTGGCTTAGGCTTGAGGCCCACTAAGAGTCCAGTGGTAGCAGAAGAGCACTTGTTCAACTTCATTTTTCCTGCAAATACTCTTAGAGGCTAATACAATGTAGACAAATGTCTCCTGGTAGTGTGGACTGGAACTAGACTGAAAGGGAATGTGTCACCAAATGTGACTTTTTTTTTTTAGGTTAAATAATTTTTTCAATTTTTTTTTATATTTATGGAAATATTAAAAAAAGAATTACTTGTCACAAAATATGAAAAATTGAATAATAACTTGATATATCTCCCACCAGCAGAGGGAGCCAACATGAGGAATCTGGTGAAAGCAAGCAACTTGTCTGACTGCTGCAAATTTGACCTTGTCTGTCTACCTTCCTCTTCTGTCTGTGTGCAAAAGGAGAGGGGAGAGTTGTAGTTTTTTCAATTCCCCTGTCACAATTTTGTTGGTGTCTGAAGAGTGGTAAAGAACAGACTACTAGATGTCTCTTGATAGCTCACTGCTCCTCAAGGACTTCAAGAAAATGGTGCTGGCTCCCCCTTTCATTTCCTCTAATCTGTGCTATGCACATGTGCAGTAAGCAGTCCATGCTTTTCTTTAGGACATTCTTAGTCTTAGCTTTCTTATGCCTGCCATAAAGCATCTGTCTAGGTGTTGTGAAGTGACACATCTCACAGAGGCTACAGTAATGGCAGTACACACTTTATTAATAAATCACCTTAAAACTACATTGTCCTAAAACTAAATACATAAATTAAATGCTTTATCTTGATTTAAAAAAATAAAATGGTGATACATTCCCTTTAAGGGTACATATGTGGCCTGTATGGATGTAGGTCTAGCTATGACTGAAGCTAGCTGAATCACATGCAACTACTCTCCTAGAACTGGTTTAAGTCCACCTCTTTCCCCAGGAGAGGATGGTTAGACTTGGGACTGGCTCCCACATTAATTGGCTAGGAGACAACATGTGACCAAATTAACAATTTAGCTGTACAATGAAATGTAAGGAATATGAAAAACATAAACTTTCTGCACTCAAGTTACTTCAGTGTATGCTTTGACTTTTAGTGCAACGCAAAAAAATAAATTTGTAATGCAGATTATCACATTTGCAACCCTATCCAGCACTAGGTTTACACATTACACATCCAGCAAATCTTTATTATCTCAGCCACCCGACAGCCCTAATGGATAGCAGCTGGAGCTGCTGTTCTGGGATACCACACAGAGTGGTGTCCCCAGTGTCACGATCTTAGTATTCCTAGTACACCGCACTGAAGGGTTTCTGTATATTACAAAATGTAAGCTACAGTGCTCCGTAAATCCATCTAGGAAAATGCTTTGCAAATGAATTTTTTACATTTCTTCTAAAAGTAACTAAAACAAAAGCATCAACCAAAAACTGGAAACATTTAAATGAAAGTTAATACAAAAAAAATCTCATTTTATGATGCGGCATGAAACCTCAAACTGTGCTTATTACTGAGAAACAAGAAATGTGAGAAGTATTAGAGTTGGCCATCGTGTCTGCATGATTTAAAATGCCGAAGTGGTCCCGCTGAGCGCCGGCTGACAGCTCTGCCCTGTGCAATTCACCTGGGCAACATGTTGTCTTTTTCTCATTTTTTCAAAGTATTCCTGGCAATACGGCAGCCTCCTCAGAGACCCGTGATATTAACATGCCGCGAACAAGGATCAGGTTGCATTTATTTGGAGTTGAGTGGAAATTACATGCATTGTATATGATCTGAAAGCCTGTGCTCCCATGTTCTGTATTAGAATATGAGCCAAGAGCCGGTGATTATCTGGGATGATGGCTCTGCGTCCGCGTTACCTTTAGAAAAGGTCAATCACTTTCCTATTTTAATAAGAATACCGGGAAGGAATAAGCAGTATTTAGAACTAATTAATGGACATTGCGCAGCCGTGATATATCCCTTTGTCATGTGGAATAATAATTGATTTCTGCATTGGTAGAAGATAGAAATAATTGTCCATTTTGGCTCAAAGGTGATGACAAGCTCCTCACCGGGATGGAAACTTCCAATTATTTATAATAACTTCTTAAAGATCAAAATTATTTGGCCACTTCCAATAATTGATCACAAAAAATTGGATGACAGGTACTCTCTCCATGGATCACTGTAGTATTTTATGCTCATTAAGATAAACAGAGGAGATATGACTTTGGGGACCTCACCACAAGGTAACGGATGCAATCCGGTACCGGGACACCACAATAATATTAGTACCTGGCATTGCCTGGTTTTTCCTACCTTATCCTTGTCCTCATATCCCGACCTCATATCCCATCCTTATATCCCATCCTCATATCCCAATCTCACATCCCGACCTCATATACTGTCCTCATATGCCGTCCTCATATACCGACCTCATATCCCATCCTCATATCCGTCCTCATATCCCAACCTCATATCCCGACCTCATATCCCGTCCTCATATCCAGTCCTCATATCCCGTCCTCATCTCCTGCCCTCACACACATCACAGAGGAGCTTTTACTAGGCACCTAGCCACTACACATGATCAGGTTGCAGGGGTGCCGATGTGGGACAGACAGAGCCCCCTCCTTTTGAAACTGATTAGATGCTGCATTCACAACTTGCCAATGGTATCTAAGCAGTTAAACGACCGTAATTGAAGGTTACCCTGTTCCCTGAGCTCCCACGATACCATGTTAGTTTACTCCCACCCACCGTAAAAAGGAATATGGATAGAACCTATTGGTGGTCACTAAGGTAGTTACTCAGCAGAGTAGTTTAGACCTACTAAAGATAAAAAATATTGGTATTCAATATATATTGGTGTCTTTAACAGATTTGTCTCCATTATGGATTGAGAATGGATAGGGGATAAGATGTCTGATCGCGGGGGTCCCGCCAATGGGACTTCACCCACAATCTCTGTGCAGCCCCAGGTATTCTGCTCCAATCTTGGATACGCTGGTTTTCCGGGACTGGAGACATGACATCACAACGCTTCCCTTTGCGACGTCACGCCACGCCCCATCCATTCATGTCTATGGGAGGGGGAATGACATCACGCGTACATTCCCGGAAAACCAACGTTTCTGAGACTAGAGCAGGAGCCCGGCACAGAATACCAGGTGCTGCACAAAGATCACTGGGGGGGGGGGGCATCCAGCGGTGGGACCCCCGCAATCAGACATCTTATCCCCTATGCTTTGGATGTCTGTTGGCGGAGTACCCCTTTAATGGCCAAGTTTGTACACAGAACAGATTTTGAGAAAAACTCGTAAAATGAGCAGTAAACACTAAAGAAATGAAACAGACTAATTTTTAAATATCTGGGTATGTTTATATTTTGTGTTTTTTTTTTTTTTTTTTTTTGCTTAGCTTCACAATTAACAATAACATTTTGCCCTTTGTAATTCTCTTCTAATGAAAACCTGATGAATGAGATGAAATCCCAGGAACAGGAAATTAACTGTTATATGGGGAACGTAAAGGCCTTCTGACTAATGAGGTTATTTACAGAAATCAAGTATTTTTGTCATCTCGGAGAAAGGGCGTCTGAATGCTATTGTCTGGCAGATCTATGCAAGGCTTGATAGAAAATATCTCAGGTGACAAATACGTCCTTGTGCTGCTGTTCACATAATGTCATGATGGACCTGGTGGTGTAGATGGTGTCTGAGGCAGATTCAGATGTAATGGTTGCTATGTATCTGAAGGAGGCCTTCTACTTATCTAAAATCCACTTATAATGGGACACATTATTCAAATGAAAACAAAGGTGAAGCCCCTGGCAACTAATTGTTCTCTAATTAAAGTGAATGCTGGCTGCTCATCGCCATGGGTGACACCATTGTTTTAGTTTTGCACTTGTCTTTATGGATAACACTAAGATGTTCTTGCGCTATTGTTAAATTACACAGTCAGTAATGTTTTTCTCCGTACCTCCCGCCACTCCCCCGTGCCTCTGGTATTGCTGTCCCAGTCTCCACTGCGATCCTCTTTTTGCTTCTGAGGCCCCACACACAACAATGCATAACAGCTCATTGCTGTTGCAGCTGTGTCCAGGATTGGCTGAGCGACAATTTGACATATTGGGCCTGGGCACCAGGAAGAAGACCATGGCTCAATACATCGCACTGCCATTCAGCCTATCACTGGTTGAGCTGAGCTGCATTGTTGCATGTCAGATCTGAGAAGCAGGAAGAAGACCGCACTGGAGGACAGGACAGCGATACCAGCCGAGTGGCGAGAGGCAAATCAAAAAAATGTTTTCTTTATTATGGAAGCCTGAGCATATGGAGGTAGAAAAGATTTTCGTCAAAGAACTCCTTTAAAGTCAGCTTTCATTGTGGTCTAGGTTGGTGAAGAGTTAATGACAGCTTTATCCATAGACTAGGAAGGTGAAGGGTTACATTCATATTCACTGAAGGTCTAAAGGGGAAATGGAATTCCTGCAAGCATCTCCGGAAGTCCAGAGAAGGGGTTTATGGTATGTCCAATTGAATAGAATCGACCATCAGATGCAACTTGATTCAAATATATCGGTTGGATTCCAAAGTGCCCAAATGGCACTAGGTTTCAGGCCTTTTTTTTATATTTTTACCTGTTTAAGGTAGGTTTCCCAGCAGCAGTAATAAAGTATGCAACATGATGGACAAGGCAGGAGATGTGTGGTTGTGGAGGGCTGGTAGTAGTAGTAGTAGAAGTACAGTATGGAACATGATGGACAAGGCAGGAGATGTGTGGTTGTGGAGGGCTGGTTATAGTGGTAGTAGTAGTAGAAGTACAGTATGGAACATGATGGACAAGACAGGAGATGTGCAGCTGTGGATGGCTGGTAGTAGCAGAAGTACAGTATGGAACATGATGGACAAGGCAGGAGATGTGTGGATGTGGAGGGCTGGTAGTAGTAGTAGTAGAAGTACAGTATGGAATATGATGGACAAGGCAGGAGATGTGTGGCTGTGGAGGGCTGGTAGTAGTAGTAGTATTAGCAGTACAGAATGGAACATGATCGACAAGACAGGAGATGAGCAACTGTGGAGGGCTGGTAGTAGTAGTAGAAGTACAGTATGGAACATGATGGACAAGACAGGAGATGTGTGGTTGTGGAGGGCTGGTAGTAGTAGTAGTAGAAGTACAGTATGGAACATGATGGACAAGGCAGGAGATGTGTGGCTGTGGAGGGCTGGTAGTAGTAGTAGTAGAAGTAAAGTATGGAATATGATGGACAAGGCAGTAGATGTGTGGCTGTGGAGGGCTGGTAGTAGTAGTAGTATTAGCAGTACAGTATGGAACATGATGGACAAGGCAGGAGATGTGTGGCTGTGGAGGGCTGGTAGTAGTAGTAGTAGTAGTAGTAGTAGTACAGTATGGAACATGATGGACAAGGCAGGAGATGTGTGGATGTGGAGGGCTGGTAGTAGTAGTAGTAGAAGTACAGTATGGAATATGATGGACAAGGCAGGAGATGTGTGGCTGTGGAGGGCTGGTAGTAGTAGTAGTATTAGCAGTACAGAATGGAACATGATCGACAAGACAGGAGATGAGCAGCTGTGGAGGGCTGGTAGTAGTAGTAGAAGTACAGTATGGAACATGATGGACAAGACAGGAGATGTGTGGTTGTGGAGGGCTGGTAGTAGTAGTAGTAGAAGTACAGTATGGAACATGATGGACAAGGCAGGAGATGTGTGGCTGTGGAGGGCTGGTAGTAGTAGTAGTAGAAGTACAGTATGGAATATGATGGACAAGGCAGGAGATGTGTGGCTGTGGAGGGCTGGTAGTAGTAGTAGTATTAGCAGTACAGTATGGAACATGATGGACAAGGCAGGAGATGTGTGGCTGTGGAGGGCTGGTAGTAGTAGTAGTAGTAGTAGTAGTAGTAGTAGTAGTACAGTATGGAACATGATGGACAAGGCAGGAGATGTGTGGCTGTGGAGGGCTGGTAGTAGTAGTAGTAGTAGTAGTAATAGTACAGTATGGAACATGATGGACAAGGCAGGAGATGTGCAGCTGTGTAGGGCTAATAGTAGTAGTAGAAGTAGTAGTAGCAGCAGTAGAGTATTAAACATAACAGACAAGGCAGGAGATATGCTGCTGTGTAGGGCTAGTGTCACGATCCCGGCTGGTAGGAGGTGGATCCTCTGTGCCAGAGAGGGATTGGCGTGGACCGTGCTAGTGGACCGGTTCTAAGTCACTACTGGTGTTCACCAGAGCCCGCCGCAAAGCGGGATGGTCTTGCTGCGGCGGTAGTGACCAGGTCGTATCCACTAGCAACGGCTCAACCTCTCTGACTGCTGAAGATAGGCGCGGTACAAGGGAGTAGACAAAGCAAGGTCGGACGTAGCAGAAGGTCGGGGCAGGCAGCAAGAATCGTAGTCAATAAGGCAAGCAGGTGGTCAAGTACACGGTATGGATAAACACAGTAACGCTTTCACTAGGCACAATGGCAACAAGATCCGGCAAGGGAGTGCATGGGAGGAGATCAGATATAGTCTGGGAGCAGGTGGAAGCCAATTAAGCTAATTGGGCCAGGCACCAATCATTGGTGCACTGGCCCTTTAAGTCTCAGGGAGCTGGCGCGCGCGCGCCCTAGAGAGCGGAGCCGCGCGCGCCAGCACATGACAGCAGGGGACGGGAACGGGTAAGTGACCTGGGATGCGATTCGCGAGCGGGCGCGTCCCGCTGTGCGAATCGCATCCCCGACGGCCATGACAGCGCAGCACTCCCGGTCAGCGGGACCGACCGGGGCGCTGCGGAGAGAGAGACGCCGTAAGCGCTCCGGGGAGGAGCGGGGACCCGGAGCGCTAGGCGTAACAGCTAGTAGTAATAGAAGTAGAAGTAGTAGTAGTAGTAGTAGTAGTAGCAGCAGCACAGTATGGAGCAAAATAGACAAGGCTACAAATGTGCAGCTAAGTAGGACTAGTAGAAGACTTGTCCAAAATTAATCTTTAACCAGATTTGCAGAATCATTAATATTTAGGGACATTTGGAATCGATTTTTCTTATTTCTAGTAATATTCCTACAGTTCAGGAGGTAGTCCTTGGTGATCTAAGCAGCAAAGGGGATAATTTCTACATCCCTGGTGGTCTAGGGTATTGTAATGTAATCTGTGTTGCAGCTTTTACAGGAAGCTGAACACTGATTATGTTCAGCTTCACCTTCCTTCATTCAAATCAATGCTGGCGGGAGACAGAGAAGACTGTGCTGCAATAACTATACAGCTGCACAGAACGTGTTTACAGAGCTCTTTGCACACTCACAAAGCTCTAAGAGTCTGTATCTGAACCGACTGTAAACAAATCTTCAAGTGCATCTGTCAGTTCTATATCATGCTTAAAGCTGCAGATATTGCCGGAGAGCTCATAGGAAAATACAACAAATAATACTTCTCTCTTAGCTGATATATTTTGCAAAGTTATAAACCCATGTTTTTTTTTTCTAAACTCAAGAGTTGTTGTGGCCAGGCTGAGCTTTAGAATGCACACCTCCTACCTCCCCCACCCCTCAGTGCATTATTATTGTACAGGGCTCAGTGCTGGAAGCCAAACCCTGTACATCAATCCTGCAGGGCAGGAAGGGGTGGAGAGGGTGGAGGTGTACATGCTGCAGCTCAGCACAGCCTCTATGACAGATTTCATTTGTTTTAGCTCCCTACCAACTCTCTGTCCATGTCTGCAACTCTGAGCATGATGTAGAGCTGACTGATTCCCCTTGAAGGGAGTATTGCCTGCTGGTCAATAGAATGAGAAGCCATCTAGTGCCAGCTACTTCATGCTCTGAAAAGTTGGTATGCCAATGGGAGAGATTTTAGCTTTTTTGCTGTGGAGAATCTATTGGCTTTTGTAATAAATATTGAGACTCTCGCAAGGGACATAATACAGTTCCATACTCTATTGGGAAATATACTGCTGAAAAGGGAGAGCGGACCAGTCCTTGTGAATGCAACAGTAACTAATGGATCATGCAAGAAAGGATTTACAGCTTGCCCTATGTTAACAAGAATGAGATTTCTTTTTCATAAATCAATGGAGTGCAAGCATTGTCACCCGATTTTCTGCTTATCTGTAGTTAAATGATGACTTCACTGTTTGCAGAACCCATCAACGATGAAGATTAAACATTCAACTAATTATTTTCTTTTCTTTCATTTACAGGGCAGCAAAGATGTCAACGTTGCTGGAGATAAAAAGCAGCGTCTTACGACAAGTGCAAAATAGACAGTCCTTTCGCCGAAGAGCAGAGACGGAATCCAGCCCGCCAACATCGGAGACCAGCAAGGCCACAAGTGGTGTGAGGTAAAAGATCTGATGACTCTTATGGTGAATTTACAGATTTGTTAAAGAGTACCTGTCCCCAAATAAAACGTTAAATATAGTGTTCCTTGTGTAATTAGCAGATACTTTCCCATTCACTTGCTTTTAAAATTATTAACATCAATATGTTTAAAATGTAATAGAAAAAACAGCCACTAGGTGTCTGTTCTCTACCACAATTAATACAGTGAGTTTGGTCTCCTCCCGGCCTGGCAGGAGGCCGAACTCAGGAAGTGTTTCTCTGCACTATGCTTGATTGACAGCTGCACAGAGCCTCACTGAAAGCTTGTTACGCCGAGCGCTCCGGGTCCCTGCTCCTCCCCGGAGCGCTCGCGGCGTTCTCCTTTCTGCAGCGCCCCGGTCAGACCCGCTGACCGGGAGCGCTGCACTGACATTCACGATGGGGATGCGATTCGCATAGCGGGACGCGCCCGCTCGCGAATCGCATCCCAAGCCACTTACCCGTCCCGGTCCCCGGCTGTCATGTTCTGGCGCGCGCTCTCCGCTCTCTAGGGCGCGCGCGCGCGCCAGCTCTCTAAGATTTAAAGGGCCAGTGCACCAGTGATTGGTGCCTGGCCCAATCAGTCTAATTAGCTTCCACCTGCTCCCTGACTATATTACCTCACTTCCCCTTTCCTTCCTTGCTGGATCTTGTTGCCTTGTGCCAGAGAAAGCGTTTAGTGTTGTCCAATGCCTGTGTTTCCAGACCTTCTGCTATTGCTATTGACTACGAACCTTGCCGCCTGCCCCGACCTTCTGCTACGTCTGACCTTGCCTCTGCCTAGTCCTTCTCAGCAGTCAGCGAGGTTGAGCCGTTGCCGGTGGATACGACCTGGTTGCTACCGCCGCAGCAAGACCATCCCTCTTTGCGGCGGGCTCTGGTGAAAACCAGTAGCAACCTAGAACCGGTCCACCGACACGGTCCACGCCAATCCCTCGCTGACACAGAGGATCCACATCCAGCTAGCCGAATCCTAACAAAGCTGCACAGAGCCTCACTGACACATGCATAGATCCTCACTGAAAGCTGCACAGAGCTTAAGGTCTTCTATTCATCACAGCACTGCAACCATGTGAGGGTGGAAGTGGTCCCCCAGCAGGCTTCAGTGATGTCATGCCTGCTGGGAAACGCCCACTTTCTCCTGCTGTGAGATTGCACAATGTGGGCAAGAAGAACGGTAAGATACAGAGCTTTTTAACCCTCTGAAATTTTTTTTTTTAAGGGTGGGAGGAGTGTTAGGAGTAGTTAGGGAACATAGCCTGAGAGAGTTTAGAAAAGTTTATTTGGTGACAGGTACTTTTTAAGATTTGTGTCCCTGTTACATTCATCCCTGTTACATTTGTGTCCCTGTTACATTCATATGTGCATGCTGCCATATCAACCCCCAAAATTTCTGCACCAGATCTGCTGCATGTGAACTCACCCGTTTAAGTGGAGCGGAATTTATGTGTGCTTGTTGTTAGACAATTGTTACTGGTCTAAATGAGGAAAGAGTATGAGGTTTCGGTAATGGGTCTGGAAGGAAAGCCACAGTTGATGGGCAGTCTTTGATGTCATAAAATATGTATGTCAACTCCGAGTGATCACACTGTGTGTTTATGTCAGAGCCGCTCGTAGCTGTGATCCTCAGGGATGTGTCCAGTTCAGATGAAGGATCCTAGAGATTCTTAGATATAAATGCAGCTAGAAACTGCCATGGAATAGTGTCTTAGAAAATCTAAGAAAATGTATGTCTTGTCCTAGGCCAATAAGACCTGAAGCTTATTACAGGAGAATTCTTTACGAGAAGGCAAACACATAATGGACACTGCAGTATAACTAGATATTATACACCAGTAAATATTTAATTGAGCGCATGAGTTGTTGCAAATTCCTTTTAGCCTTTATTACATCTGCAACCAAATTTTTTGTATTGCTTAAAGGGTACCTGGACTTTCAAAAGAATTTCGAAAATTGTCATGTTTTTTTTAGATTAACCCTTCAGAGTGGTGAACAGTGATTTAAAGGGGTACTCCACCCCTAGACATCTTATCCCCTATCCAAAGGATAGGAGATAAGATGTCTGATGGTGGGGGTCCCGCAGCTGGGGGACCCACAGGCTGTGTGCAGAACCCAGAGTTTGTTTAGAAGGCTGGGTGATGCGGTGGGGGCTGTGACATCACGGCCACGCCCCTTGTGATGTCACGCCACATCGCCTCAATGCAAGTCTATGGGAGGGGGCGAGGCGGCTGCTCCTCCCCCTCCCATAGACTTGCATGGAGGGGACGTGGCGGGATGTCACCAGGGGATGTGGTCGTGACGTCACAACCCCCGTTGTCCGCTCCAAGCATTTGGAACAAAATGTTCTGAATGCTGGGGCAGCGGAGTACCCCTTTAAGTCCTCTTATTGATGTTATTGAATCCTTGAGAGTCCCCACCATAGAGCACAGCTGTTTCTCCTTCTCTTCACTTTAGGAGAAGGACCAGAGCTGGGCTGTTTGCAAGTAGTACTTATAGTTCTGATAAAGGTGCACTGTACTAAGCAGACTGGGGGGTGATTTACATTATTATACATAGCATGTGGGGGAAGGGGTCTATCGATGCACTGTGTTTGCAAGGTTCTACATAAGCAGAAAGAAAGGAAACAGACGCAGCACAACAAGGAAAGGCTTACACTAAGCACTGAACTGCTGCTGATATTGGTGATAAGAAGCCTTTAGACTATCGGGAGTGTGTGGGGATTTCACTTATGTCTCATGTTCGGACCGAACTCTTTCTCTATTCTGTGCATGCGAAGACTTGAGAAAGAGTTCAGTAAGAACTTGTAACGCCTTGTAAGTGCTGTATGTATGTACTTGTAATCTTAGGAACTTTTCAAAGAATAAACACAATCAAAAGTGGGAGAAGTGCCAAGTCTGGATCAGTCTGCTTTACTTGTCTATTCTACAACAGGCAGTTTAAGGGTTAAACGTACTGACTTGCTGGCATAATTAAACAGATAAGTAAACAAGAGCAGCCTTAAAAGGACCCACACGATGATGAGGTCACCTCACAACCTCTGTACTGGGATTGCAATGTATTGCAAGAGACTTCCATAAAGAAAGATAACATGTCGCAATACTTGCTCTGTACAGCCTTGCTTCTCAATGGCGTGGCTGTGTTGGCTCTCCGTGCTCACTGACTCTTTTTCCCCCAATAGCAATGCCACTTACAGCACTCACTTACTGCACCCCATGCACTGCATCTCCTTTCAGCCACTCTGTAATATCCTTCCTCTTCCCTAAGATAGTGTGCGCACACTGCAACTTTGATATAGGCCTATAGGCCACAACCTCACAGAATAGGCCAGTACTCCTAGGAGGAGACGTTCCGCTTCTGCCTCCTCCTCATATCACTGCACTATGGGCAGCTGTGTGGGACATGGGCAAATGCTGCCTGCTGCACAGACTGATTTAAAATGGAATAAAAAAAATATCTAGGGAGGTTGTTTCCTCCTGTCATAATGCTGTCTGGGTCCGATCAAGTGATTTACAGATATGTTAGGAATGACATAGGCTGTTACACACAGGGAAGTTGTTTGAAATGACAGGTACCATATAAAGAAGAATTCTGGATTGAGCCCTTTCATTAGTACAATTGGTTCCTATGATTCAGACCACCAGTAAATTCCATGCTGTTATGTGTAGACAGGAAAGCAGTCTCTCTGTATGGCTTACTTCCTGTGAACTATAGGATTATCCCTGAATATATAATTTTTATTTTATCAAAAGAGGCCAGGAGAGCAGTGATAAAGTAGGTGAGTCCATATAATTGTGGTGACCACTGGTGTGAAGAGTGCTGGCAGTGATTGTGGGTGACAAATTGACACTGTTGGTGACACCAGGGTAGTGTAACTCTCCACCTTCCAAGGTAAAGCAGTCCTCCTGGGTGAGCACTGATGAAAAGAATACTCCAGACGCAGAGTTATGGAAAACTGCCTTTATTGAGGATCACGGATAGATGGTACAATCCTTATAAATGCAGAGTAGGGACAATGGAGAGAATCCTTAAAGGGGTACTCCGGGGCCCCTGCGATCTCTCCTTCCGTTTTTCAGCTTCACAGAGCGAGGATCGTCCCCTCGTGACGTCACGCCACTCCCCCTCAATGCAAGTCTATAGGAGGGGGCGATGGCTGCCATGCCCCCTCCCAAAGACTTGCGTTGAGGTACGGGGATATTGATAGGGGATAAGATGTTTAGCACCGGAGTACCCCTTTAAGCCTTGCTGGGACTTGTAGTAGACTTCTTTTTCTTACTCATGACTTGACTGAACTTTGCTGCTGACTTGACTGTCACTGGTTACTGAAGACAACTAACAATTACTTGGGTTCTGCATAATATCCATTTATGCTTTCCCCGCCAGGGTATAAACTAGACCTTCTGAACCTCAGCTGCCGGAGGCTTTCTACTGACGTTATGCTGGACCAGCACTGTGTGGCCTGTTGACTCACGGGCTCCTATTGCCCACAGCTAGGAATAACTGACTCCTCCTGTGTGGGGAACACCTGCAGAATGGCATTGTTGCTCACTGTAAGATTTTCTTAGGCTTCCCTTGTGTCCCTGCCTCTAGGGGGCTCTGTTCTGTTCCCTGCCGCAAGTCAAACAGTTAGTTTGGTCTTTTCCAGGCCTGACAGGAGACCAAACTAAGGAAGTGCGTGTGGGGCATGGTGAGGCACAGCTCTCGCAGGCTTCAGTGATGTTGAGCCTGCTGGGGAACACCTACTTTCTCCTGCCGGGAGCTCACACAGTGTGAGCAGGGGAAAGGTATGATATACAGCTTTTTAAAGCTCGGAACATTTTTAAAGGGCAGGAGGGTTGTTAGGAGTAGTTAGGGAGTATAATCTGAGTTAGTTTAGACAGGTACTCTTTAACCAAATATAAGGAATTTTATGAATCCTTAAAGGGGTACTCCACTGCCCGAGCTTTCAGACCATTTAGTTCCCAAAGCTCGGTGCGTGATCGTGATGTCACGACCACGCCACCTCAATGCAAGTCTATGGGAGGGGGCGTTCGCCCCCTCCCATAGACTTGCATTGAGGGGGCGTGGCGGAACTAAATGGGCTTTTGGAACCAAATGTTCTGAACACTGGGGCAGAGGAGTACCCCTTTAATATACATTTTATATTGACCTATTCTACACAACGTAGGTAAAAATAGAATGCCAAAGGGCTTCTTTAAACACATCTAAAATAACAATAAAAAATGAATAGTCTTATATAATCCTTTGTCTTATTATGCTTCTATGAAGATCTAGGTGCCTCTGTACAGTAATATGTCTTTTAGTTTCTTCCCTAAATCTATGCCCCAAATAAATGCACAAAATAAGGATCGGATGGAGAGAGTTTGCCTGCCAGTTAAGACTACATAGGATTTATTTGTAGTCTGGAGCACTGTACTTTAAATAAATGTTTTGTCCAATCTGAGATTTTTATATTTAGTATATTTTGGATTCTTTTTAATCTTTTGTTCGATTTGACCTATTTTACAATGAGTTATCTTAGGTACTCTGAGCCAATAGAAACCTGTCCTTTTCATAAAGGTTTGGGGCTCTTAAAAAAAACATCCATGTGATTTGACTAATGAAAACTACCCTTGTCCATTTGCCTTCTCATTGGAATGGCCTTTGTCATGTCACATTTTCCGATTTATTGCCTGGCCCTTTTCCATACATAAGGAGTAGAGATGAGCGAACTTACAGTAAATTTAATGCGTCACGAACTTCTCGGCTCGGCAGTTGATGACTTTTCCTGCATAAATTAGTTCAGCTTTCCGGTGCTCCGGTGGGCTGGAAAAGGTGGATACATTCCTAGGAGACTCTTTCCTAGGACTGTATCCCCCTTTTTCAGCCCACCGGAGCACCTGAAGGCTGAACTAATTTACGCAGGAAAAGTCATCAACTGCCGAGCCGAGAAGTTCGTGACGAATCGAATTTACTGTAAGTTCGCTCATCTCTAATAAGGAGTTTGTCTCACAACTGTTACAGCCAATGGCCTACCAAGAAGTGTCATAAAGCGTTACTGTCAATAGAAACAACTTATGAGATGTCAATCAGAAATGACACTTCTGAGACCCACTGGAATTGAGAGTTATAAGTCGGGGAAGCAGGTGGCATTGTGCTCCACTCCCCGGCCAGCAGAGAGATCCGGACATTTCTCTGCATAGAAGTCTATGCACGGATCTCTCGGCCGGCTGGGGAGTGGAATGTAATGTTGCCCCCTTCTCTGGCTTATAACTTAAGATTGCAGTGGGTCTTAGGAGTGAGACCCGGTGCGATCAAAAACTTTTGACAGCAACACTTTAAGGGATAAGTCCTACCCATGACTACAGGTTTTTCCTCATTTGTGACATGTGATCAGATAGATCCAGTATCCAGTAATTGTCTCTCTTTTTTTTCCCTCTTAAAGGGGTTCTCCGGTGCTTAAACATCTTATCCCCTATCCAAAGGATAGGGGATAAGATGCCTGATCGCGGGAGTCCCGCCACTGGGGACCCCCGGGATCTTGCACGTGGCACCCCGTTTGTAATCAGACCCGGAGCGTATTCGCTCCGGGTCTGATTACTGACGACCACAGGGCCGACGGCGTGTGACGTCAAGCCTCCGCCTCCCGTGTGACAGCTATCACGCCCCCTCTCATAGGCTTGCATTGCGGGGCGGAGCGCAACATCACACGGGGGCGGAGGCGTGACGTCACACGCCGCCCGCCCTGTAGTCGCCAGTAATCAGACCCGGAGCGAACACGCTCTGGGGACTGATTACAAACGGGGTGCCGCGTGCAAGATCCCGGGGGTCCCCAGCGGCGGGACTCCCGCGATCAAGCATCTTATCCCTTATCCTTTGGATAGGGGATAAGATGTTTAAGCACCGGAGAACCCCTTTAAGATGCCGCATGATTAAACAACGAGCCAATGTCACCAATGACTTTATGCTCCATAGCGTATCTCCACACGCGCTTGAATTTCATAACCGTGACTTCAGTGTTTTTAAGTTCTTTCCCATTGAGCACATACCCAGAGGAGCAAACCAACATTTAAATTCTCTCAAAAAGAGAGAAAATTACTGGATATACTGCTTAAAAACATTGGTCCCCCTGGGCCTTAATGAATATATTGAAAACGTACATTGAACCTATGTTCAGCATCAGACATCTAGACCTTTTTGTTTGTATTGCCAATATATTTTGGCTATTTATTATCTAATTCGGGTTCTCATAATTATTCTGGTAGTGGTACAGGCTTTTTTCCCCTTTTCATTACCCATTTTTATACCAAAAATTGCTACTACTTCCTTTAACAACATTTATATATATATTGCTGCATGCTGCCGCTTGCACGGGAATTTTTGCTATTTGGTGATCTTTCCGTTATAGTTTTATTACTTTTAGTTTTTTATCATATATCTTTACATTCATTTTCTGAATAATGTCTAGATGTCCTGCTGCATGCAACTGCTTACATGTGAAATATCTATACGCTGCACAACTACAGAGTGGGCCATTTATATGGATACACGTTAATAAAATGGGAATGGTTGGTGATATTAACTTCCTGTTTGTGGCACATTAGTATATGTGAGGGGGGAAGCTTTCAAGATGGGTGGTGACCATGGCGGCCATTTTGAAGTCGGACATTTTGAATCCAACTTTTGTTTTTTCAATAGGAAGAGGGTCATGTGACACATCAATCTTATTGGGAATTTCACAAGAAAAACAATGATGTGCTTGGTTTTAACGTAACTTTATTCTTTCATGAGTTATTTACAAGTTTCTGACCACCATAAAATGTGTTTAATGCGCTGCCCATTGTGTTGGATTGTCAATGCAACCCGCTTCTCTATATACTGCTATATACTACTATATACACCGCAGGAGAAATGCTAGCACAGGCTTCCAGTATCCCTATACACTGCTATATACTACCATATACACCGCAGGAGAAATGCTAGCACAGGCTTCCAGTATACGTAGTTTTAGGTGCTGCCAAAGATAAAAGTCTAAAGGGGTCAGATCGGGAGATCTTGGGGGCCATTCAACTGGCCCACGACGACCAATCCACTTTCCAGGAAACTGTTCATCTAGGAATGCTCAGACCTGACACCCATAATGTGAAGTTGACCATCTTGCTGGAAAAACTCAGGGAACGTGCAGCTTCAGTGCATAAAGAGGGAAACACATCATCATGTAGGCCACGGGATATGCGAAATTGCTACATGATGATGTGTTTCCCTCTTTATGCACTGAAGCTGCACGTTCCCTGAGTTTTTCCAGCAAGATGGTGACCACCACATTATGGGTGTCAGGTCTGAGCATTGCTAAATGAACAGCTTCCTGGAAAGTGGATTGGTCATCGTGGGCCAGTTGAATGGCACCCAAGGTCTCCCGATCTGACCCTCTTAGACTTTTATCTTTGGGGTCATCTGAAGGCAATTATCTATGCTGTGAAGATACGAGATGTGCAGCACGTGAAACTACGGATACTGGAAGCCTGTGTTAGCATTTCTCCTGCGGTGTATATAGTAGTATATAGCAGTGTATACGGATACTGGAAGCCTGTGCTAGCATTTCTCCTGCGGTTTATATAGTAGTATATAGCAGTGTATACGGATACTGGAAGCCTGTGCTAGCATTTCTCCTGCGGTGTATATAGTAGTATATAGCAGTCTATACGGATACTGGAAGCCTGTGCTAGCATTTCTCCTGCGGTGTATATAGTAGTATATAGCAGTGTATACGGATACTGGAAGCCTGTGCTAGCATTTCTCCTTCGGTGTATATAGTAGTATATAGCAGTGTATACAGACACTGGAAGCCTGTGCTAGCATTTCTCCTGCGGTGTATATAGTAGTATATAGCAGTGTATACGGATACTGGAAGCCTGTGCTAGCATTTCTCCTGCGGTGTATATAGTAGTATATAGCAGTGTATATGGATACTGTAAGCCTGTGCTAGCATTTCTCCTGCGGTGTATATAGTAGTATATAGCAGTGTATACGGATACTGGAAGCCTGTGCTAGCATTTCTCCTGCGGTATATATAGTAGTATATAGCAGTGTATACGGATACTGGAAGCCTGTGCTAGCATTTCTCCTTCGGTGTATATAGTAGTATATAGCAGTGTATACGGATACTGGAAGCCTGTGCTAGCATTTCTCCTTCGGTGTATATAGTAGTATATAGCAGTGTATACAGATACTGGAAGCCTGTGCTAGCATTTCTCCTGCGGTGTATATAGTAGTATATAGCAGTGTATACGGATACTGGAAGCCTGTGCTAGCATTTCTCCTGCGGTGTATATAGTAGTATATAGCAGTGTATATGGATACTGTAAGCCTGTGCTAGCATTTCTCCTGCGGTGTATATAGTAGTATATAGCAGTGTATACGGATACTGGAAGCCTGTGCTAGCATTTCTCCTGCGGTATATATAGTAGTATATAGCAGTGTATACGGATACTGGAAGCCTGTGCTAGCATTTCTCCTTCGGTGTATATAGTAGTATATAGCAGTGTATACGGATACTGGAAGCCTGTGCTAGCATTTCTCCTGCGGTGTATATAGTAGTATATAGCAGTGTATACGGATACTGGAAGCCTGTGCTAGCATTTCTCCTGCGGTGTATATAGTAGTATATAGCAGTGTATATGGATACTGTAAGCCTGTGCTAGCATTTCTCCTGCGGTGTATATAGTAGTATATAGCAGTGTATACGGATACTGGAAGCCTGTGCTAGCATTTCTCCTGCAGTGTATATAGTAGTATATAGCAGTATATACGGATACTGGAAGCCTGTGCTAGCATTTCTCCTTTGGTGTATATAGTAGTATATAGCAGTGTATACAGATACTGGAAGCCTGTGCTAGCATTTCTCCTGCGGTGCATATAGTAGTATATAGCAGTATATACGGATACTGGAAGCCTGTGCTAGCATTTCTCCTGCGGTGTATATAGTAGTATATAGCAGTGTATACGGATACTGAAGCCTGTGCTAGAATTTCTCCTGCGGTGTATATAGTAGTATATAGCAGTGTATACGGATACTGGAAGCCTGTGCTAGCATTTCTCCTGCGGTGTATATAGTAGTATATAGCAGTGTATACGGATACTGGAAGCCTGTGCTAGCATTTCTCCTGCGGTGTATATAGTAGTAGATAGCAGTGTATACGGATACTGTAAGCCTGTGCTAGCATTTCTCCTGCGGTGTATATAGTAGTAAATAGCAGTGTATACGGATACTGGAAGCCTGTGCTAGCATTTCTCCTGTGGTGTATATAGTAGTATATAGCAGTGTATACAGATACTGGAAGCCTGTGCTAGCATTTCTCCTGCGGTGCATATAGTAGTATATAGCAGTGTATACGGATACTGGAAGCCTGTGCTAGCATTTCTCCTGCGGTGTATATAGTAGTATATAGCAGTGTATACGGATACTGAAGCCTGTGCTAGAATTTCTCCTGCGGTGTATATAGTAGTATATAGCAGTGTATACGGATACTGGAAGCCTGTGCTAGCATTTCTCCTGCGGTGTATATAGTAGTATATAGCAGTGTATACGGATACTGGAAGCCTGTGCTAGCATTTCTCCTGCGGTGTATATAGTAGTATATAGAAGTGTATACGGATACTGGAAGCCTTTCTCCTGCGGTGTTGCTATCAGTGAGTGAAGAGTGGGAGAAGAGGGTTTTTTTCAGATGTACCGCTCTAATAATGGCTATCTTGTGACCCTACAAACGATCCACATATGCTCTTGGTTTCATTCATAAAACAATGGTACGTCACACTCTTCAGCCTTCATTGGCTCCATACAATGACGTCTGATCCATTCATTCATCTATCTTCACAATCCACGCCCCTAGGAACCCACGGACACAGTGTTAAATTACTACGTATTGACTTTAATACCGTACTGTTTTACTATTATTCACATTGAACAGCCCCGTTCCCTCCTTTTCCTTGAAAGCCACGATCTCTTTCTATATTTTGTTGGTCTATGGACCAGTTTTATACATATACATGAAACCAATGTGTTTTTAAAAGTCCTGTGTTAACACTATGCCTGGAAGGAGTCCGATTGTATCCGGGTTGTGTTCTATTGAAACAGTTTTTAACATTTTTTATATAATTAAATCTAAAGTGTTTTTTTACTATTTCTGCTACTTCGCTTTGTTCTTATCTTTGGTTTTATGCATGTACACGTATGTTATCTGATGAACTGTAATATGCTTATCAAGCCCCATTGTATATTGGTGCTCTTTTTGAATGCATATAAAGCGTCTTTGAGCCCAGTATGTCATACATCTGCAATTGAGAAAGGGTAGGACACTACCCGAAACGCGTCTTGCCATAGATGTTCGTGTAACAAGTTTTTAATAAACCTCCGTTTGCTTAAATGCAAACACATCCTATGATCTTCATTTTTACTGGATAGTGCCACTTTGGGGTTTCTTTCTTTTACCTCATTCTGTCTACTACTGGATCCTGCGCTCTGGAAACCGGTCAAGCTCTGACGGACTGCAATCCACTGGATACCCCGCATTTCAATGGGCACTGTCAGATCCAAAAACTTTTGATATGTTGCAAAGCATGTATAACCAATAGGTTTTGCAATTGCTTTCATTAGAACATTTTCAGTATTTCATACTGAAAAAGCCAATTAAACAACTGCCCCCCCTGCCTGCTCGGACATATACTAGCCCTGCTGTGTCCATGAGTCATCACCTATGTCATGGACACACTTCCTTGATTGACAGCTGTGAGTGCAGGACTCACAGCTAGAGGAACAATCCTCCCACTGTCAGCTTGTGTCCCGCTACTGTCAGTGAAGACAAGCTGGGAGTAGTAGTTTTGTTAATGCTAGGGGAGATGTGAGCAGACAGTATACTGAGGGAGGGGGCGGAGACCTGCACAGTGAGGCCACGCCCCCTCCATTTGAGAGGAATTCAGACTAGTGGGCTAAATTTAAAGTGTAATAAAAAAATAAATAAAGGTGCTAGACACATAAAAATTAGATGTACATGGTCAGAATTAGGTACTGAGTGATATTTAAAATATATTTATATATTTTGTTGGATCTGACATGTACGCTTTAAGGGTGATACGCATAACCTCAAGGGTTAATCCAGGTGCGAGTCCATAATTCAGACCCTCACCCACCTCTCTACTCGCAGGATTACAGGAGGCGCTGTCCTCACCACTTTTTTTTATTTCTCTTAATTATAATATATATGGCTGGAATAACGTGTTTCAGGAGGTATCTCTCCCTTTCTCAATTGCCAATGAAATTTCTGCAAAACCAACATGTTAAAAAACAATTATCGGAGCCAGAAGGTCAGAGACCGGAGGCGTAGTAAAATGAGCTGTCACATCAAAAACACATTCAAAAGCAATATAAAGGTACATTGGTGGGAAGATACAAACATATAATAGTCACTGCTAGAGAATAAATATTATGTGATAATAAAAAAAGGCACATAAGGCATTATAAAACAAAGTCACTTGCAGTGGTGAGAGCGAGGATTGTATCATTACGAAAGAGAGGCTTGGAAATAAACAGTATTAACCCTTCGTATATCCTAAAGCAGTGGTTTCAAACTGTGGCCCTCCAGATGTTGCAAAACTTCAACTCTCAGCATGCCCGGACAGCCATTGGCTGTCCGGGCATGCTGAGAGTTGAAGTTTTGCAACATCTGGAGGGCCACAGTTTGAGACCACTGTCTTCAAATTTTGATGGGAACTTTGGCGCTAAAACATTAATTCATAAATTAAAAAGGCCACTAAGAAACTCAGCATCCCTGTGAGAGTCTACATTAGCGGAGGTCTGGGACACTACTAACCCAAGGCAGAGATGAAGCATAAACACATGATACATTTATTAACCCAAAAATAGCTCATACCATCATTAAAGGGGTACTCCAGTGGAAAGGTTTTTTTTTTTTTTTTTAAATCAACTGGCGCAGGAAAGTTGAACAGATTTGTAAATTACTTCTATTCAAAAATCTTAATCCTTCCAGTACTTATTAGCTGCTGAATACTGCAGATTAAATTATTTTCTTTTTGGAACACAGTGCTCTCTGCTGACATCACGAGCACAGTGCTCTCTGCTGAGATCTCTGTCCATTTTAGGAACTGTCCAGAGCAGCATATGTTTGCTATGGGGATTTTCTCCTACTCTGGACAGTTCTTAAAATGGACAGAGATGTGAGCAGAGAGCACTGTGCTCATGATGTCAGCAGAGAGCTCTGTGTTCCAAAAAGAAATGAATTGTATATGTAGTATTCAGCAGCTAATAAGTACTGGAAGGATTAGGATTTTTTAATAGAAGTAATTTACAAATCTGAGAAAATTATATAGGTATGGGCAGCTCACAATTAATACGCACCAAGGTGAAACAACTATACCTTAATTGGAAAAGGGAAAACCAAAAAATACTAAATGTAGCCCGGACCTTCTAGGTGAGTAAATGAAAATAAATATTCGTGGATCGTGCTTCAATAATAATCAGTAATTTATTATAAAAATATGAGTAAAATTAGGTACTTCTCACAGGGCCCTTGTGAGGAGAACATACATATTAAAAGGCAACCTAACAATATATTTAGGCATATAATAATTAAAACAATAATACTGGCATAAGATAACAAAGAATGAGAACTGTACCAAACAAGTATGTTAAAGAATTGCTCTTATGGATATTTAGGGTAGATATGTCCCTGTTATATGCAATATCAAACAGTCTGTGGTAATTAAAGATTATGTTACCGGTCTTTGAATGGTAACCCAGGCGATGGGTGTAGTTCCCGCAATGACTGGGTGTCTGTGGTGCGTTAAGTCCTCTGTGCAGCGTTTCCAAACGTAGGCTTGGTCCAGTAAAGTCCGAGTGGGAGCGGTCGCAGTCGCTGACGGCTGAGGCACTGGCAGGCGCTGACGGCTGAGGCGCTGGCAGGCGCCGAAGATCGCAATAGTGCCCGGGGACTGCTGGCGCTGGCGTGCGCTGGAGTTGGTAATTCCTCACCGCTTTGCTGGTTGATGAGCAGGACTGTATACTGGATGCAGAGAGCTCGCCTCGTGTTGCCGGCGTCTGACGTAAGCTGTGGTCAGAGCTGGGGATGGCTGCACCGGGATGGTTGCACCCGGATGGATTTGAATTGCTGGATCGGGTAGATAACAGAGTAAGATCGCTGATGGTGGTACAGTTCATGAGAGGTAACTGGCCTTGAGGTTTGGGCACAGTTCTCCAGGGGTAATATTATGCCAGTTAATGTGCATGAACGACTAGACGCGTTTCAGAGTTGTATAATATAACCCTTTCCTCAGTATGCCAGTATTATTGTTTTAATAATTATATGCCTAAATATATTGTTAGGTTGCCTTTTAATATGTATGTTCTCCTCACAAGGGCCCTGTGAGAAGTACCTAATTTTACTCATATTTTTATAATAAATTACTGATTATTATTGAAGCACGATCCACGAATATTTATTTTCATTTACTCACCTAGAAGGTCCAGGCTACATTTAGTAATTTACAAATCTGTTTAACTCTCTGGCACCAGTTTATAAAAAAAAAAAAAGTTTTCTACCGGAGTACCCCTTTAAGGGAATCTGCCAGCTCTAGATCATGCTCTGAGGCTGTGCGGAGCCGCAGGATACATGCCTCCTCTCTCCCCCACCCCTCTCTGCCTTGATTTTTATATGTAGGGATCCTATACCAGTATTGTACATAACCGGTCAAGGCAGGAAGGCAGGGGGAGGAAGAAAGCTTGTATCCTGCTGCTCCACACAGCCTCCTTGACACTTGAGCTCTTAGCATGATCTAGAGCTGACATATTTCCCTTTAGATTTTCCACTGCTGATTTTCCTACCCAATGGGAAGGAAAATCAGCAGCAGAAACTCTGCAGCAAAATACACATATGTGAACGTATCCTCTAGGGTACATTCACATGGGCAGATCTTCTGCGAGTTTTCTGCAGATTTAGCTGTGACGGATCTTACGCCATGGAATTTACGCAGAGGAAAATCTGAAACGACCCTATTGATGAGATTTGCTGTGGATTTTCTGCTGCGGAAAATCCACCATGGCTTAACTTGCAACGGAAAACACGCAGAAGATCCGCCCCATGGGAACCTACCCTTAGGCTAAGTTTCCACTTGGTTTTTTTCTGGCAGTTTTTGAGCCAAAGTCAGAAATGGATCCATAAGGGAGGAGAAGTGTAAGTCCTTCCTTTATATTTCCTATTCCTTTTGAATACACTTCTGGCTTTGGCTCAAAAACTGCAGTGGCAGTTTTCCAAAAACTGACAAAAAAAAAACAAGTGGAAACTTAGCCTAAAGATGTTTTTAAAAATGTTACACCTCTTATAGTATTATTACTATTATTTATGCTAGTAAATATCACTACATTATTTTTATTTTATTTTGTTTCATCTAGCTTTATTATTAAAGGGAGTATCTCTAGATTAAAAGTTAAAGGGGTATTCCGGGAATTTTTTTTTTATTTGAGTATGCTACAGGGGCTGTAAAGTTAGTGTAGTTCATAATATAGTGTCTGTACCTGTGTGTGACGGTTTTCTCACAATTCTTCTGTGATTTTAACCCCAATATTATTTTTACCAGCATACAAAATGACTATTGTCTCGGATTTTTCCCAGCTTGCAATGCGGCCGAGACCTGACTCACTAGTCAGCTGATGGCAGAGAGCCTATCTGCTTCAATGGTTGGAGGGATCAATTTGCAACTAATGCAACAGCTGTAGGCACCCTGATTGAAAACCACAGGTCTGCAGCTCATTTATGTTTCAATTGGTGGGGTGGCTGATGTGTGGGAAGGAGGAAAATAGAATTGTGGGATTTGTAGTCAAAAAAAGAAAAGTCAAACAGGAAATACAAGTTCACAAAAAGCTAGTCACAGTGTTATGGTAATCTCACAACATAGCCATTTAGCCCCAAGACAAGCGCAGATCCTTCCTAAGCATGTCCATTACTGCCTGCCAGGTACGTACTAAAATCACCTTATGGTGGATAACCCCTTTAAATAAAACTGTCAGCCTGTTCACCCACACTAAACAGAATACACTGGGTTATAGTGTGGGTTAACAAAAGTACATCCAGGGGTCACTTACTTAAATATGTCTGGTAGTTCCTGAGATATGTCCCCCAGAAGATCCTCTTCTGAATTCAGTGAATCGCACACAGACAATGAATATGTAAGTTGAGCCAGCGAAGCCCCGTCCTCTGCGCATGATTCACTGAATTTGGCAAAGGATCTTCTGGGGGACATATCTAAGGACCTACTGGACATGTTTAAGTAAGTGACCCCTCGTTGGACTCCTGTTCACTCACATTATAACCGTATTGGGTTTAGTGTGGGTGATCAAGCTGACAGTTTTTCTTTAATACCTATCCTAAGATAGATGATAACTAACCGGGCAGTGATCACTACAGAGGTCCCTTGTCCTCCTAATGAATGAAGTGGCAGCGAGCATGCTTAGCCACTGCTCTATTCACTCTCTATGGGACTTCCAAACATTGCTGAGAATTGTACTATACAATGGCCCTCATTTACTAAAGTCCAACCGACTCTTTTTCTCGGTTATTGCGCCTAAATTTTAGTCGCAACGTCTGTGTGACTATTTATGCGACCAATTTTTAGTCGCACAACCGACACTTTAAAAAACACTCGGAGTGTTTTTTTTCACTCTGAAATGGGCGTGTTTTATTCAAAAATGGGCGTTTTACCGACAAAAAACAAAAAATATTCGGAGTACTTCCAAAATACACCAAAGCTGATAAACAAGGATGATTGTTGTAATGTTTGAAATATCATAACACATGAATACGTTTGATTCATGGAAACATTTTTAAACAAACAAGTCTAAACCATTTTGACTCACACAACTCATTTCTTTAGCTCGGAGTTTGTGCGACACAATTGACCAGTGCGACACAAAAAAACATGCGACAGAAAAATAACCGACATGTGCGACAGAATAGTAAATAAGCCTGAAAATAAAGACGAGTGATATTGAAATCACTCCAGAATAAACACTCCACTCTTAGTAAATCAGGGCCAATATGTGTGATAGATCCATAAAGAGTGAAAAAAAAAAAGTCAATTTTCTTGGAGAACAAGGGACCTCTGTTCTTAAAAATGATCAGGAGTCGAATCAGCTAGATATCACCCAATGTTGGAGTAACCCCTTGATTGCATGGCACTTACATCACTGCCCTATTACAGGCGGTGAGCGCTACGGCTAGGCTTTGTGCAGTTAATTGTTTGCGGTTCAAAGGTCACTCATAATGTTCGGACTCTCTTGTGTATAACACTACAATTATAAAAAATAGGCTTTTCAGGAAAGTAGATGGTGAGGCTAATGTAAATAGTGTGATTAACTTTACGGTGCCTAATTAGGAAAGTGCCGCTTGTGTGACTGGCAAATTATAGATGATGGCAGAGAGGGAACAAAAGGAACAAAAGAAACAAACAAAAAAAAAAAAAAACACACAAAAACTAAATAAATAAAAAATGCTGGGGCCAGAATGGGGGATCAGTGAGTAAAATACCGTATATACTCGAGTATAAGCCGAGTTTTTCAGCACGATTTTTCGTGCTGATAACGCCCCCCTCGGCTTATACTCGAGTGAACTCTCCACCTGTCAATCCCTTCTCAATGGTCTTCAACCTGCGGACCTCCAGATGTTGCAAAACTGCAACTCTCAGCATGCCCGGACAGCCATCGGCTGTCCGGGCATGCTGGGAGTTGTAGTTTTGAAACCTCTGGAGGTCCACCGGTTGAAGACCACTGAGAAGGTCTGGATGATGACGGGGGGTCTGGATGATGACATGGGTGGGATGATGTATTTCCCAACCTAGGCTTATAGTAGAGTCAATCACTTTTCCTGGGTTTTTGGGGTGAAATTAGGGGCCTCGGCTTATACTCGAGTATATACGGTAATTTTGTTTTAGAAATTTTGCCTATTGATGGCTTAAAATAGCTTGAAAATTTTAAATTGAAAAGAAAAACTTTATTGTAATTTGATTTGTCATTTTATAATGTTAATAAGGAATGTGTATACAAAACCCATAGGACAACTGCAAGGGTATGTTCACAGAAAGTATTTTATATGGTTTTGGTCAGAAAATCCACATCTAAAGCTGGACTGTGTCTGTGTGCTAAACAATCTGATCTCCGAGGTTAGTAAACCGCACCGCTCAGAAACTGAGTAGAGCTGGGGCCCCTGCCGCCCTTCCTAGACTTCTGCCCAGAATTCCGGCATTAAAAATAAATACTGGACTTACCTCCAGTCTCTTCCCCGGGGCATCCCAGAGTAGTCCTTTAAAAATAAGAAAAGAAAAATGGGAAAAAATAATATTTAATTTTGAAGTGGTCATCCCTTTCTTAGAATAACGCTGCCAAGTTGATCAACCATTTGTCTACTTGTATGGCCTTTTTAACTCCCAATGATCAGGTATCTTCCTGGGAAGCTCAGTGTTGGTGATAATGTCCCCTGCATGTGGTATAAAAAAGCACCAATTTAAATAAAGGGGTGTCTATGTAAGACTTGGTCTTATAGGCCAGTGGAGGAGTCACGTTCTTTGCAGCTGATCTTTGCTCTGACTCAAAGATGAGGGAGAAGTAAAAGTCCCCCCTCGAGGTGTTTCCATGTAATCATAGTTACTAAAGTGGTCACTAAAGGCTTTTCCCACCATGCTGCCCCTAATTGATAGACCTCTGCCTATTTGGGTATTGGGAAAGCGGAGCAGGGTGAAGCCTCCAGGAACAGTCCGTGGGATGGGGATCCATGTTCCCAACCAGCTTTATAACTATAATTCCTCTGAAATACAGCTCATATATCATCGTACAAAGAGTATTACATCCTACTGGTAGTTTGGGCAGCATGAATCTGTTGTCAGGTTCTCTTTAAACTGTACTAATGGTCTGGGCCATTATAAGTATATACCACGTACTGCCGCATATTTGAAAAATACATATACCGCCATCTTATCATCCTGGCAGAGCTGTCCAGAGCTGATACCTTTTAGCTGATACCTTTTAGCCTTTTGGGGCACTGGCAATTGGCTTTAATCTGCATCAAGTGATCAATTTCCCTGCAGTGCCTCCACAGGTGATATGTAGCATTACATGGTTCCTATTAAGATCCAGGGGACTGTTTGTCTGGAGCATGGGCATGATGGGTCCTCCAGAGGAAGAGATGTTTTCTGCTGTGTCTAATACTTGAGGTCCCTATTTACTTAGAATTACCTATTTAAAGTGTACCTGTCATCAACAAAAACTTTTTATATAACATAGATAATACCATTATATGTATATTTGTACTTTACATTAGTTAAAAAATGTGTATATTTTTGTCTCTGCATCTATTGCCTGTGTGTCTCTATGAGGAGTCCAAATACAGGAAGTGAGGGTGGACAAGCAGGGCTCTGTACACTGAGGACAAGCAGGACCATGTGCACTGAGGCTCTATAACATTCTCCCAGGCTCATACATCAGGATGATTAACAAGCCAGGAGTCTGCACAGATCCCTGCTCGTCCGCCCTCACTTCCTGTATTTGGACTCTTCATAGAGACACACAGGCAATAGCTGTAGGGACAGCATTTTTTCATCCCAAAATATACACATTTTTTAACCAATGTATAATACAAATATACATATAATGTTATTATCTACATTATATAAAAAAAAAATTGTTGACGACAGGTACACTTTAAGGGTGTATTCACACACATCAGATCCACTGCAGATTTGAAGCTGTGGATCTGCAATTACGGATTCACAGTTGTGGAAGAAATTGTGGTTGAAGAACTTGTGATGTGGGTATATCGGGTGACAATGGTGTTTTCAACCTTGGGCAGAAACAAAAAAAAAGGGGTCCAAAAAAAGTAAAAAGAGTAGTGGGTGTGGCTTATGCAAAGGGCGTGACTTGTGGGGGAGGCGTGGCTTGCAAGCTGGACCAACGCACTCACCCAGAGATGCAGAGTGGAGCTTGTGGAGTAAGGTACCGGAAGTTCCATAGACTTTCATGAGACTTTAGACAATTTTTTTTTTAAGAGGTAAATTGTAGAAATATTACTTGTTTCTTTTGAACTGCAAATTATGTAAAGTTGTTATACTTTTGTCTGTTGTCTACGTGTTAAGTTTTTTCAGAATTGGAGCTGTCATAATGAACAAAAGCTCCTTACCTCCTCTGTACTTTCAGCACTATGTAATTTAGCCTAGGGTATAATTGCAGCATTCATGTCTAATAACAGGTTTTATGGCACCGAGTAACTAAATAAATATGTTAAAGGGGTTACTTGTTGTTTTTCTGTAATTTTGATTTGAAGACAAAATGCGCCTTTTTCAATCATGTTCATGTTGTGCACAAGGAAATGTATTGTCACAAAACTTTAGGACGCTTATTAGGAAACATTCTCCTGATAGGTGTGCGACAGATTCCACGGTATTATGACTACATTGTATTTCAAGCCTACATACAGAAAATGGTTTCATTATCCAGAAGGAGGAGGAATTCTCATAGGTAAGGGATAGTATCCAGTACAGACTTTAAAGGGCTACTCCGGTGCTTAGACATCTGGATAGGGGATAAGATGCCTGATCGCGGGGGTCCCGCCGCTGGGGACCCCCGTTATCTTGCACGCAGCACCCCAGTCAAAATCAGTCCCCGGAGCGTGTTCGCTCCGCGTCTGATTACCGGCGACCATGGGGCCGGCGGCGTGTGACGACACGCCTCCGCCCTGTGTGACGTCACGCTCCCCCCCTCAATGCAAGCCTATGGGAGGCGGCGTGACAGCTGTCACGCCCCCTCCCATAGGCTTGCGTTGAGGGGCGGAGCGTGACGTCACATGGGGGTGGAGGTGTCAGCAGAGAGCACTGTTTTCAGGCTGGAAAAAACTTCACAAATGTCTCTGTATTATACAGCAGCTGATAAGTACTGGAAGCCTTCAGATTTTTTAATAGAAGTCATTTACAAATCTGTTTAACTTTCTGGCACCAGTTGATTTGAAAACATTTGTTTTCCACTTGTTTCCACCGGAGTTCCCCTTTAAATGGAGAACATGAATGCACGCTTGATTTGGGGTCATACAGAAGGGCTGGATAAGCTCTTTGGTGAGGGGGCACATGGGGTGTTTGGTATGGATGGAGAGGGTTCTGTGTTCACAGAACCCTCTCCATCCATACCAAACATACCATACCAAAATACCATACCAAAATTTGCTGGGTGTTAGTGATTTGTGGCTGGACTGTGCGTTCGCACAGTCCAGCCACAAATCACTAACACCCAGCAAATAATTACCCCATCACCCCTTTCAGATCTCAAACAATGTCAACTACAGACCCCTAATAGCCTTTAGGAAAACTTTCACAACTACTTTCACAACCATGATTATGTGAACTACAATTTCCCATATCAATAATCATGTGTCCTACATCCCACCAAAAGTACAATCCATATACCCCATTAATATCAGCCTTGTCTCCCATGAGAGACATCTTCAAACTAGTGGTAACATGACCCTGATGCATAGTGACATTGTATGTGGCAGAGGAACTATTTAGCCACCTTTAGCACTCCTGAAAATGCACAGGAGTACCGTAATTCTCTCAGTGATGTCACAGATCATGGGTAATGCGTGCAGTGATATTCTAAGAAGATATAATAAACACATACAAGTCCAAGAACCATAATAAATACAGTGATGATTATTAAACACAATGACGTCACAATAATAAACAAAATGATGTCACAGGAAAGAAATAATGAACACAGTGATATCACATGAATAAACAAAATGATGTCACAGGAAAGAAATAAGAAAACACAGTGAGGAATAATAAACAGAGATAAACAGAGATGTCATAATAATAAACACAGTGATGTCACGGGAAATAAATAATAAACAAATGTCACAATAATAAACACAGTGATGTCACAGGAAAGATGTCACAATAATAAACACAATGATGTTACAATAATAAACACAATGATGTTGCAATAATAAACACAATGATGTTACTGTTACGCCGAGCGCTCCGGGTCCCTGCTCCTCCCCGGAGCGCTCGCAGCGTTCTCCTCTCTGCAGCGCCCCGGTCAGACCCGCTGACCGGGAGCGCTGCACTGACATTCACAACGGGGATGCGATTCGCATAGCGGGACGCGCCCACTCGCGAATCGCATCCCAAGCCACTTACCCGTCCCGGTCCCCGGCTGTCACGTTCTGGCGTGCGCGGCTCCGCTCTCTAGGGCGCGTGCGCGCCAGCTCTCTAAGATTTAAAGGGCCAGTGCACCAATGATTGGTGCCTGGCCCAATCAGTCTAATTAGCCTCCACCTGCTCCCTGCTCATATAACCTCACTTCCCCTTCCCTTCCTTGCCGGATCTTGTTGCCTTGTGCCAGAGAAAGCATTTAGTGTATGTCCCAAGCCTGTGTTCCAGACCTTCTGCTGTTGCCCCTGACTACGACCCTTGCTGCCTGCCCTGACCTTCTGCTACGTCTGACCTTGCTCTTGCCTTGTCCTTTTGTACCGCGCCTGTCTCAGCAGTCAGAGGGGTTGAGCTGTTACCGGTGGATGCGACCTGGTTGCTACCGCCGCAGCAAGACCATCCCGCTTTGCGGCGGGCTCTGGTGAATACCAGTAGCAACTTAGAACCGGTCCACTGGTACGGTCCACGCCAATCCCTCTCTGACACAGAGGATCCACCTCCATCCTGCCGAATCCTAACAGTTACAATAATAAATAGTGATGTCACAGGATAGAAATAATAAACAGATGTCACAATAATAAATAGTGATGTCACAGGATAGAAATAATAAACAGATGTCACAATAATAAATAGTGATGTCACAGGATAGAAATAATAAACAGATGTCACAATAATAAATAGTGATGTCACAGGATAGAAATAATAAACAGATGTCACAATACTAAATAGTGATGTCACAGGATAGAAATAATAAACAGATGTCACAATAATAAATAGTGATGTCACAGGATAGAAATAATAAACAGATGTCACAATAATAAATAGTGATGTCACAGGATAGAAATAATAAACAGATGTCACAATACTAAATAGTGATGTCACAGGATAGAAATAATAAACAGATGTCACAATAATAAATAGTGATGTCACAGGATAGGAGTAATAAACAGTGATATCTCTGCAGAGGCATAATAAAGATCACAGCAGAAGGGAATGACTAAAGTGAAGTTACAGCACAGAGATTATATTCACCACAGGGATACTAATAAACGCTTCATCATAATATGTCACAATATGTCATTATGATGTAATACAGAGGCAATGAAGACAGTGATGCCACAATGTGGCAGAGCGACCATTGTGACCAACAGAACTTAGTGCCCAGGTGCAACTTTAGCCACTACAACCTGTATAGTTATGTTTTGCCCCCAAAAATGCCGCAGTAACTCTTCACGTACATATAAGAGCAAAGTCAGTGGAATCAAGCAATATATTAGAGGGCCTGGCCAATTATCTTATTTGTATGGTGTGTGCAAAAATGATGGAACATTACTCCAATTGAGAATACAAGCTCAGCATTTGGGGATGATGGGAGGAATCGCTTTCAGAAGCCATTGAAGGTGTATGATCATGTTTACATGTCTTTGTTGGAGTCCAATGACAGTAACCTGGAAAGAGCAGAGATTTCAATCAATACATGACACACTATGCTGAATCTTTTCCCACAAAGATATATATATATATATATATATATATATATATATATATATATATATATATATATATATATCAGTCTGTTCAGCTCATCCTACTCTATAACATGATGCCTATTGATTAGATTATATAGCATTTTCATAGTTACAGGTTCCCTTGACACTGTGGACAAACACTGTACTTCATATGTCAAAGTCACTCATAAGTGACGGCCACAGGCTCCCTTAAAGGGGTTTTACCATGAAGATAAATAGGTCTAAACTGATGGATTCTGTAAAATTAAACATATTTGCACATTAATTATCATAAATCAATTGTTTTAGAAAGGCACCCAACCAATATAGGCCAGATGCACTATTATTTTTTGCTTGTTGCCACGGGATATAGGCTCTGCCCTCTTGATTGGGGCGCCGCTCTGTCCACTGCAATAAAATTAGCCAGCATCTGAAGCACCCACCCATCCGAAGCAACTGCCCATCAAGCAAAACACCCACCCATACTATAATAATTTAGGCCTGATGGAGGAGCACAGCACCACCTCCAAGGCAGACAGGGGCGATCACTAAGGTCAGGTCCATCCAACATCCTGACATCGCGTGCGCCTCTACAAATTGGGAGGATCCAATGGGCGGGTCAAGGGGCAACAAAATTAGCTTTCGCCTAGGGTGGCAAAAATCCTTGCACCAGGCCTGCATACAGTTGACTTACAAACTTACGTATGAGGGAGTCTGGCTATCTAGCTAATTATTTACTGGCCAGGATGAGGTAAATATACATTATATACTGTTATACCTTCTATGTTACAGTCTGTTACACTAAATTCATTAGGTTGGGAGGGAAGAGGATATTATTCTCTATAATAACACCGTATACTGAGTAGAGGAGAGAAGAGATAACTTTACCATTATGAAGATTAAAATCTGGATGCAGCACAGGAATGAGCATCTGCACTAATGACTGTTTGGAAATAAAGTTTAAAGCAAAACATGTGGCAGTCAGAAGCTCTGCCCTCCACAAAACTTTTCATATGAGAGGGAGTAGAATAGAAATAAACAAGACAGAGACAATGTCATTCCTCCTAACAAAATATTAAAGGGCTACTCTGCCCCTAGACATCTTTTCCCCTATCCAAAGGATAGGGATAAGATGTCTGATCGCAGGTGTCCCACCACTGGGGACCGCTGCAATCTCGGCTGCGGCACCGCAGACATCCGATGCATGGAGCGAACTTCTCTCCGCGCCTAATGACTGGCGATGCGGGGCAGAGGCTCGTGACGTCACAGCCACGCCCACTCGTGACGTCATGACCACGCCCCTTCAATGCAAGTCTATGGGAGGGGGGCGAGCCTTCGGCGCTGCACCCGATGCTCTAAATGAATGCCGGGTGCAGCAGGAAGATCGCAGGGGTCCTTTGGATAGGGGTTAAGATGTCTAGGGACAGAGTACCCCTTTAAGTGGATCATGGCAAAAAACCCTTTAAAAAGCACTCAATTTTTTCAGTCAATCAGCAAAGAAGCTGTAGATCACGGAGAGTCAGGGACAAGATCATGGGGGCAATCACCAAGGTGGGAACAGTGGGGGCCACCAGGGATCAGTTTCCCCAACAGCTGAATAACCACAGCATGCAGGCCACTGATCTAGAGATAATCTCAAAATAAAGGGGGTCACTAATAGGTATAAAACTTTGAAAAACCTTCAGTTTGTTATTTTCCAGCTCTCCATATACAGTGAGAATAACAGATATTTCCAATTCTATGATTTATTCAAAATAGCTGTTTTTACTTTGGAATACCACTAATTTTACAATTCAAGTTGGTTAACAATCATGCTGCGTTGTATTATCTTTGGGAACTATTATGGAAATTGCTGATCTCGATCGCTTAACGTTTCTTTGTTGCACTTTGCAGGGTATTTTAGTCCCGTATATCATTGCGTTCTCATTTGCACATTAGACGTGCAGGGTTGTGGTGAGAACCTCTGAAAAGACTGGCATTTAGAAATGAGAGCGGCTCAGTATGTGTCAGCTGTAGAAAATGACAGTACCAGCTCTTTTTTTCCTGACTACAGTACAAAGACATTTTTGTACCAGAGGTTGGGTACATTGGGGTGAACTTTTTAGCTATTTTAGGAATAGTCTTATACAAGTAAACCTAAAGGGTTCTTACTATAAAGCCCCACCTTTGGGGACCCTCTACGTATATAGAGGAGAAATGTAACTTACAATATTTTTAGTTTTACATAGAAATAGAAGTATATATATATACTTGTCACACTGGGCAGCAGGGATAAGTGTGGCCCTGAACTGATTAACATCCACTGTCCCTGCCATTTGGTGTCCATACCTCTTAATAGGGTGGCTACTAAGGTGCAGGGTGCAGTGGCGTCTCCAGCTTTCAAATTTTGGGGGGCACACTAGGGGCCAGGACAAAAATAGGGGGGGGGCAATTATAACAATGCTTTATTTACAGACTATTGGCACAAATAATCTCTGAGCTGTAGGCAGTATGGGGGGGGGGAGTGACCCTGAAGCTCCCATTGACTTCAAAGACAGCTTCAGCATGTGTCCACGTAGAAAAGAAGTGAAATGTCACTTATTTTCATTGCAGTTCCCTATCAAACATTAACCCCTTCCTGACCTATGACGTACCGATACATCATGGGTTGGGTGAGGGAAACATGACGCGAGCCTGTGGGTCGGGTCCGCATCATAACCGGCAGATCACCACTGCTACCAGCAGCTGATATCTGCCAGTAATGACGGACATCAATAGCGATTACGGCATTTAAACATTAAATGCCAGTGTAATGAAGAAAATTGTGTCCCTGTAGCGGAATGTGAGCCTCCGCACAGGGACACACTTTTCTGCTTTACAGCCGTCTCCCTCTCACTTCCTAACCCTAATCCTAACCCCTAACCTCTAATCCTAACCCCTAATCCTAACTCCTAACCCTTACCCCTAATCCTAAACCCTAATCCTAACCCCTAATACAAAAACAAATCCAACCTCTAACCCTAATCCTAACCCCTAACAGCAATCAGCTCTGAGAAGGGCTGAGCTCAGGTCACATTCGGCTACGGGTCACAGTTTTTTTCACTTCACCGGTGATCCCTGGGGTCTAGGGACCCATCTCCGCAATGTAATCGTGGGCTGCAGATGGGTTGCTGGGGAAGAACGGGAATTTATTTGTCCTTCCCGATGCTCCGTGGATTGGCGATTGCTTAAAGGAGTACTTCACTGGAAAACATTTTTTTAAATCAACTGGTGCCAGAAAAATTAAACAGATTTGTAAATTACTTATATTAAAAAATCTGAATCCTTCCAGTATTTATCAGCTGCTATTATGATCCACAGGAAGTTCTTTTCTTTTTGAAATTCCTTTCTGCCTGACCACAGTGCTCTCTGCTGACATTTCTGAGAGGTTTTCTATTTTCTCCTACTCTGGACAGTTCCTAAAATGGACAGAATTGTCAGCAGAGAGCACTGTGGACAGAAAGGAAATTCAAAAAGAAAACAACTTCCTGTAGATCATACGGCAGCTGATAACTACTGGAAGGATTAAGATGTTTTAATAGAAGTAATTTACAAATCTGTTTAACTTTCTGGCATCAGTTGATTTAAGAAAAAATGCTTTCCAGTGCAGTACCCCTTAAAGCCTGCCTTTGGCAGCCCTTAGCAATCGAGCACCGAAAACATAGATCAATGTAATAGCATTAAATTGATCTATGCAAGCCATCTAATGACAAAAACTGACAAGTCAAGAGACACTGTTGATTTTGTTGCAGATGCCCTTATGTTTGTACTTACAAACAATGCCTTTATTTTCAATCATACCTGGTACAGACAGGTTAATGGGACGGCAATGGGGTCCCCAGCCTCATGTTCTTACGCAAAAAATAATCTGTCTGTACTAGAAAGCAATATTGTGTTCCCCACAAAAAATCCTTTTATTGGCAAGATTAAATTATTTCTTAGATTCGTAGATGATCTCTTCGTGATCTGGGATGGCACTGGGCAGGAATTTGATTTGTTTGTTCAGTATCTGAATGATCATAACGGTGTTAACATGAGGTTTACATCCCAGTTCGGTGGAGATCATCTCAAATTTTGGGATGTTCATATCGATATTGAAGACAATAACATAGTAACATCTATTTTTCGTAAACCTATAGCCAAAAATTCCCTCCTGCACTTTGACGCATCGCACCCTCCCAGTGTAAAATGTAGCATCCCCTCCAGTCAATTCTTGCGAATGAAACATGTAAATAATGATACCTCTAGATATATTAAACAAGCAGATGAGTTAGGGATAAGATTAGCTCAAAGAGGTTGCCCCTTAGACCTAATTAATAAAGCACGAATGAAGGTAGACAGGATCCCCAGACATGTTCTGTTGAAACCGAAACGCAACAATGTGGAGAATGAAGAAAGAATAATTTTTTCCTTTGACAATACACCACTTAACGACACCATCCGAAATGTGATATACAAGAATTGGTATATGTTACAGGGGGATAAGGACTTAGAAAAGGTTACCCGGTATAAACCAATTATTACACATAAGAAAAATGAAACTATCGGAGATGTCGTTAAGAGTCAAAGGAAAAAATTAGAAACAGAGAAGAGTGTTACATGCTGGTTGGGTGATCACAGACCAGTAGGTAACTTCTGCTGTGGAACCTGCACTTTCTGCAGATTTAATTCTAAATACAAATGGATTAATCTTAATGGCTATATTGTTAATGTTAGACAATTCATTACGTGCCGATCTACTCATGTAGTGTATGCCCTCACTTGTTCATGTAGTCGCTTTTACGTGGGCAGAACTAAGCGCCCCTTGTTCCATCATATTCGCGAACATGTTCGCTCGCTGAGAACGGGGATAGGAGCGACAAGATTCATCCAGCATATTAACGATTGCCATTCTGGAGAGAACTTGCCTTTCCGATTCACGGCCTTAGAGCGAGTTGAGCATGCGCAGAAGGGGATGGACAAGGAAGCTGTTCTGTCCAGGAAAGAGGCGAGATGGATATTGAGGCTGGAGGCAATGGGACAAGTTGGTCTTAATGACAAGACAGAACTGAATGTTTTATTATGATTTATGTCTATCTCTCTGCTACCTATGTTTTTAAGGTATGTTTTAATTTTTTCACATGTTAATTACTTTGTATATGTGATCACTATGGTAACCAAGGTCAGGGGTTATAAATACGTACCTGTGAACGTTCTGACGTCAGGACCAGTTGAAGCGTCAGAGTACGTGAAACGGTTCCGTTGTCCAGAAGCACCCCTGTTTGTTCTTTCCGTTGTCTCCCTGCAGTGTCACCCGGTGATTAAAGACGTTTTGAAGCATCCTTGGTGAGTGCCACGGTCTCTGTTTCTTCTCCTTGGAGTGTGCCATCTAATGATGGTTTATGATTGGCCCCAGGGGCCTCCCCCAAATAAAATCCTTCCCCTTTTCCCATTGTTGAAATAAAACACTGTTAAAAAAAAAAAAGAACATATTTGCTATCGCCGCATGCATAATTGTCTGAACTAATAAATTATGATGTTCCTGATGCTGCACAGTAAAAGGCGCAGACGCAAAATAATTCCAAATGACAAAATTGCTGGTTTTTGGTCACATCATGTCCCAGAATAAATGTAATATAAAGTGATCAAAAAGTCATATATATGCAAAGGTACCATTAAAATCTAAAGCTCATGACACAAAAAATGTATCCTAACATAGCTCCGCAGGTGGAAAAATAAAAAAAGTTATAGAGGTCAAAACCTGCCTTTTTTTTTTCAAGTTTCCATTTTTTTAACTTAAAAACCGAAACAAAAATGACCCATCATTGAAATTGTACTGATCCAAAGAATAAAGATAGCATGTCAGATTTACCATATTGTGAACCCTGAAAAAATGATTGCCCCCCACAAAATTGCGCAATTCCATTTTTTTTTCAATTTTTTTCTGGCTCCGTAATACATCATATGATAAAATAAAGTATGCCAATGTCCCACAAATAAGAAGCCCTAATACAACTTTGTCAGTGGTAAAATAAAAAAGTTATGGGTCTTAGAATGTGAGGAACAAAACAACGTTAAAAAAAATTGTTAGGTATGAAGGGGTTAACATAGGTAAGACAATTTCCCATGATAGACACATGTACCTCTAAATAAATCATAAATTCACCAAATAACACCAATATAAATGAGGAGGAATATTATCACCATACATATTACGGTCATACTGTTACTGACCAAATCCTGTATACTGAGACCAATATTTCAAATAATACCAGTATACAAGGAGGAATATTATCACCATACATATTACCATCATACTGTTACTGAGCAAATTCTGTATAGTGATCAATGTTACCAATGATATTAGTATACAAGGAGGAATATTTTCACTATGCATATTACCGCCTTACTGTTACTAACCAAATTCTGTATACAGAGATTAATGTTATCAATAATACCAGTACACAAGGAGAAAATATTCCCCCCATACAGTAAGCATACAGTGGTAGATATCAGCTGTACACAGGGTCTGCAGGCCATATAAGTAATTACATACAGATACATCAGGTGACGTCTTCTCTCATAGGAGTCATTCACTTTCCCTTTTCTTCTCCATCATGCCTAGACCATCATGATGATTTCTTCCAGCCCCAGCTTGTCTCCACAGAACCTGCCAGGCAAACATTTTAGGCTCCACACTATTTTAAGACCTTAAGCGCTCTTTACGGTTATAATAGCTCCTTAGTGTCTCACACAGTAGCGTGGGAAAATAAGTGGGCTGGGGGAAGAGTAAGTAGGTTCCCCTTATTAAGTAGATATATCACACCAGTAGGTAAACAGGTCCCTTCACGTGATTTCCCTTATTATGGAGGTGCCCCGAGTAGGTAGATGCCCCCAGTAGGTAGTTACCCACTGTAGGCAGTTGCAGCCTCCTATAAGTAGGGGTTACTCCCTGTAGGAAGGACCCATTGTAGATAGTAGCCCCCCTTTATGTAGTTGCAGCCCCTGTTTATAGTTGGAGCCCCCCTTATATTGTAATAACAGCCTCCCTTATATAGTAGCAGCAGCCCTCCTTTTGGTAGTAGTAGCAACAGCCCCCCTTGGTAGTAGTAGTAGAAGGATTCCCCTATAGTTAGTAATAGCTGAAGCTGCAGCCCCTTTAATTAGTAATAGAGGCAGCCCCCTTTAGGTAGTAGTATCAGCATCCCCTTTAGGGAGTAGCATCAGCAGCCCCCTTAAGGCAGTAGTATCAGCAGCCCCCTTTCGGCAGTAGTATCAGCAGCCCCCTTTAGGCAGTAGTAGTAGCAGCATTCTCCTATAGGTAGTAATAGCAGAAGCTGCAGCCCCTTCAATTAGTAATAGTGGCAGCACCCTTTAGGTAGTAATAGCAGCAGTCCTCTTTAGGTAATAGTAGTGGCAGCCCCCTTTTGATAGCAATAGCAGCAACTCCTTTTAGTTAGTGGTAGCGGCTGCCTCCTTTAGGTAATAGTAGTGGCACCCCCTTTAGGTAATAGTAGTTGCAGCCCTCTTGAGGAAGTAGTAGCAGCAATAGTAATAGTAACACATCATACAAACAAACACACATACAAACACAAACATACATATATACACACACCATACATACATCATACATACACACATAATACATGCATGCACATCATACATACACACTTACACTATACATACATACATCAAACATACAAACATATATAACAAATATACATACACACATCTATCATACATACACACATCTATCTTACATACACACATCTATTATAAATACATCATACTTACACACACATCTATCATACATTTATACATACACATCTATCATACATACACACATCTCTACATATATGCATCATACATACATCCATCTATAATAAATACAACCCCCCTGCCCCCGCCATCCTCTGTCTCCTCATCCCCTGTCCACTGACCCTTCTGGCTTGCGGCTGCCATGGAGATCAGTGCCAGGGCCGCCTGCTAATAAGGTGTCAGGGATGAGGGGGTCGGATGCAGTGTTCACGGATAGGGCTTGCTGACTCCTATCCAATCCGCTGCAGGATAGCTTTTTCGTTTCTTCCCCAGGCATGGGAAACTTCAGGCAGGGACACCTCACTGGTTAGGAGCAGACGTGTGTGCCTGAGCTGGGCATGTCTGCTTTTAGAAGCCCCAAAGCTCTTAAAGGGGCAGTGTCCCTGCGCCATTTGAACCATGATGTGCCGCAGCCAGAGAAGAGACAAAGAGCCCGCAGCTGCAAACTTAAACAAAATAAATGGGGAAAAAATATGAGGTAGGCAGACGACAGTCCGGCCCTGGGAGAATGAAATTTGGGGGGCACATATAGGGCACAGCATGGTATAGCGGGGTCATGGCCCCCTCAGGCCCACCTACCCCCCCCCCCCTGGCCACTGGCAGGGTGTAGTAGAGTCAACGTAAAACACAAGATAATACGGATGCCATGGGAAAGATCAGGTCACAAAAAGGGTTAACAAACAACTGAACAGCAATAGAAGCACTAACAGGTTATGCACAAACAAACACATAATCAGGGTCAAGCAAGCCAAGTGTGTAACATATTGAGCTGCGCAGTACATACCGGTAATTAGAATACAATAGTGTAGTCAGGCATACAGGCCAAGAATATACACAAGATAGAAATAACCAAAAAATCATGTCTTTAATCATATGTCAAATTACTGGTTCCCAGCATGGTACATCCTCTCATTTATTGTCCATCCTCAGGTGATGGTCTCATTTATAATCCTCAGCATCAATGCCCATCTGATTCATAGTCCACCTTGTGGGTGCCAATCTTATTCTTGGCCCCACTATGGCTCCCTATCTCATTTCTGGTCCTCTAGATGACTCTCTATCTCATCCTTGGTACTCAGCATAACTCCTCATCTCATTTTTGGGTCTCATGCATGACTTACTATTTTACACCATTCTCCTCAGCATGGCTCTCCATCTCATAACTGGTCCTTATCGTAGTTCCATATCACATTCCTTGTTCTCAGCATGGTCCCCCTACATCTGCTAGTTTTCAGCATGGAACCCCATCTTATGCATGGTCGACAGCATGATGGCACTCTTATTCCTAGTCCCCAGCAGGGCCAATTTTCTCCTTATTAGTCTCCAGAACGCACGCTTTGCCCCCCCCCCTCCATTCCTGGTCCGCAGCATGGCTTTCTCTCTTATTCTTAGTTGACAGGCTCCCTTCTCCTTCCTCCAATCCAAAGTTGTTCATATTTGCAGGGAATCCTCCTGTTTCTGCTTTCTTAGCTTCAATGATTTGGCACAATGCTGGTAGCATCTCCTAGGGTTTCCCATGGAAAAGTATGCTACAAAAGTGGTCTGTGGTCTAATTATGGAGGGGCAGCTTCTACTGATTATAATGAGAGGAAAATTGGTCATAAAAAATATTGTTGTGGGTGGCGAGGGAGGGCCTTCCTAGGAGACCCTTAGTTGTTGTCCTCATGTAGTGCCTCTAGAGGATATCAGTTATTCTCTCATGGACACGGGTGGCATATACTTCAAACTTTGAATATAGTTCTAATTAGGAAGAGCAGAGATATAGGTCCAGCCCAGACAGTAGTTTATGTAACCTCTGTTGTAATACATGTAATTGTGGGAGTTATAATAATGATGTGACAATAACCAATAAGCAATACTGCCTCCATGGTGACAATCTATAGAGCTTTCTGGAACAGTTAGAAAAATGACCTTTGTTGTTGATTTTTTATTTCTATTATCGAGGATTTAAGGCTCTATAGAAATAAAAAAGAAAACGCTACAGTAAAAAATTCTTTAGTGATCATTAAACTGGCAATTATAATGACTTAAAGGGTTCAGACACCGGGAGCCTCATTATGGAAGAATCCGGGCATACATACTGGAAGAAGATGTGGAGGAACATTGCTTTTGTTCAGCTGGAAAAACATGTTAAAGATGATCCGAAGAATAAGACTATGAAAGGGCCTTCAAGTATTTCCCTTTTGACCCCTTGTCCATGTTGGAATGTAACTAAAAAATGACACATACAACAAATACATTTGCATTGAAGGCGCTGTTGTCATGATTCTTGGAGAATTGTAATGAGTTGTTTTTGTTATACTTTATAGATTATTTCTGTCTTATGTATTGTGATAAAGAGGTCGTCCGGCCAAAGAAAAAAAAAAAAAAGTTCAGCATAGCAGAAAAAGAAAGAAAATAAGCCATTCTAATGGTGCCTGGTTCCCTGCTGCTTACCAATCTTTGTTAATGGGGGTGACCACTGTAGCCATTCATTGGCTAAGTGGGCCAGACACAACCAGAATGGCAGCTTCAGGGCATCGGGCAAGTAAGCATACCTTATTTAATCTGTTTAAGAGACTGTATGACTACTGGCCAGGCTTAGCATGTTGCGCTCTGGTCAGTAAGATGTTAAAGGCCCGTGCCAATCAGCAACTTAGACAGGGTATTTTATTCTTTGCTTGCTCTTGATTTTAGCTTTGTCCTGATTTCAGTCTTGTCTGTTTCAGTTTTGGCCATGGCTTTGTAGTTCTGACGCATTTATTTAGTTTTTAGCCTTACCTATCTGTCTTGATGATCTGTCTGTACTTATGGTTGCTTTTATCCTGTCTAGTATGTATCTCTTACATGTATTCTGACTTGTATTCTGTCCTGTTTGTGTTTTGTACGTCACCACAGTATAGGTCCTGATGCATTGCTTTTCTTGCTTTGCCCCTAGCCTTGTGTGTAGTACTTCTGATTTTCTTTGTTTGTACCTGAATCTGTATGCTGACCTCTATGTGTTTTGTACTACACCATGGCATAGGTCCTGATCCATTGGTTTATGCTTTGCCCCAAGCCTTGTGTGGTATTTTACTGTGTATAGTCTTGTGTGATTCTGTATCAGTGTATCCTTATCTGCATAGTGTCCTGACTTCACTTACTTGTTCACTTCATTCTTGGTTTACCTGCCACTATATCTTCCTAGAAACCTGTTTGTCATTACTCTCATATCTGCCATACTACTTTGGTCCAGAATCTGTTAGTCATCAGCCTATATATACCTGCTGCTATATATTCCTGATACTTGTCTGTTATCACTTTGCATAACTATAGTTGTATTTTACCCCGGTTCCCTGTTAGTTTTTTCTTGTCTATTTACCCTTTGTGCCCTGACCTTTTTCCCTGACCTTTTTCCCTGACCTCTGTACTCCGCCCCCGTGTGACATCACCCCTGGCCCCCGCTATGCAAGTCTATGGGAGGGGGCGTGACGGCCGTCACGCCCCCTCCCATAGACTTGCATAGCGGGGGGTGTTGTCAAACGGGGACAGAGTGGTGATGTCACGATTCTCCGGCCCCGTGGTCGCCACCCGGCTGTTTGTGAGCTTGCACCGCAGCGTGCAGCTCAAACAGGTGGGTGGCAGATCTTGGGGGTCCCCAGTGACGGGACCCCAGTGGTGAAACATCTTATCCCTAGCCTTTGTATAGGGGATAAGATGTCTCAGGACCGGAGTACCCCTTTGAAGGAGTAGTATAGTGAACATTTTCTTTACACTGTCATCTAAGGAGCTGGGGCCCCGCCTTCTCCCTGCTGCCCGGGCTCCTTACCTGTCACTGCGCTCAGCCTTTCACTGACCGAGGCGGGACATTGCTGCGGCCAGCGGTACACTGACTGCAATGTGACAATCCGTGCACGGAAGAAGGAGGACCGAAGCAGAACCAAAGAGCTATAGCAGCACAACAGAGGAGAACGGAGGAAGGTGAGTTAATGTTTGTTTTGGTGTTTTGTTTTTTGCAGCATGGGCACAAGAGGATGAAGGAAATTTTCACTATACTACTCCTTTAACAAAAATTGTCAGAGGGTAGGGATTGGGATGGAAAGTACAAAAAAAAAGTGTACTTCATACCGTGGGGTCCAATCTGATACTTCATATGCTGATACACTATAAAAATCCATAATCTACCTAAACAAAAAATTATTAACCGTTTAAAGCCAGTAGGAAGAGACCTTATATAGGATAAGAAAATTGTGTATATTCATATAGGGGGAGATTTATCATAACCTGTCTAGAGGAAAAGTTGCTAAGTTGCCCATAGCAACCAATCAGATCACTTCTTTCATTTTGAAAAAAAACTCTGAAAAATGAAAGAAGCGATCTGGTTGGTTGCTATGGGCAACTCAGCAAAATTTTCTCTGGACAGGTTTCGATAAATCTCCCTCATAATGATTAAAAGGCATGTGCATCATGATAAGAACATGAACACTGTATGTATATTAAAGCAATGAGTAACATATTGCAACATCTGCTGTAGTCCAAATTTTCATTCACAATTCAGCTTTTTTGCAATAAATAGACGTACCCATAAGTGGGCATTCAGTTTCTCCTTCATCAGGTTAATGTACAGTCCCCAGTATAATGACTACACTGTGATAACACAACAGCAGCAAAAATACAGGGAGATTTAAAGGGGTACTCCCATCCTAGACATCCCACCCCTCCCATAGACTTGCATTGAGGGGACGGGCATGACGTCACAGGGGGGCGGAGTCCTGACGTCGCGACTCAGACCCTCCAGCAGTTCCGATGAAAAAACAGGTGGGTGTCGCATGCAATAGTGGCGGGACCCCCGCGATCAGACATCTTATCCCCTATCCTTTGGATAGGGGATAACATGTCTAGGGTGGGAGTACCCCTTTAAAGGGGTACTCCGCCCCTAGACATCTTATCCCCTATCCAAAGGATAGGGGATAAGATGTCAGATCGCCGGGGTCCCGCTGCTGGCGACCCCGGGGATCGCTGCTGCAGCCCCCCGCTATCATTACTGCGCAGAGCAAGATCGCTCTGTACGTAATGACGGGCGATACAGGGCCGGAGCATCGTTACGTCACGGCTCCGCCCCTTGTGACGTCACGGTCCGCCCCGTCAAAACAAGTCTATGGGAGGGGGCGTGGCGGTCGTCATGCCCCCTGCTATAGACTTGCATTAAGGGGACGGGCCGTGATGTCATGAGGGGCGGAGCCATGGCGTAATGCTGCTCCGGCCCCTGTATCGCCCGTCATTACGAACTCGCTCTGTGCAGTAATGATGGCGGGGTGCCGCAGCGGCGATCCCGGGGGTCCCCAGCAGCGGGGCCGTGGCAATCTAACATCTTATCCCCTATCCTTTGGATAGAGGATAAGATGCCAGGGGCGGAGTACCTCTTTAAGCTATAAAGCCTGAAGAACTGTGAAAGCAGCTTTAGGGTACGTTCACACGAGCGGATTTACAGCATATTTTACACTGTGGATCCGCTGGTGAATGCCCCGCTCTATGCTGTCTTTACATGTGCCTGCTTGTAGCGGCCATACACCCCGACGAGCAGACACACTGCAGCGATGTGCGCGACATACTCACACATCAAAGCCACTCTCCCTGCTCTGAGCTAGGCAGAGAGCTCCCGCCATGTGCAAGTATACTGCAGTGTGTCTGCTCATAGCGGCGTATTGCCGCTACGAGCAGGCACATGTAAAGACAAGTATATATACTTGTGTGAACGTACCCTTAGCATATAACACATGCTGTAACTTAGGATCAGTACTGGTTGACGATGGACAATTTAGGAGAGAGACAAAGATGAATGTATATGACAATTAACTGTGACTTTTTAAAGGGGTAGTCCAGTGGTGAAAAACTTAACCCCTATCCTAAGGATAGGGGATAAGTTTGAGATCGCGGGGGTCCGACCGCTGGGGCCCCCTGCGATCTCTCTGTACAGGGGCCAGGCTCTCCACTCAGATAGCGGGTGTCGACCCCCGCACGAAGCGGCGGCTGACATGCCCCCTCAATACATCTCTATGGCAGAGCCGGAGATTGCCGAAGGCAGCACTCAGGCTCTGCCATAGAGTTGTATTTAGGGGGCATGTCGGCCGCCGCTTCGTGCGGGGGCAGACACGCCCCCTTCGCACGAGCTGTCGAGGCCCCGTACAGGAGATCCAGGAGATCCCCGTACAGGAGCCCCAGCGGTCGGACCCCGCGATCTGCAACTTATCCCCTATCCTTAGGATAGGGGATAAGTTGTTCACCACTTGTTCACAACTGGACTACTCCTTTAAAGCACTTTAAAGACTCTTTCTGTGTACTGTGTTGTATCCGTGATGGTGATAAAATGCTAAAAGTTTTTCTATCAGTTTATGTCGCTTCTAGTACAAAACAGATTATACCGTTTATAAATCCACTATGATTACTTCTATAATCTTGCGCTATATTTAGTTGTGACCCCGATATATCATTAGATTGCAACTTTATGGTTTACGTGGCATCTGTTTAGCGTTGTGGTGACCGCGCACAATTTTAAAAGCCGTTACTTTTCTAGTGAGTTACAAAAAATGCCATTCTGTACAACGAGACCTCTGGGTTGGACGTTAAAATGTTAAATCCTTAAATAACATAAAGCTGTTGAGCTGTTTATGGAAAAATAAGAAGCCCTTTTTTTCTAGCCCCGGTACAACTATGTTAATGGGGTACTCAAATGGTGCCAGAAAGTAAAGACAGATTTGTAAATTACTTCTAAAAAACAGTTATTCCTTCCAGTACTAATCAGCTGCTCTATACTACAGAAGAAGTTGTGTAGTTCTTTCCAGTCTGACCACAGTGCTCTCTGCTGACACCTCTGTCAATATTTGGAATTGTGGAGAGCAGGAGCAAAAGCCCAGTAGAAAACCTCATCTGCTCTGGACAGTTCCTGACATGATCAGAGATGGCAGACTGTGGTCAGACTGGAAAGAACTACACAACTTCCTCTAGAACAGTGGTCTTCAACCTGCGGACCTCCAGATGTTGCAAAACTACAACTCCCAGCATGCCCGGACAGCCAACGGCTGTCCGGGCATGCTGGGAGTTGTAGTTTTGCAACATCTGGAGGTTCTCAGGTTGAAGACCACTGCTCTAGAGCATACAGCAGCTGATAAGTACTGGAAGGATTAGGATTTTCAAATAGAAATAATTTACAAATCTGTAAAACTTCCTGGCACCAGTTGTTTTGAATACATTACATTTTTCTTCAGAGTACCCCTTTAATGCTGCTGAAAGTAAAGGTCTTATAAAAATGTAACACCTGCTGCAGAACCTACTGTTTTCTGGTGGTCCAAACAACAAAATTTCCTGTTATCACCTTATTATTTAGGTTCCTTGGGACCCAATGGGTGACAGATTGTTAAAGGGGTTATCCAGGAAAAAAACTTTTTTTTATATATATATATATCAACTGGCTCCAAAAAGTTAAACAGATTTGTAAATGACTTCTATTAAAAAATCTTAATTCTTTCAGTACTTATGAGCTGCTGAAGTTGAGTTGTTCTTTTCTGTCTAAGTACTCTCTGATGACACCTGTCTCGAGAACCGCCCAGTTTAGAAACAAATCCCCATAGCAAACCTCTTCTACTCTGTGCAGTTCCCGAGATAAGCAAAGATGTCAGCAGAGAGCACTGTTGCCAGATAGAAAACAACAACTCAACTTCAGCAGCTGATAATTATTGAAAGGATTAAGATTTTTTAATAGAAGTAATTTACAAATCTGTTTAACTTTTTCGATCCAGTTGAGATATATATATATATATATATATATATATATATATATATATATATATACCGTATTTATCGGGGTATACCACGCACCGGCCTATAACACGCACCCTCATTTTACCAAGGATATTTGGGTAAAAAAAGTTTTTTACCCAAATATCCATTATAAAATGAGGGTGCGTGTGTGCGCGTGTATACCCCAATACACCCCCAGGAAAGGCAGGGGGAGAGAGGCCGTCGCTGCCCGCTTCTCTCCCCCTGCCTTTCCTGGGGTCTAGAGCGCTGCTGTCGGCCCTTTTCACCCCCTGGTTATCGGCGCCGCTGCCCGTTCTGTCCCCCTGACTATCGGTGCCGGCGCCGACAGCCAGGGGGAGAGAAGGGGCAGCGGCACCCATTGCCGGCGCCGCTGCCCCGTTGCCTCCCCCCATTCCCGGTGGCATAATTACCTGAGTCGGGTCCGCGCTGCTCCAGGCCTCCGTCGTGCGTCCCCAGCGTCATTGCTATGCACGGCGCGGCGCTCTGACGTCATGCGCCGCGCCGTTCAGCGCATAGCAATGACGCCGGGTGACGCACAACGGAGGCCTGGAGCAGCGCGGACCCGACTCAGGTAATTATGCCACCGGGGATGGGGGGAGGCAACGGGGCAGCGGCGCCGGCAATGGGTGCCGCTGCCCCTTCTCTCCCCCTGGCTGTCGGCGCCGCTGCTCTCTCCCTGGCTATCAGCGCCGGCACCGATAGTCAGGGGGACAGAACGGGCAGCGGCGCCGATAACCAGGGGGTGAAAAGGGCCGACAGCAGCGCTCTAGACCCCAGGAAAGGCAGGGGGAGAGAAGCGGGCAGCAACGGCCTCTCTCCCCCTGCCTTTCCTGGGGGGGTATCGGCGTATAACACGCACACAGACTTTAGCCTAAAAAGTGCGTGTTATACGCCGATAAATACGGTATTTAAGTTTTTTCCTGGAATACCCCTTTAAATAGTCTGGATTATTCGATAAGGGCCTCAAATGCAATTACAATGTAGCTATTACACCTGCCTCCTTCCAGAAGCGGGTTCTCACCTGTCCATAAGGGATGGCTGGTATTTATTTTTATCAAATTTTAACTAATTGTAACAAACTATATGTAATGAGATGCTGTTCTTTTATACAGTATTGTTTGTAATTCTATATACTGTAGATAAGTGAGGTGTTTTCTTTCCTCCGGATACATAATGTGCCATGCTGCGTTGTCCTTTGATGCTCATTTTACATAACATAAAGTATTCATGTGCTTAAAACGGAAACAAATGGTGACTCTGTGTCTCTGTAAATTGGTGCTAATGAAATGCCAGCTTTGCCTGCATACATTAATATTACCTTTCGTATAAAGGCTAGACTATCTGGATGTAAGGATTCACGGAGGACAGTTGTCATGGAGACCAAATGGCATCATACAGAGAGGCTAGGATTTCCCGTGCCCGGCTGCACCTCAGAAACCAGCAGTAATGTTTATGTTTTTAGGCATTCTACTCTGTGTTATCGCAGGGCATAAATATTACATTTACAGTAATATATACTGATAAAATGGATCATTCCCAGCATCAGGGGTGTCAAACGGTGCCCACCTACTGTCCATATAGAACGTGGCACGTCTACTTATAACTGCACTGCAATCTTTATTGTTATCAAACACATATTATCTCCCATAAGTGAGTCCACCCCTCACATTATATATACAGTATCTCCCATAAGTGACTCCACCCCTCACATTATATATACAGTATCTCCCATAAGTGACTCCACCCCTCACATTATATATACAGTATCTCCCATAAGTGACTCCACCCCTCACATTATATATACAGTATCTCCCATAAGTGACGCCACCCCTCACATTATATATACAGTATATCCCATAAGTGACTCCACCCCTCACATTATATATACAGTATATCCCATAAGTGAGTCCACCCCTCACATTATATACAGTATCTCCCATAAGTGAGTCCACCCCTCACATTATATATACAGCATCTCCCATAAGTGAGTCCACCCCTCACATTATATATACAGTATATCCCATAAGTGAGTCCCCCCCTCACATTATATATACAGTATCTCCCATAAGTGACTCCACCCCTCACATTATATATACAGTATCTCCCATAAGTGACTCCACCCCTCACATTATATATACAGTATATCCCATAAGTGAGTCCACCCCTCACATTATATATACAGTATATCCCATAAGTGACTCCACCCCTCACATTATATACAGTATATCCCATAAGTGAGTCCACCCCTCACATTATATATAAAGTATATCCCATAAGTGACTCCACCCCTCACATTATATATATACAGTATATCCAATAAGTGAGTCCACCCCTCACATTATATATACAGTATCTCCCATAAGTGAGTCCACCCCTCACATTATATATACAGTATCTCCTATAAGTGAGTCCACCCCTCATATTATATACAGTATCTCCCATAAGTGAGTCCACCCCTCACATTATATATACAGTATCTCCCATAAGTGAGTCCACCCCTCACATTATATATACAGTATCTCCCATAAGTGAGTCCACCCCTCACATTATATACAGTATATCCCATAAGTGAGTCCACCCCTCACATTATATATACAGTATCTCCCATAAGTGAGTCCACCCCTCACATTATATACAGTATCTCCCATAAATGAGTCCACCCCTCACATTATATACAGTATCTCCCATAAGTGACTCCACCCCTCACATTATATATACAGTACCTCCCATAAGTGACTCCACCCCTCACATTATATACAGTATCTCCCATAAGTGAGTCCACCCCTCACATTATATATAAAGTATATCCCATAAGTGACTCCACCCCTCACATTATATATATACAGTATATCCAATAAGTGAGTCCACCCCTCACATTATATATACAGTATCTCCCATAAGTGAGTCCACCCCTCACATTATATATACAGTATCTCCTATAAGTGAGTCCACCCCTCATATTATATACAGTATCTCCCATAAGTGAGTCCACCCCTCACATTATATATACAGTATCTCCCATAAGTGAGTCCACCCCTCACATTATATATACAGTATCTCCCATAAGTGAGTCCACCCCTCACATTATATACAGTATATCCCATAAGTGAGTCCACCCCTCACATTATATATACAGTATCTCCCATAAGTGAGTCCACCCCTCACATTATATACAGTATCTCCCATAAATGAGTCCACCCCTCACATTATATACAGTATCTCCCATAAGTGACTCCACCCCTCACATTATATATACAGTACCTCCCATAAGTGACTCCACCCCTCACATTATATACAGTATCTCCCATAAGTGACTCCACCCCTCACATTATATATACAGTATCTCCCATAAGTGAGTCCACCCCTCACATTATATATACAGTATCTCCTATAAGTGAGTCCACCCCTCATATTATATACAGTATCTCCCATAAGTGACTCCACCCCTCACATTATATATACAGTACCTCCCATAAGTGACTCCACCCCTCACATTATATACAGTATCTCCCATAAGTGACTCCACCCCTCACATTATATATATATACAGTATCTCCCATAAGTGAGTCCACCCCTCACATTATATATACAGTATCTCCCATAAGTGAGTCCACCCCTCACATTATATATACAGTATCTCCCATAAGTGAGTCCACCCCTCACATTATATACAGTATATCCCATAAGTGAGTCCACCCCTCACATTATATATACAGTATCTCCCATAAGTGAGTCCACCCCTCACATTATATACAGTATCTCCCATAAATGAGTCCACCCCTCACATTATATACAGTATCTCCCATAAGTGACTCCACCCCTCACATTATATATACAGTACCTCCCATAAGTGACTCCACCCCTCACATTATATACAGTATCTCCCATAAGTGAGTCCACCCCTCACATTATATATAAAGTATATCCCATAAGTGACTCCACCCCTCACATTATATATATACAGTATATCCAATAAGTGAGTCCACCCCTCACATTATATATACAGTATCTCCCATAAGTGAGTCCACCCCTCACATTATATATACAGTATCTCCTATAAGTGAGTCCACCCCTCATATTATATACAGTATCTCCCATAAGTGAGTCCACCCCTCACATTATATATACAGTATCTCCCATAAGTGAGTCCACCCCTCACATTATATATACAGTATCTCCCATAAGTGAGTCCACCCCTCACATTATATACAGTATATCCCATAAGTGAGTCCACCCCTCACATTATATATACAGTATCTCCCATAAGTGAGTCCACCCCTCACATTATATACAGTATCTCCCATAAATGAGTCCACCCCTCACATTATATACAGTATCTCCCATAAGTGACTCCACCCCTCACATTATATATACAGTACCTCCCATAAGTGACTCCACCCCTCACATTATATACAGTATCTCCCATAAGTGACTCCACCCCTCACATTATATATATATACAGTATCTCCCATAAGTGAGTCCACCCCTCACATTTTATATACAGTATCTCCCATAAGTGAGTCCACCCCTCACATTATATATACAGTATCTCCCATAAGTGAGTCCACCCCTCACATTATATATACAGTATCTCCCATAAGTGAGTCCACCCCTCACATTATATACAGTATCTCCCATAAATGAGTCCACCCCTCACATTATATACAGTATCTCCCATAAGTGACTCCACCCCTCACATTATATATACAGTATCTCCCATAAGTGAGTCCACCCCTCACATTATATACAGTATCTCCCATAAGTGAGTCCACCCCTCACATTATATACAGTATATACCATAAGTGAGTCCACCCCTCACATTATATATACAGTATCTCCTATAAGTGAGTCCACCCCTCATATTATATACAGTATCTCCCATAAGTGAGTCCACCCCTCACATTATATATACAGTATCTCCCATAAGTGAGTCCACCCCTCACATTATATATACAGTATCTCCCATAAGTGAGTCCACCCCTCACATTATATACAGTATATCCCATAAGTGAGTCCACCCCTCACATTATATATACAGTATCTCCCATAAGTGAGTCCACCCCTCACATTATATACAGTATCTCCCATAAATGAGTCCACCCCTCACATTATATACAGTATCTCCCATAAGTGACTCCACCCCTCACATTATATATACAGTACCTCCCATAAGTGACTCCACCCCTCACATTATATACAGTATCTCCCATAAGTGAGTCCACCCCTCACATTATATATAAAGTATATCCCATAAGTGACTCCACCCCTCACATTATATATATACAGTATATCCAATAAGTGAGTCCACCCCTCACATTATATATACAGTATCTCCCATAAGTGAGTCCACCCCTCACATTATATATACAGTATCTCCTATAAGTGAGTCCACCCCTCATATTATATACAGTATCTCCCATAAGTGAGTCCACCCCTCACATTATATATACAGTATCTCCCATAAGTGAGTCCACCCCTCACATTATATATACAGTATCTCCCATAAGTGAGTCCACCCCTCACATTATATACAGTATATCCCATAAGTGAGTCCACCCCTCACATTATATATACAGTATCTCCCATAAGTGAGTCCACCCCTCACATTATATACAGTATCTCCCATAAATGAGTCCACCCCTCACATTATATACAGTATCTCCCATAAGTGACTCCACCCCTCACATTATATATACAGTACCTCCCATAAGTGACTCCACCCCTCACATTATATACAGTATCTCCCATAAGTGACTCCACCCCTCACATTATATATACAGTATCTCCCATAAGTGAGTCCACCCCTCACATTATATATACAGTATCTCCTATAAGTGAGTCCACCCCTCATATTATATACAGTATCTCCCATAAGTGACTCCACCCCTCACATTATATATACAGTACCTCCCATAAGTGACTCCACCCCTCACATTATATACAGTATCTCCCATAAGTGACTCCACCCCTCACATTATATATATATACAGTATCTCCCATAAGTGAGTCCACCCCTCACATTATATATACAGTATCTCCCATAAGTGAGTCCACCCCTCACATTATATATACAGTATCTCCCATAAGTGAGTCCACCCCTCACATTATATACAGTATATCCCATAAGTGAGTCCACCCCTCACATTATATATACAGTATCTCCCATAAGTGAGTCCACCCCTCACATTATATACAGTATCTCCCATAAGTGAGTCCACCCCTCACATTATATACAGTATCTCCCATAAATGAGTCCACCCCTCACATTATATACAGTATCTCCCATAAGTGACTCCACCCCTCACATTATATATACAGTACCTCCCATAAGTGACTCCACCCCTCACATTATATACAGTATCTCCCATAAGTGACTCCACCCCTCACATTATATATACAGTATCTCCCATAAGTGAGTCCACCCCTCACATTATATATACAGTATCTCCTATAAGTGAGTCCACCCCTCATATTATATACAGTATCTCCCATAAGTGACTCCACCCCTCACATTATATATACAGTACCTCCCATAAGTGACTCCACCCCTCACATTATATACAGTATCTCCCATAAGTGACTCCACCCCTCACATTATATATATATACAGTATCTCCCATAAGTGAGTCCACCCCTCACATTATATATACAGTATCTCCCATAAGTGAGTCCACCCCTCACATTATATATACAGTATCTCCCATAAGTGAGTCCACCCCTCACATTATATACAGTATATCCCATAAGTGAGTCCACCCCTCACATTATATATACAGTATCTCCCATAAGTGAGTCCACCCCTCACATTATATACAGTATCTCCCATAAATGAGTCCACCCCTCACATTATATACAGTATCTCCCATAAGTGACTCCACCCCTCACATTATATATACAGTACCTCCCATAAGTGACTCCACCCCTCACATTATATACAGTATCTCCCATAAGTGAGTCCACCCCTCACATTATATATAAAGTATATCCCATAAGTGACTCCACCCCTCACATTATATATATACAGTATATCCAATAAGTGAGTCCACCCCTCACATTATATATACAGTATCTCCCATAAGTGAGTCCACCCCTCACATTATATATACAGTATCTCCTATAAGTGAGTCCACCCCTCATATTATATACAGTATCTCCCATAAGTGAGTCCACCCCTCACATTATATATACAGTATCTCCCATAAGTGAGTCCACCCCTCACATTATATATACAGTATCTCCCATAAGTGAGTCCACCCCTCACATTATATACAGTATATCCCATAAGTGAGTCCACCCCTCACATTATATATACAGTATCTCCCATAAGTGAGTCCACCCCTCACATTATATACAGTATCTCCCATAAATGAGTCCACCCCTCACATTATATACAGTATCTCCCATAAGTGACTCCACCCCTCACATTATATATACAGTACCTCCCATAAGTGACTCCACCCCTCACATTATATACAGTATCTCCCATAAGTGACTCCACCCCTCACATTATATATATATACAGTATCTCCCATAAGTGAGTCCACCCCTCACATTTTATATACAGTATCTCCCATAAGTGAGTCCACCCCTCACATTATATATACAGTATCTCCCATAAGTGAGTCCACCCCTCACATTATATATACAGTATCTCCCATAAGTGAGTCCACCCCTCACATTATATACAGTATCTCCCATAAATGAGTCCACCCCTCACATTATATACAGTATCTCCCATAAGTGACTCCACCCCTCACATTATATATACAGTATCTCCCATAAGTGAGTCCACCCCTCACATTATATACAGTATCTCCCATAAGTGAGTCCACCCCTCACATTATATACAGTATATACCATAAGTGAGTCCACCCCTCACATTATATACAGTATATACCATAAGTGAGTCCACCCCTCACATTATATATACAGTATCTCCCATAAGTGAGTCCACCCCTCACATTATATACAGTATCTCCCATAAGTGACTCCACCCCTCACATTATATATACAGTATCTCCATAAGTGAGTCCACCCCTCACATTATATATACAGTATCTCCCATAAGTGAGTCCACCCCTCACATTATATACAGTATCTCCCATAAGTGAGTCAACCCCTCACATTATATACAGTATCTCCCATAAGTGAGTCCACCCCTCACATTATATATACAGTATCTCACATAAGGGACTCCACCCCTCACATTATATATACAGTATCTCCCATAAGTGAGTCCACCCCTCACATTATATATACAGTATATCCCATAAGTGACTCCACCCCTCACATTATATATACAGTATCTCCCATAAGTGACTCCCCCCCCCTCACATTATATATACAGTATCTCCCATAAGTGACTCCACCCCTCACATTATATATACAGTATCTCCCATAAGTGAGTCCACCCCTCACATTATATACAGTATCTCCCATAAGTGAGTCCACCCCTCACATTATATACAGTATCTCCCATAAGTGACTCCACCCCCTCACATTATATATACAGTATCTCCCATAAGTGAGTCCACCCCTCACATTATATACAGTATCTCCATAAGTAAGTCCACCCCTCACATTATATATACAGTATCTCCCATAAGTGAGTCCACCCCTCACATTACATATACAGTATCTCCCATAAGGGAGTCCACCCCTCACATTATATATACAGTATATTAGTGAGTCCACCCCTCACATTATATATACAGTATCTCCCATAAGTGAGTCCACCCCTCACATTATATACAGTATCTCCCATAAGTGAGTCCACATGCTCTGTTTTACTATTTACCAATGTTCATATATATATATACCATAGTTGCTTAATAGTTACAAGTCAGCAGAGCACAAAAACAGGATGTACGTACACAATAGTTACGAATCAGCAGTTGAGAAAACAAGAAGTACGGTACGGGCCTTGCGGTTACAAAAAGAAGAATTAAGATATATATCATACAAGATTACAGATCTGTATAAATTTTTTCAAGACCCTTGTATCCTTCAATCCCCTCTTAAAACCAGTTGTCACTTTAGACAACTTGGTTTTTCTTGTTTTCTATTTTCTTTTGAAAAGTCTTTATGCAGGCAGTATAGCCTTCAGCTGAGTGAGGGTGAAGTAGAGGGACTTGGGTGTCTGATGAGGTGGAGAGGAGGATTTTAGTATCTGCAGCTGGTCTTGGCTTGCAGCGTTTCATACATAAGAAAATAAGTTTTATTGACACATATACTATAAGGGCAATGACAGTAATGTGTATTATGAACTGCAGAACGCCCCCGATCCATCCTCCTATGCCCTTGAGCCAGGTAGCGGGATTCAATATTGAAAAGGTATCCCTCCTCCACTTATCCTTGTTGATTTCATTGTCTTTGGCATATTTGTCCCTTAATGTTGGTATGTTCTCAAGCTGGTGGCGCATCTGAATTGTTCCTGAAGTGTCTATGTAATGGCAACAAGTAGGACCTATGCAATAAGTCTTTAGGCATTTTTATTAATTAACACCAGAAAGCTATCTGTCCTAATCTACCGCAGTAGCCCACATCTGGGTTATTCCATGTTGGTTCAGTAAGTTGGTATTCTAATGTGTCATTGCATGGTTGTGTCCTGTTATATTATAGCAGTCTACATCTTGAGTAGCCTGAGTAAAGAGGGTGTTATTTGGCCACTTTGGGTCATGTAAGTACCTTTCTATCTGGCTGGGTTTAAGATGATCAGTATTTGCGGATGTCCTGTTAAAACTAACTTTCATTCCTTCTGTGGGGATCACTCCTAGGTCTAGTATATGTGAGACCACTCAAGTTACCCAGGAACCCCCCTTGAAAGCCAACATTTGTTGTGTTCCTAGGCCTGGGCTGCTTAAGTTTTCCCTGCCACCATGGCTGCCCCACCCATCCTACTATAGGAATACCCACTGAGGTGTTTCAGTTCTTTGCATATCGTGTCTCGTTGTCAGCAAGCATGTCAAAACAGTCTCCCTGAAATAATTCATATGAGGGCACAGGGATAGCAAAGTAGGGCATGCTTTGGGCAGACACAGGGGCATGGGTGCATATCCAACAATCCTTCGCAGTGAGGTTTTGTGCTAACATTATTTGGTGTTTCAGGAACTTATTGTTTGGGTGTCTCTCTAATTCATTCTGCAGAGTCACCGTGGGGTGAATCAAAGTCAATAAAGTCATTAATGCAAACATCATGAGAATTAGTTTCTTCGACCATCTGCCAAAACAAGGCCAGGGCATCAGCGGGTACATCTTTCGGTAGGCTTTCAAGGTCAGGGCTGTCGGCCCCCGTTATTACCTCCTTTGGGTGATGTTGGACGAGTTTGATCCGAGAGACATGGATCCAAGAAGGGCTGTCTTCTGTGAGGACCGCCGTCCTTATCACGGCAACAACTGTGGTTGGGGGTCCAAAGGGCTTCTTTCCTTTCGACGGAGTCTTAACCAGGACAGTGTCGCCTTCCTGGAACTGGTGTGTTGGTTCCTGTGGAAGAGAAGGAGAATTACAGACAACTTTTTGTTCTACTCTATCAAGGGTTTGGATAAGGTCTGTGACATATTGTTCCCTTATCTGGTCGAGGTCCCCTTCTTCTGTTATAAGTGGTCGTTGGGCCCATGGAGTCGGGAAAGGCCTACCCATGAAAATGAGCAATAAAACTGGGGCACTGTGTTGGGTTATGCATGGTGTCTCCTCTTTGCAGATCAATCCTGTTACAGGATTTTCCTGCGATACCGGATAACACCAATCATATTCCTCTTGTTTGGGAACAGAGGACTGGAGAGAGAGAAGAAGTTGTGTGTCTTCGAGTGAAGGAGGTGTAAGAACTGGTAACATCAGTGAGACAGGTTGTTGTTTAGCAGCCAGTTTGGCGATGTGGTCTGCTAGAGCATTGCCCTTTGAAATGTGATCAGTCCCACGTGTGTGTGTCCTGCAGTGAATGATGACTAATTGTGATGGTAGGGTAAGTGCATGTAAATGGTGACAGGTTTCTTAGCAAAAAGTGTACAGGCTCTTGTGAGGACGATGAGTTCTGCAGCTTGTGCGGACTTATAGAGGATGGACTGGGCCTTGAGGACAATGTCAGGTAATTGGACAATAGCATAACTGGCATGGTAAACATTGTCATTGGGGCGGGTGCATGACCCATCTACAAAGACTTCTGGAGCATCAGGTATGGGCACTGAAGAGAGGTCGGGCCTGGGTGAGGCGTCAGTGTTGATGACTTGCAAGCAGTCATGTATGGCCGGAATTTTCAGGCCAACTAGTGTGCAGGGCCAGATGTAGGGGAGGCATACACCATTTTCAAGGATGGATTACTGAGGAGAATTGCCTCATATCCAGAGAGCTGTTGTGTTTACATGTGTTGTGTATGTAGGCCTTTAAGGAGAGAGATAACATCATGAGAAGTGTACAAGGTAGTGTCATGTCCTAAAGTGAGGGTGGTAGCTTGTTCAACAATCATAGCACAGGCAACAAGAGCACTCAGACATGCCGGCATCCCCTGTATGGAGACGGACATCACCTTTGAGAAAAAGGGCACAAGGACATAGTTTACCTCCATGAAACTGTGTCAGCACACCCGCCATGGTTTTACAATTGTCTCGTGCATACATGTGGAAAGGCAAATTGTAATCTGGGAGACCTAGCCCTGGACTCGTCATTAAAAGTTTTGGACATTTATGAGGACCATTTGATTAGATCTGATTTGCCTGATAGGGTAGCATCTCTATGAGCAGTCGGGAATCCACTGTCTGCAGTAGTTAATCATACCCAAGAAAGATTGCATTTCCTTCTGGGTGCGCGGGGTGACCAGGCCCGCTACAGACTGAACTCTAGACGTGCTCAACACCCTTTTCCCTTTTGGCAGAACAAAACCCAGATATTCAACCTGTTCACAACACCATCCTCAAGGCAGGCCTCCTCAGAGAAACTACACAGTAAAAAATCATCAACATATTGGAGGAGAACAGAACCCTGGGGGGCGTGCCATGATTTTAAAAAGGCTTGGAGGACAATGCTGAACACAACTGGTGAATCAGCATACCCCTGGGACATTCTACATCAGGTTAGCTGTAGTCCCTCAAAGGAAAAAGCAAAAAGGAGTCTGGTCTCTTTGTCCACTGGGATCGAGAAGAAAGCATTCTTCAGATCGAGGACAGAAAAATGAGTTGCTTGTGCTGGGATTGATGACAACAGTTGGGTGACATCAGGAACTATAGGAGCAATAGGCACAATTAGTCTGTTTATGGCTCTCAGGTCTTGTACAAAACGGACAGTACCATCGGGTTTGGGGACTTAATTGGAGTGCAGTAGGGAGAGACAGTATGTTCTAAAACTCAAGTTTGTAGGAAATGTTTGATCATAGGGCGGATACCTTTGATTTTTTTCCCGTGACAAGGGGTACTGTTTTTTGGTAGACCGGGAGAATGTCTGGTTTGAGTCTTGCCTTGTATGGTGTACAGTCAATGTGTCCCACATCATGGTCTCCATGTGACCAGACAATGGGGTCTACCTCAGGTGGGACTTGGGTCGGGGACATAACAGGATAATGTTAGTACCCTGCAGGTGTGACTATGGGTGCGAGGTCAGACGTGACATGTAACCTGGACTGGGATGCAGTGATATGTAATTTGAGTTTACATATGAGGTCTCTTCTCAGGAGGTTTACAGGGCATTCAGGTATGACACGAAAGAAATGGAAGGTTAAATGATCAGCCTCGGGGCATTGTATATACAGGTACTATGAACATACTCAATTTCAAACAGTAGACATATATATATATATACGCATATATATATATATATATATATATATATATATATATATATATATACATACATGCACATACATATATATCCCCTGAAAAACAAAATTACACCAGATCCGAAGAAGAAGAGGCTGTCATGCTCCCTGTAAACCCCGCCTTACTCCTCCCAAACCTCTATGTCACCAGTCAGCGCCCCTTTGAGTCTGGCTTCTTGTCTTTCCCCAGTTCTGGTCAGTCACCATGAAACGTCTAGCATCACATGTGTTACTGACTGTGTTACTTTACATCAAGAGACATACAAGAAACATGTAACATGTAACAATACCAACATTTACAAATACTTAACGTACAACACACAGGGCCCACATTCTCACCAAAGATATAAAAATAAAAGTGTACACAGCTCTCTCAAAAATTTGAAAAATAATTATCTCCAATGCGCATTGTTTATAATCCAGTAAACCATTAGCTTGATTTGAAATGCCTAAAGTAATGTTTATCAATTAAATAGTGATCACTTTTTGTTTTATTTTTTTAATCTTATTTTATTCTTCTTGGCCAAATTTCTTCTCTTATTACTCCTGTAATATAATCAGACAATTAATCGCATTTCCTGATACATAAAAAATGTTTTTTTCTTTTTTTTTGTGGCATCAACCCTGTGTTACTGTGAAGGCAAGAAATTAATGAAATATCATCAAATAGTTCAATTTAGTACCACGTGAATACATTTTTCTTTTAACCCCTTAAGGACTCAGCCCATTTTGGCCTTAAGGACTCAGACAATTTAATTTTTACGTTTTCATTTTTTCCTCCTCGCCTTCTAAAAATCATAACTCTTTTATATTTTCATCCACAGACTAGTATGAGGGCTTGTTTTTTGCGCGACCAGTTGTCCTTTGTAATGACATAACTCATTATATCATAAAATGTATGGCGCAACCAAAAAACACTATTTTTGTGGGGAAATTAAAACAGAAAACGCAATTTTGCTAATTTTGGAAGGTTTTGTTTTCACGCCGTACAATTTATGGTAAAAGTGACGTGTGTTCTTTATTCTGAGGGTCAATACGATTAAAATGATACCCATTATTATATACTTTTATATTATTGTTGCGCTTAAAAAAAATCACAAACTTTTTAACCAAATTAGTACGTTTATAATCCCTTTATTTTGATGACCTCTAACTTTTTTATTTTTCCGTATAAGTGGCGGTATGGGGGCTCATTTTTTGCGCCATGATCTGTACTTTTTTTTGATACCACATTTGCATATAAAAAACTTTTAATACATTTTTTATAATTTTTTTTTTAATAAAATGTATTAAAAAGTAGGAATTTTGGACTTTTTTTTATTTTTTTTCGTTCACGCCGTTCACCGTACGGGATCATTAACATTTTATTTTAATAGTTCGGACATTTACGCACGCGGCGATACCAAATATGTCTATAAAAAATGTTTTTTACGCTTTTTGGGGGTAAAATAGGAAAAAACGGATGTTTTACTTTTTTATTGGGGGAGGGGATTTTTCACTTTTTTTTTACTTTTACTTTTACATTTTTTTACATTTTTTTTTACACTTGAATAGTCCCCATAGGGGACTATTCATAGCAATACCATGATTGCTATGAATAGGACATAGAACAGATCAGTATTATCGGTCATCTCCTGCTCTGGTCTGCTCGATCACAGACCAGAGCAGGAGACGCCGGGAGCCGCACGGAGGAAGGAGAGGAGACCTCCGTGCGGCGTTATGAATGATCGGATCCCCGCAGCAGCGCTGCGGGCGATCCGATTGTTCATTTAAATCGCGAACCGCCGCAGATGCCGGGATCTGTATTGATCCCGGCACCTGAGGGGTTAATGGCGGACGCCCACGAGATCGCGGGCGTCGGCCATTGCCGGCGGGTCCCTGGCTGCGATCAGCAGCCGGGATCAGCCGCGCATGACACGGGCATCGCTCCGATGCCCGCGGTTATGCTTAGGACGTAAATGTACGTCCTGGTGCGTTAAGTACCACCTCACCAGGACGTACATTTACGTCCTGCGTCCTTAAGGGGTTAACACCATTTTCATTACAACACAAACAGCTTCACAGGGAAAACATTCACTGGTCATTTTCTATACACTCCTGATTCTATACACCTCACACATATACAACATACTTTATATCATAAGAACCATCCTATAAACACCATCATATGACTACATACACAGGGGCTTTCCTAGCGATTTACCACATCTCTGCATTCCATAGCACTGAACACTCATCTTCACTTCATTTATTCGAGCAGTTTCAGCTCTGCTCATCCTACATTCCTCACACTGCTTCACATGCTTTCTCCTTCACAAATCACCTGCTTTTCCACCAAATCGTTGAGTCTCTATTTCTGACAACAATCTCTAATCCTATCAAACAATTTACACAGCCCTGCATCATAACGCCAACAGCCCTGCATCATAACCTTTTCCAAAATTCAGTAACAGTTTCACCTAGTTTTTGTTTGCATGCCACAGCAATAGGCAGTGGTGATTTTTGTTTGAAAACTTGGTTAAGTTCCTCTTCTAATTCTCTCCATATACGCTCTCTACCCTTCTTGAGATTACAAATGTAGTTGTTAGAGTGGGGGTCAGGTGGTATGTATCATTGGCCCCCTCCCTTGGGAATGTGCTGGAGTCCTTCATGAATTCTGACCAACTAGCTATATCATCTTCCCACAGATTCACTAAGTCCCATCCTGTAGGGCTAAGTCGGGCCACATAAGCTTTACATGTGTCATCGGGAAGGGGAGGAGGATATGACTTAGATGATTTGGAACCCATGTTCAGTAATTGGTGCAAAGCCTCAATCTCTGGAATGGTTGTACTGAACCCTGAAGGCTCCGACAATTCCTCTCAACAGAGTAGGGATTCTCTAATTTAATTGCACCAATCACTGAGCATGCATGGTATCTCTGAACAAACTGTCACTTGCTTTCACCACATCCTGGATCAACAAGTTTCCTCTAGCCGGGAGGGTGGGGCGTCTTACAGATGTTTTGAGAACCAGCAGATTATTACTATTATTATTATTATTAGAGCAGTTATATGCACCTTACTCTATACATTAAAGCAATGGTTAGTATACTCACGTGTCTTCTTAAGCTTAAGGGAAAAAGTTACAAGTTACAAGTAACTAAACAGAAATACAAGAAGTTTTTGTAAGCGTTAAGCCAAATTGAAACATGACAACCAGCCTGGATTGTCAAATTACTCTTAGTTCCTCATTTCCCCTGTTCCCTGAACAGAAGTCAAATACTGTAATACTGTGTCCCAGACACGATATGAAAGTAACTGTTATACTTACTGGAATCGAGACGTGGCCAGTGCCCCCCGGGTCGACAATACCACACAAGGATATGGTTCTTACCGGTCCGGAGGATGACCCTCTCGATCCCGGACGAGCCCCCAGCTGAAAGGTTCTCTATCTACTCAGTACCCCTGGTACTGGTTCTCTGTCTTTTCAGTACCCCTGGTACTAGGTCCAATTTGGCTTAAGGCTTGTACTGGCCAGGAGAGCGTCTTGTCGGGTGTGGAAAAAATACATGCATACACAGGATACCGTCTAAGTACGCTCTGTTTTACTATTTACCAACGTTCATATATATATATACCATAGTTGCTTAATAGTTACAAGTCAGCAGAGCACAAAAACAGGATGTACGTGCACAATAGTTACAAATCAGCAGTTGAGAAAACAAGAAGTACGGTACGGGCCTTGCGGTTACAAAAAGCAGAATTAAGATATATATCATACAAGATTACAGATCTGTTTTATTTTATCAAGACCCCTGTATCCTTCACACCCCTAACATTATATACAGTATCTCCCATAAGTGAGTCCACCCCTCACATTATATACAGTATCTCCTATAAGTGAGTCCACCCCTCACATTATATATACAGCATCTCCCATAAGTGAGTCCACCCCTCACATTATATACAGTATCTCCTATAAGTGAGTCCACCCCTCACATTATATATACAGCATCTCCCATAAGTGAGTCCACCCCTCACATTATATACAGTATCTCCCATAAGTGAGTCCACCCCTCACATTATATACAGTATCTCCTATAAGTGAGTCCACCCCTCACATTATATATACAGCATCTCCCATAAGTGAGTCCACCCCTCACATTATATACAGTATCTCCTATAAGTGAGTCCACCCCTCACATTATATATACAGCATCTCCCATAAGTGAGTCCACCCCTCACATTATATACAGTATCTCCCATAAGTGAGTCCACCCCTCACATTATATATACAGTATCTCCCATAAGTGATTCCACCCCTCACATTATATATACAGTATATCCCATAAGTGAGTCCACCCCTCACATTATATACAGTATCTCCTATAAGTGAGTCCACCCCTCACATTATATATACAGTATCTCCCATAAGTGAGTCCACCCCTCACATTATATACAGTATCTCCCATAAGTGAGTCCACCCCTCACATTATATACAGTATATCCCATAAGTGACTCCACCCCTCACATTATATATACAGTATCTCCCATAAGTGAGTCCACCCCTCACATTATATACAGTATCTCCTATAAGTGAGTCCACTCCTCACATTATATATACAGTATCTCCAATAAGTGAGTCCACCCCTCACATTATATATATACAGTATCTCCCATAAGTGAGTCCACCCCTCACATTACATACAGTATCTCCCATAAGTGAGTCCACCCCTCACATTATATACAGTATCTCCCATAAGTCAGTCCACCCCTCACAATATATATACAGTATCTCCCATAAGTGAGTCCACCCCTCACATTATATATACAGTATCTCCCATAAGTGACTCCACCCCTCACATTATATATGTACAGTATCTCCCATAAGTGAGTCCACTCCTCACATTATATATACAGTATCTCCCATAAGTGAGTCCACCCCTCACATTATATATACAGTATCTCCCATAAGTGAGTCCACCCCTCACATTATATATACAGTATCTACCATAAGTGAGTCCACCCATCACATTATATACAGTATCTCCCATAAGTGAGTCCACCCCTCACATTATATATACAGTATCTCCCATAAGTGAGTCCACCCTCTCACATTATATATACAGTATCTCCCATAAGTGAGTCCACCCCTCACATTATATATACAGTATCTCCCATAAGTGAGTCCACCCCTCACATTATATATACAGTATCTCCCATAAGTGAGTCCACCCCTCACATTATATACAGTATCTCCCATAAGTGAGTCCACCCCTCACATTATATATACAGTATCTCCCATAAGTGAGTCCACCCCTCACATTATATATACAGTATCTCCCATAAGTGAGTCCACCCCTCACATTATATACAGTATCTCCCATAAGTGAGTCCACCCCTCACATTATATATACAGTATCTCCCATAAGTGAGTCCACCCCTCACATTATATACAGTATCTCCCATAAGTGAGTCCACCCCTCACATTATATACAGTATCTCCCATAAGTGAGTCCACCCCTCACATTATATATGTACAGTATCTCCCATAAGTGAGTCCACTCCTCACATTATATATACAGTATCTCCCATAAGTGAGTCCACTCCTCACATTATATATACAGTATCTCCCATAAGTGAGTCCACCCCTCACATTATATACAGTATATCCCATAAGTGATTCCACCCCTCACATTATATATACAGTATCTCCCATAAGTGAGTCCACCCCTCACATTATATACAATATCTCCCATAAGTGAGTCCACCCCTCACATTATATATACAGTATCTCCCATAAGTGAGTCCACCCCTCACATTATATATACAGTATCTCCCATAAGTGACTCCACCCCTCACATTATATACAGTATCTCCCATAAGTCAGTCCACCCCTCACAATATATATACAGTATCTCCCATAAGTTAGTCCACCCCTCACATTATATATACAGTATCTCCCATAAGTGAGTCCACCCCTCACAGTATATATACAGTATCTCCCATAAGTGAGTCCACCCCTCACATTATATATACAGTATTTCCCATAAGTGAGTCCACCCCTCACATTATGTACAGTATCTCCCATAAGTGATTCCACCCCTCACAATATATATACAGTATCTCCCATAAGTGACTCCACCCCTCACATTATATATACAGTATTTCCCATAAGTGAGTCCACCCCTCACATTATATATACAGTATCTCCCATAAGTGACTCCACCCCTCACATTATATATACAGTATCTCCCATAAGTGAGTCCACCCCTCACATGATATACAGTATCTCCCATAAGTGAGTCCAGCCCTCACATTATATACAGTATCTCCCATAAGTGAGTCCACCCCTCACATTATATACAGTATCTCCCATAAGTGAGTCCAGCCCTCACATTATATACAGTATCTCCATAAGTGAGTCCACCCCTCACATTATATATACAGTATCTCCCATAAGTGAGTCCACCCCTCACATTATATACAGTATCTCCCATAAGTGAGTCCAGCCCTCACATTATATACAGTATCTCCCATAAGTGACTCCACCCCTCACATTATATATACAGTATCTCCCATAAGTGAGTCCACCCCTCACATTATATACAGTATCTCCCATAAGTGACTCCACCCCTCACATTATATATACAGTATCTCCCATAAGTGAGTCCACCCCTCACATTATATACAGTATCTCCTATAAGTGAGTCCACTCCTCACATTATATATACAGTATCTCCAATAAGTGAGTCCACCCCTCACATTATATATATACAGTATCTCCCATAAGTGAGTCCACCCCTCACATTACATACAGTATCTCCCATAAGTGAGTCCACCCCTCACATTATATACAGTATCTCCCATAAGTCAGTCCACCCCTCACAATATATATACAGTATCTCCCATAAGTGAGTCCACCCCTCACATTATATATACAGTATCTCCCATAAGTGACTCCACCCCTCACATTATATATGTACAGTATCTCCCATAAGTGAGTCCACTCCTCACATTATATATACAGTATCTCCCATAAGTGAGTCCACCCCTCACATTATATATACAGTATCTCCCATAAGTGAGTCCACCCCTCACATTATATATACAGTATCTACCATAAGTGAGTCCACCCATCACATTATATACAGTATCTCCCATAAGTGAGTCCACCCCTCACATTATATATACAGTATCTCCCATAAGTGAGTCCACCCTCTCACATTATATATACAGTATCTCCCATAAGTGAGTCCACCCCTCACATTATATATACAGTATCTCCCATAAGTGAGTCCACCCCTCACATTATATATACAGTATCTCCCATAAGTGAGTCCACCCCTCACATTATATACAGTATCTCCCATAAGTGAGTCCACCCCTCACATTATATATACAGTATCTCCCATAAGTGAGTCCACCCCTCACATTATATATACAGTATCTCCCATAAGTGAGTCCACCCCTCACATTATATACAGTATCTCCCATAAGTGAGTCCACCCCTCACATTATATATACAGTATCTCCCATAAGTGAGTCCACCCCTCACATTATATACAGTATCTCCCATAAGTGAGTCCACCCCTCACATTATATACAGTATCTCCCATAAGTGAGTCCACCCCTCACATTATATATGTACAGTATCTCCCATAAGTGAGTCCACTCCTCACATTATATATACAGTATCTCCCATAAGTGAGTCCACTCCTCACATTATATATACAGTATCTCCCATAAGTGAGTCCACCCCTCACATTATATACAGTATATCCCATAAGTGATTCCACCCCTCACATTATATATACAGTATCTCCCATAAGTGAGTCCACCCCTCACATTATATACAATATCTCCCATAAGTGAGTCCACCCCTCACATTATATATACAGTATCTCCCATAAGTGAGTCCACCCCTCACATTATATATACAGTATCTCCCATAAGTGAGTCCACCCCTCACATTATATATACAGTATCTCCCATAAGTCAGTCCACCCCTCACAATATATATACAGTATCTCCCATAAGTTAGTCCACCCCTCACATTATATATACAGTATCTCCCATAAGTGAGTCCACCCCTCACAGTATATATACAGTATCTCCCATAAGTGAGTCCACCCCTCACATTATATATACAGTATTTCCCATAAGTGAGTCCACCCCTCACATTATGTACAGTATCTCCCATAAGTGATTCCACCCCTCACAATATATATACAGTATCTCCCATAAGTGACTCCACCCCTCACATTATATATACAGTATTTCCCATAAGTGAGTCCACCCCTCACATTATATATACAGTATCTCCCATAAGTGACTCCACCCCTCACATTATATATACAGTATCTCCCATAAGTGAGTCCACCCCTCACATTATATACAGTATCTCCCATAAGTGAGTCCAGCCCTCACATTATATACAGTATCTCCCATAAGTGACTCCACCCCTCACATTATATATACAGTATCTCCCATAAGTGAGTCCACCCCTCACATTATATACAGTATCTCCTATAAGTGAGTCCAGCCCTCACATTATATACAGTATCTCCCATAAGTGAGTCCACCCCTCACATTATATACAGTATCTCCCATAAGTGAGTCCAGCCCTCACATTATATACAGTATCTCCATAAGTGAGTCCACCCCTCACATTATATATACAGTATCTCCCATAAGTGAGTCCACCCCTCACATTATATACAGTATCTCCCATAAGTGAGTCCAGCCCTCACATTATATACAGTATCTCCCATAAGTGACTCCACCCCTCACATTATATATACAGTATCTCCCATAAGTGAGTCCACCCCTCACATTATATACAGTATCTCCCATAAGTGAGTCCAGCCCTCACATTATATACAGTATCTCCCATAAGTGAGTCCACCCCTCACATTATATATACAGTATCTCCCATAAGTGAGTCCACCCCTCACATTATATATACCTTAGCAACAAAAGGAAGTACACCCCTAAGTGGAATGGGGTCCAAAGTGTCCCTATTATGAGGGGCTACCATTATTTTCCAGCATTACCTTAAGCTTATTGGGCATGGAGATCACCAGAGCTTAACAGGTTGTTACTGAAGTCCTCTTCCTCTCCTCCATAACCACGTCACAGAGCTGGTTGATGTTAGAGAACTTGCACTCCCCCATTTTCTGTTTGAGGAGGCCCCACAGATACTCAAAAGGGTTTAGGTCTGGATACATTCGTGGCTAGTCGATCACCTTTACCCATCAGCTTCTTTAGCAAGGCAGTGGTCATCTTGTAGGTGTGTTTTGGTGTTGATCTCATGTTGGAATACTGCGCTGAGGCCCAGTTTCCAAGGGGAGGGGATCATGCTCTTCTTCATTATGGCACAGTATATGGTAGTATTCATGGTTCCCTCAATGAACTTCTCCCAGTGCCAGTAGCACTGATGTAGGCCCATACTAATGAAATTCCATCCACCATGCTTGACTAGAGGCAACACACACTTTTCTTTGTACCCCTCCCCTGGTTGTCGCCACACACGCTTGACACCATCTGAACCAAATAAGTTTATCTAGGTCTCATCGGACCACAGGACATGGTTCCAGTTATCCATGTCCTTAGTCTGCTTGTCTTGTGGGATGACAGCCATGCAAAACAATCTGATGCAGTGTGCAGTGTATGGTCTGATCTGACAGGCTTACCCCCCCGCCCCCCACCCCTTCAACCTCTGCAGCAATGCTGTCGGCACTAATACATCTATTTCCAACTTCTGGATATGAAGCTGAGCATGTGCACTTAACTTCTTTGGTGAGGTCTGTTCTTTGTTGAACCTGTCCTGTGAAACCACTGAATGGTTTGTCCAACTTTAGTGTCAAAGGCAAACATTAAACCAGATCACATGGCGGTGGTAACTTCGAACATTGCAGGGTTGCACCTACCGCCAATTCTTAGAGCAAAAGGAAAAAAGGGCAGTGCCTGCAATTCCTTGTATCGCTTAAATGAATTGTGATCTGCGATATATTATGAACATAAATATATGATTATTAGTAAATCTCCATTTCACAAAACAGCATAGTGATGTTTACACTGGATCACAGATTTCCATTATATATGAGAAAAATATGCATCTTGGTAAACAGCAATGCCTAAAACGTACATCAAACCAGATCACAAATGTAAAATACCATGCACTGCTCACTGAACAACCAATAGAAAATATATGCATACAAAAACCGCATAGCCACATCGCACTTAAAGGGGTTATCCAGGAAAAAACTTTTTTATATATATCAACTGGCTCAAGAAAGTTAAACAGATTTGTAAATTACTTCTATTAAAAAATCTTAATCATTTCAGTACTTATGAGCTGCTGAAGTTGAGTTGTTCTTTTCTGTCTAAGTGCTCTCTGATGACACGTGTCTCGGGAACCGCCCAGTTTAGAAGCAAATCCCCAAAGCAAACCTCTTCTACTCTGTGCAGTTCATGAGACAGGCTTAGATGTCAGCAGAGAGCACTGTTGCCAGACAGAAAACAACTCAACTTCAGCAGCTGATAATCATTGAAAGATTTTTTAATAGAAGTAATTTACAAATCTGTTTAACTTTCTGGAGCCAGTTGATATAAAAAAAAAGTTTTTTCCTGGAATACCCCTTTAATGACATGCTGCATGGTGTGAATGCAGCATGGATACAAGGAATCAATTGTAGCTAATGCCGCTTGTCAGACAAAAAACAAACACATTTTACAAAATAAACAAATAGCCTGAATGTTGGTGTATATATATATATATATATATATATATATATATATATATATATATGTATATAATATACACATACAGAAACCACATAGCCACATCGCTCAGTAAGAAATGCCGCATGATCTGAATACTACATGGATGCATCAAAATCAATTGTAACTAGTGCCGCATGTCAGACAAAAAACAATGACATTGTATAGACTAGACAAATAGCCTGAATGTTGATATATATATATATATATATATATATATATATATATATATATCGTATATACTTGAGTGTAAGCTGACCCACATATAAGCCGAGGCCTCTAATTTCACCCCACAAATCCAGGAAAAGTCCGACTATAAGCCTAGGGTGGGAAATACATCATCCCCCCATGTCATCATCCCCCCTGTCATCATCCAGACCCCCATCATTAACACCCCCGTCATCATCACCCTGTCATCATCACCCTTCATCAGTGGTCTTCAACCTGTGGACCTCCAGATGTTGCAAAACTACAGCTCCCAGCATGCCTGGACAGCCATCGGCTGTCCGGACATGCTGGGAGCTGTAGTTTTGAAACATCTGGAGGTCCGCAGGTTGAAGACCACTGCGGCCTTCGTCATCATCCAGACCCCCTCTAGTTTTTTACTCACCTCCCCTCAGTGGGAAGGAAGGGTGAGCTGGTCCGGGCCATCTATGCTGCAGGGACCGTCCGGTGGGGAGGGTTAGTCGTTCCGGCCTGTCCATTTTCACCGGGAGGCCCTCTTCTCCGGCTTATACTCGAGTATTCAAAACCAGCAAAAGGTAGGGAAATGACCATTTTATCTTCATACACATTCGTACGAATCGCATCCATGAAGGCATCCATTAGCCGATGCGTGTGAAAAACGATTTTCCCTCGTATCTGGTATAGGATAAATCATTATACCTGGAGAGTATATGAAACAGCATTCAGAGTATTTTAAGCAGTGTTTCCCTATAAAGCACAGTCTTTTTCTTCTTTCTTGGTGATTACTCCTCCCGAGGTGACACAGAATAGCTGCTGCGGTGCACAGTTTGTCTTGTTAACACAATCTTCAGCGCTTTGTATGTGTCCATCAATTTGGCGCATAGCTGGGCTCCCTGACAATCTAGCCCAGTAGGGCATTGTAGATAAAGCCTGCTCCCAGGATCACAATTACTATAATTAACCAAATGCAAAGTAAAGACCCAGGGAGAAATGGCGTGATAGAGATGGCAACTTTACTTCCCCGAAATAAGAGGGACTGATTACATAATAGATGGCTAGGAGAACGCCAGGAAAATATACTTTTAAAAGCCCAAGGTGAAGTGCGGCTTAAAATGTTTGGTACAGAAAATGTCACACACTGGTAGGATTAAGTGGCATGTTAATGGCGGGACATAATAGACGGACAAATAAGCACTTTGTTGGAAAGCTGAAGTGCATAGTTACATCTCTGATATAACAAACACTCCATAACATCACATCTTACTGACAGTGTGACAGATAATACTACAAAGAGAAAGACAAATAGAGCTGCATGGTACCTATAAACACGGCAAGACGCAAAGTGTGAATGTGCACTTATCAAAGATGTTGTGCCGACCATGCAAACCAATGGCGTGATCATCAGATGTATAATTCTCCTGCTGACGATTCCACTGCAAGTAAAGTGGAACTCAACCCAATAAAATCACATCGGGTTTCGTGGGGCCTGCGGACCACTTTCTCAGGTATCTGTGACAGACATACTAACTGGAAAGGATGTGGCTTAACCCCTTAAGGACCAGGCCCATTTTAATCTTAAAGGGGTACTCCGGTGAAAAACTTTTTTTTTTTATCAACTGGAACCAGAAAGTTAAACAGATTTGTAAATTACTTCTATTAAAAAATCTTAATCCTTCCTGTACTTGTTAGCTGCTTAATACTACAGTGGAGATTCTTTTCCATTTGGAACACAGTGCTGTCTGCTGACATCATGAGCACAGTGCTCTCTGCTGACATCTCTGTCCATTTTAGGAACTGCCAGCATAAAAGGAAATCCCCATAGCAAACATATGCTGTTCTGGACAGTTCCTAAAATGGACAGAGATGTCAGCAGAGAGCACTGTGCTCATGATGTCAGCAGAGAGCTCCGTGTTTCAAAAAGAAAAGAATTTCCGCTGTAGTATTCAGCAGCTAATAAGTACAGGAAGGATTAAGATTTTGCAATAGAAGTAATTTACAAATCTGTTTAACTTTCTGGCACCTGTTGATTTAAAAAAAAAAAAAAGGTTTTCACTGGCGTACCCCTTTAAGGACCAGGCCAATTTTATTTTAGCATTTTGGTTTTTTTCTCCTCCCCTTCTCAAATCCATAACTCTTTTATATTTCCATCTACAGACCCATATAAGGGCTTGTTTTTTGCGTGACCAATTGTACTTTGTAATGAAATCCCTAATTTTACCCTAAAATGTACGGCGAACCCAAAAAAAAAAATTTTTTAGGGAGGAAATGAAAAACAATTTTGCACATTTTGGAGGGTTTTGTTTTCACACTGTACACTTTACGGTAAAAATGACGTGTTCTTTATTCTGTGGGTCAATACGATTAAAATGATACCCATGGCTAGATAATTTTATATTTTTGTACCGCTTAAAAAAATCTAAAACTTTTTGTACAAAATCAGTAATCTAATCGCCCTATTTTGACCGCCTATAACTTTTTCATTTTTCCATATATACGGCAGTATGAGGGCTAATTTTTTGCGCCGTCATCTGTACTTTTTATCGGTACCAAAATTGCATATATAAAAGTTTTAGATCATTTTTTATTAATTTTGTTTTATAAAATTTTTTTTTATTTTTTTACGTTTACGCCATTCACCGTACGGGATCATTTACATTATATTTTGATAGTTCGGACATTCACACATGCGACGATACAAATATGTTTGTACAAAAAAAATTACGCTTTTTGGGGATAAAATTGGAAAAACTGATAATTTTCATTTTTATTGGGGGAGGGGATTTTTCACTTATTTTTTACTTTTTATTTTTAAATTTTTCAACTTTTATTTTTCACTTTTTTATGTCCCCATAGGGGACTATCTATAGCAATCAGTTGATTGCTAATACTGTGCAGTGCTATGTATAGGACACAGCACTGATCAGTATTATCGGTGATCTTCTGCTCTGGTCTGCTCGATCTCAGACCAGAGCAGAAGACCCCGGGAGACGGCTGGAGCCAGGTAAGGGGACCTCCGGCCGCCATGCTGGATGATCGGATCGCCACGGCAGCGCTGCGGGCAATCCGATCATCCATTCAAAGTACCGCACTGCCGCAGTTGCCGTGATCTGTATTGATCATGGCATCTGAGGGGTTAATGGCGGACATCCGCGCGATCGCGGATGTCGGCCATTACTGGTGGGTCCCCGGCTGCTGCTAGCAGCCGAAACCTGCCGTGTATGACGTTAGCACCATTCCGATGCTCGTGGTCATACACAGGACATAAATGTACATCCTGGTGCGCGAAGTACCCCAAACCAGGACGTACATTTACGTCCGTGGTCGTTAAGGGGTTAAAGGGGTACTCCTCCCCTAGACATCTTATCCCCTATAAAAAGGATAGGGAATAAGATGTCTGATTGCGGGGGTCCCGCATCTCGGCTGCAGTACCCCAGACAACCAGTGCACGTAGCGAACTTCGCTCCTTTCTGGATGACTGGCTATGCATTGCCAAGCCTTGTGACTTCACAGCCATGCCCCCTCAATGCAAGTCTATGGGAGGGGGCGTGACAGCCATCACGCCCCCTCCCATAGACTTCCATCGAGGGTGTGTGGTTGTGACGTCACGAGCGGGTCGTGGCTGTGACGTCACAAGGCTCCAGCGCTGAACCTGACGCTCTAACGCTGGGTGAAGCACAGAGCTGAGCCACTGATATAAATTGGGGGCACCTATTCTAATTTTAAAGGAAACCTGTCATCGCTTTCATGTCTTTTTACACGCCCGATTTTTAGGCAAAGAAGCTTCCCTAAGAACAGCCAGCAATCAACCTGCGATTAACCAGACTGACACGCGCACGCTCATTTGTTGTCTGTTTACTCGTTAAACAAGGAACGTGCAGCTAAGAGTGATGAATTTATGGGCCTCACAATTGAATAAGCCACGTGAAGGCTCGCTTCTCATCTCCCATCTGCCTGTGTAAAAGCTTTCATAGGGAAAGATCTAGGGAGTTATCTAGTGTCAGTCGTTTGTATTTGTTCCGTCATCTTATGTTGTCTTTTAGTGAGTTGCTATTCTTGTTCTTGTCACCTGACAGCATTTATATGCCTTTTGTATGTTTTTCTTGTAACTACCTGCTTGTGATAGTATTTAGCTCTACTGTAAGTCCTAGGGATATTTGAGTATTGAAAGCCATGGTTAGGACCCAGGGGGAAAAATCCTGCTATATGTGTAGTGCATTTTTTTCTGTCTAAAGACTATCTGGCATTGTCACACAAGGGCTAGGCTTCTTTTTTTCCATGGCGGTGCTATATGGGTTACCTTTATAGCTCATAATGAGCTCAGCTAAGTCTAAGAGATGGTGACTTAATGGGGCACCCTGGTGGAAAACATTTTTTTTTAAATGAACTGTTGCCAGAAAGTTTACAGTTCCTAAAATGGACAGAGGTGTCAGCAGATAGCACTGTGGTCAGACAGAAAGGAAATTCAAAAAGAAAAGAACTTCCTGTGGAGAATATAGCAGCTGATAAGTACTGGAAGGATTAACATTTATAAATAGAAGTAATTTACAAATCTTTTTAAAGGGTAACTTTCATTAAAATACATTTTTGCTATTGCACTCCTTATGGTAAATAAAAAATATTTCTAATATACTTTGGTTTAAAAAAAAAAAAAGAAGTTTTCTATGTTTTATTTGTGCTTAAAAAAGCTCAAGAGCACATTTTCCCCCATCTTATACACAGACTTAGACGGCTATGCAGTGCTTGCGGAATCCGCGCATAGAATGAACATGTTCTTTCTTTGCACGGAACAATTTCAGCAGCGGAATTGTCCGCCGCTGAAATTCTACAGTGTGAACGGGTCTCGCGGAGACCCATTCACACTAATGTTAAGTTCACCCCGCGGAATTCGGCTCGCGGAGTTCCGCTAGTAAAATTCCACGGGAATTCCGTAGTGTGAACGCACCCTTAGGACGAAGTCCAAACACAGAAAGTGCAGCCTGGAGTGCTGAGGGGGTGTGTCCAGCCTCATCCAATCATAGCTCCTCTCACACTTATTTGCCATATGCTGTTGGTTGGACCCACCCCCCCCCCCCCCCTCACACCCCTCAGCACTCCAGGCTGCACTTCCTGTGTTTGGACTTTGGTCCTAAGTCTGTGTATAAGATGGGGGAAAATGTGCTCTTGAGCTTTTTTAAGCACAAATAATACATAGAAAGCTTTATTTTTTTTAACCAAAGTATATTAGAAATATTTTTTATTTACCATAAGGAGTGCAATAGCAAATATTCGTTTTAATGAGAGTGACCATTTAACTTTCTGGCACCTGTTGATATGAAAAAACATTTTCCACCGGAGTACCCCTTTAAGCAGAGTTGTAAGGCGGGATTAAGCTGAATAAAATAATATCGTAAGTCTCCTGTACCTGTTCGTTTTATGTTTCTATCCACAGTAGGGGAATTAGGTAAGTATCAGGATGAGATAGTGGATATAGGTGCCGGGTAAGGTTAGCAAAAGTGAAGCTCTTATTTTAACAAATCCACATGGTATGATTAAAAGCTTTCCCGGAGTGAAAATGTCAATAGGCTCATCTTCTCCAGCGCTCGGCACAGTGCAGCGCTGTCAGATAAGCTCAGCGCGCATTATTGAGAAGTGACAGGCTGTATGGCAGGAGACTGTTCTTGCCTGGCTCTCTGGAACCCAGCCATGCTTTTCACATTCAGCCCCACGAGGAAGAGCCGCTTAGCGCAGACGTTTAGGACTTTTTGGTGGGGAATTTATTGTTATCTCTTATTGTCAAAAAAAAAAAAAAAAGAAAACGTTGAAACTTTTTTATTTTTCATGGTATTTTATTTTTGTACAATAGCAATGCATGATCCAGAGAACAATGTATTTACAGTTCAGAGCCCGGCTCACTTGCCTTAGTGACCTCCGAGCTGGTATGAAATCCACCCAGCAGTGTTCTGGCAAAAACATCAACATTGTGCTTTTTGTTAAAACACGGTAATTCAATATAGGCATTTTTTTTTTTTACCGCCAATAAAGGTCAAAGCAAATGATGGTAATGATGGTATCATAGCAACTGAGCGGCTGTATGAAAAAAAATAACAAGGAAGTGGATCAGGGAGGTAACCTTTGCTGCAGTCGGAAGGAACATTCACATGGTGTTATGAATTGTGACCAAATAGAACCTTCTGCTATATGGAGACGGATGCTGGAACATAATCATTTTGCAGACCCGCCAACACCGCGATTTTGGTGGAAGAGTAAGGCTGGGTTCACACCACGTTTTCTTAAATACGGTTCCCATATACGGTTTGGAGGAGGGGGCGGTACTTAATCGCGGCGACCACGTTTTTGCCTGCGGTCGGGAAACCGCATACGGCCGAAAACGAAGCCGACCGGAGGCTGCGGTTCACTCCGGTCGGCTCATAGACTTGCATTAAATACGGTTCCCGAATACGGCTGAGTGCGGGCGCCGCGATTAAGCCCCGCCCCCTCCTCCAAACCGTATACGGGAACCATATTTAAGAAAACGTGGTGTGAACCCAGCCTAAGGCTGGGTTCACACTACGGAATCTCTGTGTAGAATTTCTGCCGAAGATTTAGCCGGCGGCACGGACTGCATTGCCTTCCCCATAGACGGCAATGCATTTTCTGGGTGGATCTTTTGGGAGATCTGCTCAGGAATGCATTGACATCTATGAGGCCGGCAATGCAGTCCGCGTGGTCCTAAATCCACCGGCTTGATCTCCGGCAGAAATTCTGCCCAGAAATTTCACAGTGTGAACCCAGCCTAAGGGTCTATTCACACGGCAGAATTTCCGCTTGCGGAATTCCGCCTCAGATTAAAACCCATATACTTCTATGGGATTCCGCTCTCCCATTCACACTTCTGAATTTCAGCTTGCGGAATTCCGCTAGCGGAATTCCGCAAGCTGAAATTCAGAAGTGTGAAAGGGAGAGCGGAATCCCATAGAAGTCTATGGGCTTTAATCTGAGGCGGAATTCCGCAAGTGGAAATTCTGTTGTGTGAATAGACCCTAAATTTGCCCAAATTTTTAAGTTTGTTTACAGTTGGGGAGGTATTCAGTCATCGATTCAATATGAGAGGCTGCAGGCAGAGGGATTTGGGGGGGGGGGGGTCATATATATGACCTGGGGTATCTGAATATTATGTGCAGTCTGTGAGGACACATTGAGGGATCTTTTTGAGGGTTTTGATTCTCCCTATATGTTTGTGGCCATTTGTTCCAGTGGATATTTGCACCATCCAGAGGAACATTTTTTTTTAAAATCAACTGGTGCCAGAAAGTTAAGCAGATTTGTAAATTACTTCTATTCAACAATCTTAATCCTTCCAGTACTTATCAGCTGCTGTATAGTACAGAGGAAGTTCTTTTCTTTTTGAATTTATTTTCTGTCTGACCACAGTGCTCTCTGCTGACACCTCTGTCCATGTCAGGAACTGTCCAGAGTAGGAGTCCCCATAGCAAACTTATCCTGCTCTGGACAGTTCCTGACATGGACAGAGGTGTCAGCAGAGAGCACTGTGGTCAGAAAGAAAAGAACGACATAACTTCCTCTGGAGCATACAGCAGCTGATAAGTACTGAAACGGTTAAGATTTTTTTTAGAAGTAATTTACAAGTCTGTTCAACTTTCTGGCACCAGTTGATTTAAAAAAAAAAATGTTTTCCACTGGAGTACCTCTTTAAGGCTGCAGCCATGACACTTCCAGCACTACATAAATCATTCTTGAGTGGTAAGTGCTACCATAGATCACCCACCACGCTTTTACCTCGGACCCTCTTCACATATGCCCTCTCCCCTTTCAGTGGTTTTTTTTTTTTAGTAAATGCTACATTGCAGAACATCCTACAACAGCTGTTTACTAATTGTGTCTTGCCATATACTTAAAGAAACCACTTCTATTAAAATATCTTAATCCTTCCAGTACTTTTTAGAGGCTGTATACTAAAGAGAAATCCAAAAAAGAAATGCATTTCGTCTGATGTCATGACCACAGTGCTCTCTGCTGACCTCTGCTGTCCATTTCAGAAACTGTCCAGAGCAGAAGAAAATCCCCATAGCAAACATATGCTTCTCTGGACAGTTCCTAAAATGGACAGCAGAGGTCAGCAGAGAGCACTGTGGTCATGACTTCAGAGGAAATGCATTTCTTTTTTGGATTTCTCTTTAGTATACAGCCCCTAAAAAGTACTGGAAGGATTAAGATTTTTTTTAATAGAAGTGATTTACAAATCTGTTTAAGTTTCTGGCACCAGTTGATTTAAAAAAAAAAAAAAAAAGTTTTCCATAAGAGTACCCCTTTAAGCCACCCTTTGATATGCTGTTTGGTTGGGTCAAAAAGGTCGGGACCCAATAATCAGATATTGATGGAAATCCCCCCCCCCCAAAAAAAAAAAAACCTTATTAGCCAGCCATAGACATGAGATGGAGGTCAGAATGACAACATTGCATGAGCATTAGGCAAGAAGAATTAATTATACCTCCCTCTATTTATCTTCCAAAATGTGGAATATTTAACCCCTATCCCGTACAGCACAGAAACAATCTTTTTTATCTAGATCAGCTTTGAGCCCCACCTCTTAAAGGGGAACTCAAATTTTTCAAATCACCTGGTGCCATAAAATTAAACAGATTTGTAAATGACTTCTATTTAAAAATCTTAATCCTTCCTGTACTTATTAGCTGCTGAATAATACAGATATACTTCAGAGAAATTTGTCAAGTTCTTTCCAGTCTGACAACTGCTCTCTGCTGACACCTCTGTCCATGTCAGGGACTGTCCAGAGCAGGAGAGGTTTTATATGTGAATATGCTTCTAATCTGGACAGTTCCTGACATGGACAGCTGTGTCAGCAGAGAGCACCGTGGTCAGACTGGTAAGAACTGCACAATTTTCTCTGTAGTATTCAGTAGCTAATAAGTACTGGAAGGCTTCAGATTTTGAAATAGAAGTAATTTACAAATCTGTTTAACTTTCTGTCACCAGTTGATTTGAAAACATTTGTTTTCCACTTGTTTCCACCAGAGTTCCCCTTTAATTGACCTGTCTTCAAAACCCCGGGGGAGGTATTGGTTCACCTTTATGTGTATGCCGGATAGAGATGCTGTATTGAATCTACCCAACCTATGGCTCGTGACTTCATGATTTGTAACTACCATAAAATCCCTAAGTTATGACAATATTTAACGGCAATTCACATTATTCTACATGTATCCTGTCCACCAAAGAATGCCAATTTGCATGGTACACTAGTGTTAAATTCACGATTCCTTGTTTCTCTAATTTCAATACATATCACCTCAATTTTTGGATTTGGCTCACAAGGTACAAAAGGTTATATATAGATCAACCTAAAAGGTGGCCTTAGATATTAGATTTCTGTTGGCCCATAGACATGGAATCACCAGTCTAATGTCTTTGATCATAGGCTGCCTCGAGACGACACAAGGATACAACCTTTAAAACACAACATTTATGGTCAAATAAAGGGCTTATCCAGGCCAAAAACCTTTTTTTATTTTTCCCATAAGTTGCCTTGTTAATGTTAATGACTTTAAGATATTTATTGGGCATTTTACATTAATGGAGGGGCAAGCTGTGCATAACTAGCTTGCCCCCTGACTGGTGAGCAGTTAAGGGGTTAAGAAATATACAGGCAAGGTTTTTAGCCCTCTCCCCCGCCTGTAAAAACTTGTTGGTAACTATAGTGGTATGTCCCATGGGTGGGGGGGAAGGAGTGCACCAATCAGGGGTTTAATAGTTTCCCGGGCTTTCAGGGGCTCTCCCCTGGGTATTTATAGCTGTGGTGCCTCCCTTCCCCCCTCAATCTGCCCAGGACCCGGAGTTTTGCCCTCCCTCCCTCCCTTTTTGTATCTTTGTTTATTGTAAGTCACAGCTTGGCGGTAAGAAGACGGTGAAAGCGGGGTCAACCCGGGGTAGACCTCCACACAGGACAGTGTGGCAGCACCTCTCTGGTTGGCAAGAAGCCAATCGGTGTCTTTGTTACAGTTAAATTGTTATTTATATAAGTAATTTTATAAATAAAGCTGTGGCCGATTCCCACCCACGGAAAAGTTGAATTGTTGTTGTGTCAGTTATTATTTAATTATTTATTGTAATAAGGGGGAGGGGTAGTTATAGCCTGCTAGGAGCTAATTGGGTCTCAACAGTCTGGCCTATCCACAGAATAGGCCATCGATGTGTGATCACCTGTTAACCCCTTCATGACCCAGCCCATTTTCACCTTCATGACCTGGGCATTTTTAAAAAATCTGACCACTGTCACTTTAAACATTAATAACTTTGGAATGCTTTTACTTATCATTCTGATTCCGAGATTGTTTTTTCGTGACATATTCTACTTTATGTTATTGGTAAAATTTCACTGATATTTGTATCCTTTCTTGGTAAAAAATCTAAAAATTTCATGAAAATTTTGAAAATTTAGCATTTTTCTAACTTTGAAAGTCTCTGCTTGAAAGGAAAATGGATATTCCAAATAAATTACATATTGATTCACATATACAATATGTCTACTTTGTGTTTGCATTAAAAAATTGACAAGTTTTTACTTTTGGAAGACACCAGAGGGCTTCAAAGTTCCGCAGCAATTTTCCAATTTTTCTCAAGATTTTCAAAATCGTAATTTTTCAGGGCCCAGTTCAGGTTGGAAGTGGATTTTAAGGATCTTCATATTAGAAATACCCCATAAATGACCCCATTATAAAAACTGCACCCCCCAAAGTATTCAAAATGACATTCAGTAAGTGTTTTAACCCTTTAGGTGTTTCACAGGAATAGCAGCAAAGTGAAGGAGAAAATTCAAAATCTTCATTTTTTACACTCGCATTTTCTTGTAGACCCAATTTTAGAATTTTTACAAGGGGTAAAAGGAGAGAAATCACCCTAAAATTGGTAACCCAATTTCTCTTGAGTAAGGAAATACCTCATATGCGTATGTAAAGTGTTCGGCGGGCGCAGTAGCGGGCTCAGAAGGGAAGGAGCGACAATGGGATTTTGGAGAGTGCGTTTTTCTGAAAGGGTTTTTGGGGGGCATGTCCCATTTAGGAAGCCCCTATGGTGCCAGAACAGTGGACCCCCCCCCACATGTGACCCCATTTTGGAAACTATACCCCTCATGGAATTTAATAAGGGGTGCAGTGAGCATTTACACCCCACTGGCGTTTGACAGATATTTGAAACAGTGGACTGTGCAAATCAAAAATTTTATTTTTCATTTTCACAGACCACTGTTCCAAAAATCTGTCATACGCCAGAGGGGGTAAATGCTCACTGCACCCCTTATTACATTCCGTGAGGGGTGTAGTTTCCAAAATGGGGTCACATGTGGATATTTATTGTTTTGCGTTTGTCAGAACTGCTGTAACAATCAGCCACCCCTGTGCAAATCGCCTCAAATGTACATGGTGCACTCTCCCTTCTGGGCCTTGTTGTGCGCCCCCAGAGCACTTTGCGCCCACATATGGGGTATCTCCGTACTCACGAGAAATTGCGTTACAAATTTAGAGGGTCTTTTTTCCCTTTTACCTCTTGTGAAAATGAAAAGTATAGGGCAACACCAGCATGTCAGTGTAAAAAATTTATTTTTTTACACTAACATGCTGGTGTAGACCCCAACTTCACCTTTTCATAAGGGGTTAAAGAAGAAAAAGCCCCCCAAAATGTGTAAGGCAATTTCTCCCGAGTACGGCGATACCCCATATGTGTCCCAAAACTGTTGCCCTGAAATACGACAGGGCTCCAAAGTGAGAGAGCGCCATGCGCATTTGAGGCCTGAGTTAGGGATTTGCATAGGGGTGGACATATTCTACGCCAGTGATTCCCAAACAGGGTGCCTCCAGCTGTTGCAAAACTCCCAGCATGCCTGGACAGTCAATGGCTGTCCGGCAATACTGGGAGTTATTATTTTGCAACAGCTGGAGGCTCCGTTTTGGAAACAGTAGCGTACCAGACGTTTTTCATTTTTTGGGGGGAGGGGGGCTGTGTAGGGGTATGTGTATATGTAGTGTTTTTTACTTTTTATTTTAGGTTAGTGTTAGTGTAGTATTTTTAGGGTACAGTCACATGGGCAGAGGTTCACAGCAAATTTGCCGCTGGAAGTTTGAGCTGCAGCGCAAAATTTGCGCCATCTCAAACTTGCAGCACTCACTGTAAACCTCCGCCCATGTGAGTGTACCCTGTACATTCACATTGGGGGGAGGGGGCAAACATCCAGCTGTTGCAAACTCCGAGCATGCCCTTTGGCTGTCCGTGCATGCTGGGAGTTGTAGTTTTGCAACAGCTGGAGGAACACTGGTTTGGAAACACTAAGTTAAGTAATAAACTTTCAAGTGTTTTGCAACCAAACTTAGTGTTTCCAAACCAGTGTGCCTCCAGCTGTTGCAAAACTACAACTCCCAGCATGCATGGTCTGTCAGTGCATGCTGGGAGTTATAGTTTTGCAACAATTGCAACAGCTGGAGGCACTGAGGTAGGAAACGGACAATGTTTCCCAACTAGTGTGCCTCCAGTTGTTGCAAAACTACAACTCCCAGCATGCCCAGACTGCCAAGGCATGCTGGAAGTTGTAGTTCGGCAATATCTGAAGGATCAGATGTTGCCGAACTACAACTTCCAGCATGCTTGGGCAGTCTGGGCATGCTGGGAGTTGTAGTTTTGCAACATCTGGAGGTCCACAGTTTGGAGACCACTGTATAATGGTCTCCAATCTGTGCTCTTCCAGATGTTAGAGAACTACAACTCCCAGCATGCCTGGACAGACTGAGCATGCTGAGATTTGTAGTTTTGCAACATCTGGAAGAGCACAGATTGGAGACCATTATACAGTGGTCTCCAAACTGTGGACCTCCAGATGTTGCAAAACTACAACTCCCAGCATGCCCAGAAAGACAAAGGCTGTCTGGGCATGCTGGGAGTTGCAGTTTTGAAACTCTCAGAGGCAGCAGTGAGATCGCTTTACGGCGATCTCACTGCTGCCAATGAAGATGCCGCCCTGCTGCCGGAAACTCACCTCCGGGACGCAGCGCAGCCAGGACCGCACGGAGGACGCCGGGACCGCACGGAGGACGCCGGGACCGCTCGGGACACCGCTCCGACGGGTAAGTGACGCCGGGGGACGGGTCAGGGACACTTAGCAGAGCGGTGTGTGTCCCGATCCCCGTGATCGGAACTCACACACCGCGCTGCTAAGTATTCTGATAGCGAAACGCTGCTATCAGCTAGTCAGATTTGACCAGCTGATAGCAGCGATCGCTGGGGGGGGTGGGGGATGAAACCCCCCGTGGTCGCATGGTAAGATGGCTGGCTATCAGTGATAGCCACCATCTTTCCGGGCACTGCGGGATGCCGCGAGTAGCGGCAGTAATGTCCATGACGTACCTGTATGTCATGGGTCGGGAACACCTTGCCACCCATGACGTACAGGTATGTCATAGGTCGGGAAGGGGTTAAAGGGGTACTCCGGTGCTAAGACATCTTATCCCCTATCCAAAGGATAGGAGATAAGATGCCTGACCGCGGGAGTCCCGCCGCTGGGGACCCCCGTGATCTTGCACGCGGCGCCCCGTTTATAATCAGTCCCCGGAGCGTGTTCGCTCCGGGTCTGATTACCGGCGACCACAGGGCTATCACGCCCCCTCCCATAGGCTTGCATTGAGGCGCGGAGCGTGACGTCACACGGGGGCGGGGGCGTGACATCACACGCAGTCGGCCCTTTTGATAGGGGATAAGATGTCTAAGCACCGGAGTACCCCTTTAAGCAGGGGTCCAGAAGTGTCCAGAAGCAGTTTGCTCCATTCATTGCATAGTGGTGCCTATGGGTTACTGCCATGGCACTGCTGTCACCTTGACACCCCTCACCCCCACCGATCAGACATTTGCTAGAAAACCTATTTAACTTACCAATTTCTTTGCATTAAAACCACTTCATTCAGATCTGTTGGACTTCCTGTGAACCTAAATAGTTAGCGCTAAAGACTTTGCCTTCCAGTGCTGCTAGTGTAGTTACATATGGCAATGTGTGGTGTCCCGGTACTGGACTCGGTCCCGTACCTTTGGTTGTAAGTCCCCATAGTCTGAGTTCCTCATGCTGATAGGGCTCTCCTGGTGGGATAACCCCTAGTCGCCTCCTAGTATTCCTAAAATTGTATATATTTAATATGGTATAATGTAGTGTAAGTAATATACAGGACCTTAGGTCACGTGATCAATTATATTTGTGTTATAATTGAGGTTAAGGACCTTCGGGTCATGTGACTAGGTCATGTGTTATATCCACAATCCTTTGTACTAGGACTGACAGGTTTGGGGAACCAATAAGCTTTGAACCTGTCCCTTCAGATATCAGGACGCTGTATCCAATGATCGCTCTCTTTCCTCCGGGATATGACAGCGAGTGGAGCTCTGTGTAATTCTACAAGCAAATTAGGCCTGAAGCCTACCAATTTCAGCTGCATACTGAACCATGAGTTTATCCAACTCCATCCTAAAATACTACGTGACTACTGAACCTAAAATATACCCCTAAATTCAGTGGAACAGCATAAAGTAAGGATTCAAAGCTTATTCCCTACAAGATCCCAGCCAACCTGTGAGGAGACTAAGTTCCGGTCCTCTTGTAAAGACTGTTGTTGATTGCATCCTGCATAAAATCTGCAGTAAAGTTATTTCAAGTTCAATACAATTCCGGCTGTGGACAATCCTTTGTTCCTCCCTATCGTTCCTGGGACGGTTGGCGGTAGGATATATATACATTGAGGAAACCCGCACCCTGGCGTCACGACAATTAAGGGTTAAATCTATACCCAGCAACACTACACTGCAACACCCCTGTTCACCCCTCATCCCATGTCACCACAACAGAATCACCATATGGTCCTAGTGTTGCTGTGCACATGTCTTTATGATTATTATTATTATTGTTGTTATTACTAATTGTTAAAGGGGTAATCGGGCATTATGAAACAGATACCTTCCCAGTAAAAATGCTTTTATTCAGCAAAAAACATCAAGATTTTTATTGGTCCAAACAGTGTTGGGTTTTTGGGGCGTTCAGGGTACCCTTCCTCAGACTTAATACATATGACATGGTTCAAAAGATACAAAAAGATACACACACAAATTCAAATCCACTTGCCCACAAGTAGGTGAGTGGCCACAGGGATACATATTTACATGTTATAGTGATGGTGATTTTTACCATGGTGTCAATACTAGGATTACAGTAACTGTGGGCTGAGACATGCCCTGTGCCCACCCACCTATTAGTGGGCATGTGGATTTAGATGTGTGTAGATATTTGTTGAACCCTGTTATTTGTCATATGTCCTTAAGTCGGAAGAAGGGCATCCTGAATGCCCCAAAACACATTACTCTTTGGACCCATAAAAAAGCTTGATAGTTTGTGCTGAGTAGAAGCATTTTTTTACTAGGAAGTTATCTGTTTCAAGAGTCTATTCCCGCACTCTCTATGGGATAGCGGTGCAATTCTTCTGGGCCTTACTGTGGATTTATTTTTATTTTATTTTTTTTAATCAGGAAGTTTTATTAAAGATTTTTGCATAGAAAACATATTGACAAACCAAAACAGCCCCCGCCCCACCCACCACCAACCCCCACAAACAATACCTCCCCCCTCCAGGCCCAGAGAACATATAAAAAATACAGCACCGTGTTATACCATAGGAAGGTGTCGCCAAGAAAAAGGGAATCCAGAAAAAGAAAATAGGTAAAAGGATTAGCCTCACAAAATATGTTAAGAGCAGGAGATCAACGGGCAGGGCGTAGAAAAAGAAAAAACGGTAAGAGAGAACGTGAAACAAAGGAACCACAGCACGTTGAGGCTGACACCGAACAGGGACAAAACAACTCATACAGAGCAACGATGGGGGGGGGACACAAAGAGCAGCAACTGACCAGGTCAACTAGGGACACCAATTCCACCCAAAAAGGCCTCCATTGGAGTATGTTGTAAATATGTTGAAGCCAACCCAGGGGCATCTATCCAGGGGCCCCAGATGGACTCAAACTTCCCCACAGCCTTCCGTTTAACGTGGACCCCCTTCTCCAAATGAATAACATGATTCAATTTCGATACCAATTCTGAGAGAGTGGGAGGAGTGCGCTAAAGTTGTGTTTACACAACCTAACCAGGAAAGCCTTAGTCTAATGTGTGAAGCAGTGTAACATCCTTTCTGCCAACCTATGAGGGGCTCTGCCCTTTTGTGTTTTTTCCCCTATTTTTGCATATGCCTAGTGCATCTGCTTTAGGTATATCAGTTGTACCAAGAGGTTTTTTTATTCTCTTCTACAGTAAATTAAATAAATCCACCTGTTACGGAAGACAGGTGGCACATGTTGTTCATTTGTTGCCCGTTTCAGGCTTCTCCTGCCAGCGTCTATGTAATATTACTCTACTTGACATACTGCGTTGTGTCGGTACTCTATGAAGGTTTATTGGTGAGGCCCAATGATCAAATATGGTAATATCTTTTACAGCAGATGTGTAGGAAATGGCTTCCAGCTGGAAACGTCTTTGAAATATTTTGACACATGTCACAAGGCTTTATGCTAAATTTCTGATAATAACATGACAAAAAAAACATGACACAATAAGGTTATGAAAGGGGAAAATGGCTATGCAGCTCCTTACATGAATCAGGGTCATGCCTCGGCTATAAAGGGACCGAGGAAGAAAGCAACCATTTTCTCTTTAGTATAATTTTGACTTTTATGTTTGTTTTCTTTAGATCTGTTCCCTATTAATCTCTAAACTAATGTATGTATCTCAGTTTGTATCTCTGATCTCTCTTGGTCTAATTTCTGTTTATTTTTATTTTGTAATATAAAGAAATTTTAAAGTGTACCTGTCGTCAACAAAAACTTTTTATATAATGTAGATAATACCATTATATGTATATTTGTAATATACATTGGTTAAAAATTGTGTATATTTTTGTCTCTGCAGCTATTGCCTGTGTGTCTCTATGAGGAGTCCAAATACAGGAAGTGAGGGTGGAGAAGCAGGGATCAGTGCAGTGAGGCTCTCTGACACATGAGGATGATTGACAAGCCAGGAGCCTGCACAGAGCCCTACTTGTCCCGCCCTCACTTCCTGTATTAGGAGTTCTCACAGAGACAAACAGACAGTTGTTGCAGAAACAGTGTTTTTTCACCCAAAAATATTTTTACCAATGTATATTACAAATATACATATAATGTTTGTCACGATGCCGGCTGGCAGGTAGTGGATCCTCTGTGCCAGAGAGGGATTGGCGTGGACCGTGCTAGTGGATCGGTTCTAAGTCACTACTGGTTTTCACCAGAGCCCGCCGCAAAGCGGGATGGTCTTGCTGCGGCGGTAGTGACCAGGTCGTATCCACTAGCAACGGCTCAACCTCTCTGGCTGCTGAAGATAGGCGCGGTACAAGGGAGTAGACAGAAGCAAGGTCGGACGTAGCAGAAGGTCGGGGCAGGCAGCAAGGATCGTAGTCAGGGGCAACGGCAGGAGGTCTGGAACACAGGCTAGGAACACACAAGGAACGCTTTCACTGGCACGATGGCAACAAGATCCGGCAAGGAAGTGCAGGGGAAGTGAGGTGATATAGGGAAGTGCACAGGTGATCACACTGATTGGAACCACTGCGCCAATCAGCGGCGCAGTGGCCCTTTAAATCGCAAAGACCCGGCGCGCGTGCGCCCTAGGGAGCGGGGCCGCGCGCGCCGGGACAGGACCGACGGAGAGCGAGTCAGGTACGGGAGCCGGGGTGCGCATCGCGAGCGGGCGCTACCCGCATCGCGAATCGCATCCCGGCTGGAGGCGGAATCGCAGCGCCCCGGGTCAGTGGATCTGACCGGAGCGCTGCAGTGAGGAGAGTGTAGCGAGCGCTCCGGGGAGGAGCGGGGACCCGGAGCGCTCGGCGTAACAGTACCCCCCCCCTTGGGTCTCCCCCTCTTCTTAGAGCCTGAGAACCTGAGGAGCAGACTTTTGTCTAGGATATTGTCCTCAGGTTCCCAGGATCTCTCTTCTGGACCACAACCCTCCCAATCCACTAAAAAAAAGGTTTTCCCTCTGACCTTTTTGGATGCCAGAATCTCTTTGACGGAGAAGATGTCCGAGGAGCCGGAAACAGGAGTGGGAGGAACAGATTTGGGAGAGAAACGGTTGATGATAAGTGGTTTAAGAAGAGAAACGTGAAAGGCATTAGAAATACGAAGAGAAGGAGGAAGAAGAAGTTTGTAAGAGACAGGATTAATCTGGCACAAAATTTTGAAAGGACCAAGATAGCGTGGTCCCAACTTGTAGCTAGGGACACGGAAGCGGACATATTTAGCGGAGAGCCATACCTTGTCTCCAGGGGAAAAAATGGGAGGAGCTCTTCTTTTCTTATCCGCGAACTTCTTCATGCGTGATGAAGCCTGTAAGAGAGAATTTTGGGTCTCTCTCCATATGATGGAAAGGTCACGAGAAATTTCATCCACAGCGGGCAGACCAGAGGGCAAGGGGGTAGGGAGGGGGGGAAGAGGGTGACGGCCGTACACCACGAAAAATGGGGATTTGGAGGAAGATTCAGAGACTCTGAAGTTATACGAGAATTCGGCCCATGGTAGAAGATCTGCCCAGTCATCCTGGCGGGAGGAAACAAAATGTCGTAAATAATCACCCAAGACCTGGTTAATTCTTTCTACTTGTCCATTGGATTGAGGATGATATGCAGAAGAAAAATTTAATTTAATCTTGAGTTGTTTACAGAGAGCCCTCCAGAATTTAGACACGAATTGGACGCCTCTATCCGAGACGATCTGCGTAGGCAACCCGTGAAGACGAAAAATGTGTACAAAAAATTGTTTAGCCAACTGAGGCGCTGAAGGAAGACCAGGAAGAGGGATGAAATGTGCCATTTTGGAGAATCGATCAACGACCACCCAAATAACAGTGTTGCCACGGGAAGGGGGTAAGTCAGTAATAAAATCCATACCAATCAGAGACCAAGGCTGTTCGGGGACAGGCAGAGGATGAAGAAAACCAGCGGGCTTCTGGCGAGGAGTCTTATCCCGGGCACAGATAGTGCAGGCTCGCACAAAGTCCACAACATCCGTCTCCAGAGTCGGCCACCAATAGAAGCGAGAGATGAGTTGCACAGATTTCTTGATGCCCGCATGACCTGCGAGATGGGAGGAGTGACCCCATTTGAGGATTCCGAGGCGTTGGCGTGGAGAAACAAAGGTCTTTCCTGGAGGAGTTTGCCTGATGGAGGCTGGAGAAGTGGAAATCAGGCAGTCAGGAGGAATGATGTGTTGCGGAGAGAGTTCAACTTCAGAAGCATCCGAGGAACGAGAGAGAGCATCGGCCCTAATGTTCTTATCGGCAGGCCGAAAGTGAATTTCAAAATTAAATCGGGCAAAGAACAGAGACCACCTGGCCTGGCGAGGATTCAGCCGTTGGGCAGACTGGAGGTAGGAGAGGTTCTTGTGATCGGTGTAAATAATAACTGGAAATCTTGATCCCTCCAGCAGATGCCTCCATTCCTCAAGTGCTAATTTAATGGCTAGAAGCTCTCGATCCCCGATGGAGTAGTTCCTCTCCGCCGGAGAGAAGGTCCTAGAAAAAAAACCACAAGTAACAGCATGCCCGGAAGAATTTTTTTGTAGAATGACAGCTCCAGCTCCCACTGAGGAGGCATCAACCTCCAATAGGAAGGGTTTAGATGGGTCAGGTCTGGAGAGCACGGGAGCTGAAGAAAAGGCAGACTTGAGCCGTTTAAAGGCGTCTTCCGCTTGAGGAGGCCAAGACTTGGGATCGGCATTTTTTTTGGTTAAAGCCACGATAGGAGCCACAACGGTAGAAAAATGTGGAATAAATTGCCTGTAATAATTGGCGAACCCCAAAAAACGTTGGATAGCACGGAGTCCGGAGGGGCGTGGCCAATCTAAGACGGCAGAGAGTTTGTCTGGATCCATTTGTAGTCCCTGGCCAGAGACCAAGTATCCTAGGAAAGGAAGAGATTGGCATTCAAACAGACATTTCTCTATTTTGGCATAGAGTTGATTGTCACGAAGTCTCTGAAGAACCATACGGACATGCTGGCGGTGTTCTTCTAGATTGGCAGAGAAAATTAGGATATCGTCCAGATATACAACAACACAGGAGTATAAGAGATCACGAAAAATTTCATTAACAAAGTCTTGGAAGACGGCAGGGGCGTTGCACAGGCCAAAGGGCATGACCAGATACTCAAAGTGTCCATCTCTGGTGTTAAATGCCGTTTTCCATTCATCCCCCTCTCTGATGCGGATGAGATTATAAGCACCTCTTAAGTCCAGTTTGGTAAAGATGTGGGCACCTTGGAGGCGATCAAAGAGTTCAGAGATGAGGGGTAGGGGGTAGCGGTTCTTAACCGTGATTTTATTAAGACCGCGGTAGTCAATGCAAGGACGTAGGGAGCCATCTTTTTTGGACACAAAGAAAAATCCGGCTCCGGCAGGAGAGGAGGATTTACGGATAAAGCCCTTTTTAAAATTTTCCTGGACGTATTCAGACATGGCAAGAGTCTCTGGGGCGGACAGAGGATAAATTCTGCCCCGGGGTGGAGTAGTGCCCGGGAGGAGGTCGATAGGACAATCATAAGGCCTGTGAGGAGGTAGAGTCTCAGCTTGTTTTTTGCAAAAAACATCCGCAAAGTCCATATAGGCCTTAGGGAGACCGGTTACAGGAGGAACCACAGAGTCACGGCAAGGGTTACTGGGAACCGGTTTTAGGCAGTCCTTGGAACAAGAGGGCCCCCAACTCTTGATCTCCCCAGTGGACCAATCCAGGGTTGGGGAATGAAGTTGAAGCCAGGGAAGTCCAAGGAGAATTTCAGAAGTGCAATTGGGGAGGACCAAAAGTTCAATCCTCTCGTGATGAGATCCGATGCACATTAGAAGGGGCTCCGTGCGGAAACGTATGGTACAGTCCAATCTTTCATTGTTTACACAATTGATGTAGAGGGGTCTGGCGAGACTGGTCACCGGGATGTTGAACCTGTTGACGAGAGAGGCCAAAATAAAATTTCCTGCAGATCCGGAGTCCAAGAAGGCCATAGTAGAGAAGGAGAAGGCAGAGGCAGATATCCGCACAGGCACAGTAAGACGTGGAGAAGCAGAGTAGACATCAAGGACTGTCTCACCTTTGTGCGGAGTCAGCGTACGTCTTTCCAGGCGGGGAGGACGGATAGGACAATCCTTCAGGAAGTGTTCGGTACTAGCACAGTACAGGCAGAGGTTCTCCATGCGGCGTCGTGTCCTCTCTTGAGGTGTCCGGCGAGACCGGTCGACCTGCATAGCCTCCACGGCGGGAGGCACAGGAACAGATTGCAGGGGACCAGAGGAGAGAGGAGCCGGGGAGAAGAAACGCCTCGTGCGAACAGAGTCCATATCCTGGCGGAGCTCCTGACGCCTTTCGGAAAAACGCATGTCAATGCGAGTGGCTAGGTGAATGAGTTCATGTAGATTAGCAGGGATTTCTCGTGCGGCCAGAACATCTTTAATGTTGCTGGATAGGCCTTTTTTAAAGGTCGCGCAGAGGGCCTCATTATTCCAGGATAATTCTGAAGCAAGAGTACGGAATTGTACGGCATACTCGCCAACGGAAGAATTACCCTGGACCAGGTTCAACAGGGCAGTCTCAGCAGAAGAGGCTCGGGCAGGTTCCTCAAAGACACTTCGGATTTCCGAGAAGAAGGAGTGTACAGAGGCAGTGACGGGGTCATTGCGGTCCCAGAGCGGTGTGGCCCAAGACAGGGCTTTTCCAGACAGAAGGCTGACTACGAAAGCCACCTTAGACCTTTCAGTGGGAAACTGGTCCAACATCATCTCCAAGTGCAGGGAACATTGGGAAAGAAAGCCACGGCAAAACTTAGAGTCCCCATCAAATTTATCCGGCAAGGATAGGCGTAGACCAGAAGCGGCCACTCGCTGCGGAGGAGGTGCAGGAGCTGGCCGAGGAGATGATTGCTGAAGCTGTGGTAGTAACTGCTGTAGCATCACGGTCAGTTGAGACAGCTGTTGGCCTTGTTGCGCTATCTGTTGTGACTGCTGGGCGACCACCGTGGTGAGGTCAGCGACAACTGGCAGAGGAACTTCAGCGGGATCCATGGCCGGATCTACTGTCACGATGCCGGCTGGCAGGTAGTGGATCCTCTGTGCCAGAGAGGGATTGGCGTGGACCGTGCTAGTGGATCGGTTCTAAGTCACTACTGGTTTTCACCAGAGCCCGCCGCAAAGCGGGATGGTCTTGCTGCGGCGGTAGTGACCAGGTCGTATCCACTAGCAACGGCTCAACCTCTCTGGCTGCTGAAGATAGGCGCGGTACAAGGGAGTAGACAGAAGCAAGGTCGGACGTAGCAGAAGGTCGGGGCAGGCAGCAAGGATCGTAGTCAGGGGCAACGGCAGGAGGTCTGGAACACAGGCTAGGAACACACAAGGAACGCTTTCACTGGCACGATGGCAACAAGATCCGACAAGGAAGTGCAGGGGAAGTGAGGTGATATAGGGAAGTGCACAGGTGATCACACTGATTGGAACCACTGCGCCAATCAGCGGCGCAGTGGCCCTTTAAATCGCAAAGACCCGGCGCGCGCGCGCCCTAGGGAGCGGGGCCGCGCGCGCCGGGACAGGACCGACGGAGAGCGAGTCAGGTACGGGAGCCGGGGTGCGCATCGCGAGCGGGCGCTACCCGCATCGCGAATCGCATCCCGGCTGGAGGCGGAATCGCAGCGCCCCGGGTCAGTGGATCTGACCGGAGCGCTGCAGTGAGGAGAGTGTAGCGAGCGCTCCGGGGAGGAGCGGGGACCCGGAGCGCTCGGCGTAACAATGTTATTATCTACATTATATAAAAAGTTTTTGTTGACGACAGGTACACTTTAAGTGTGGGTTGAAGTGTAAATCCTGGGACATGCTTCCTTAAATCAGACATATCCATAGGCTCACATTCATCCATTGTAGGCCAAACATGTGTTCTTTTGGCCTCAGTTGGACCTCGTACTGTATATGTTGTATACCTTTTTTGTGGCTTGGACCTAAATGGGGCTCTGAATCAGACAGATCTAGAGGATGGGATACTGCAATCAGTAGGGAGACAGACTAGCGGGCATCAGCCAAGACCATGTTCTAGGGTTACAAGTAGCAAACAATCATGCACATTAGATGTTGGCGGGCAATGTTGACAACATTAGGATCTATTAAAGCGTACCTGTTATTAAGGAAATAAACAATGCTTATATATGTTACTTACTAGGTCATGAAGATGCTTTATATGTCTTTTTTTTGTGTCTAGCTTCTAATGTGTCTATTTCTCTCACATATCCCTCTCTTCTGCTCATCACACATTTCAACCTTTACTGCTTAGGAATGGGCATCAAGCACTGAGCCCACCCTCACTCACCATGCATTCACTTCCTTCCTGAATCTGCTGTGCTGTTCTGGGTCTCTTCATCCAATCACTGCAGGCTGCACTGTTTCTCCCTTTTCTCTGTTTTCATGCTGCAGTGAGTGAGCACAGGAGTGAGCCCAGAGGAGTGCTAGTCCTGTCCTCACTTACTGGACTTTGTCCCAGCCTGTGCTTTAGCTGGGACAAAGATGATGCTGCAGCCGGACAGCATTATGTCCTGGATGGTTTGGGGACCCCTAGTGTTCTTTTTTATAAGCCATGATTTCTCTAAAAAGGAGATAACTTTTTATGAAGTATATTAGAAAAGTTAATGTTTTTACTTTTGGTCCTTTTCACAAAAAGCTGTATGTAAACTAAGCTTAACAATGTGCCAGATTTATCACAATGGCTTATGATATTTGAAAAATGGGGTGCATCTTTAGACTCCATGTATACCATGTATTAGTTGCCTTAGTTTATTCCAATTTGGTGTGCCATATTTGGAGCACAGTGTCAGATCTCGTCCCCTTTTAGGTAAGTCCCACCCTTTCCCTTTAGGCCATGCCCTTTCTCTAACAAGGCACAAAACTTGTCTAAAAGCATCTAAAACCCAAAACAGATTATGCCAGAAATCCCCTGTGCGTGTTTCAGCCAGAGTGTTCCTTTAAAGGGGTACTCTGTTGGAAAGCAAATGTTTTCAAATCAACTGGTGCCAGAAAGTTACACAGATTTGTAAATTACTTCTATTTAAAAATAATCTTTCCAGTACTTATCAGCTGCTGCATACTACAGAGGAAGTTGTGTAGTTCTTCCTCAAATCAACTGGTGCCAGAAAGTATACAGATTTATTAATAACTTCTATTTAAAAATGTTACTTCTTCTCGTACATATCAGCTGCTGTATGCTCCAGAGGAAGTTGTGTAGTTCTTTTCCGTCTGACCACAGTGCTCTCTGCTGACACCTCTGTCTGTGTCAGGAACTGTCCAGAGAATGAGCAAATCCCCATAGCAAACTTCTCCTGCTCTGGACAGTTCCTGAAACGGACAGAGTAGAGAGCACTGTGATCAGACTGGAAGGAACTACACAACTTCCTCTGGAGCATACAGCAGCTGATAAGTACTAGAAGAAGTTACATTTTTAAATAGAAGTTATTAATGAATCTGTATTCTTTCTGGCACCAGTTGATTTGAGAATTTTTTTTTCCCACCAGAGTACAATCCACCATAATAATCATAAAATTTTTTGTACATCTATAAATTTATTTTTCTTTATTTCCATCCCGCGATCTTGTAACATTCTTTGCTTTTGATATTTTAAAATGTTCAATAAGATTAGCGTTTAAGAACAAATTAAGAGCCTGAACATTAAGTGCCCCCCTATGGCCGCGCCGTTCTAGTTGATCTCCTGTAGAAAACGATATTGATTATGCAACCAAAGTGTTTTCCGTGCAGCTTTATAATTATGCGCAGGTGATTGTTTATCGAAAGAGCCATTGAGAGACCCGCGGCCCGCTGAGACAATAGAATAATCAACTCTACATTGAGTCAAGGGGGAAAATTACCTACTTTTCCAGGGATAACATTGGAAACGTTAACTATGTGTACTTTATAAACAGTAAAAGACTTTATTATATTATGTAGTGGTAAAGCTCAATCATTTATGGAATAACTAATTATCACGTGAGGGTATATTACATATCTGAAGTTTTTATTAAAGAACCTTTAAATATTCCATATTTCTAAGTAATAACATGACAGAAGCCACATAGCAATACTTGAAATGGGGCCATGAAGACGTATATACAGGTAAGCTTTTATGGCCCCTTTAACCCTTGGTGATTTGTTGTTTCTTGACGAACTTGGACCTCACAGTGCCTTGGTATCATATCTGCAGACATAGGGGGAGATTTATCAAAACCAGTGTAGAGGAAGAGTGGTGCAGTTGCCCATAGCAACCAATCAGATCGCTGCTTTCATTTTGAATAAGGAAAGAAGCGATCTGATTGGTTGCTATGGGCAACTGCAGCACTTTTGCTCTACACAGGTTTTGATAAATTTCCCTCCATGGTTCCCCCAGACACCATGAAACTCTGGTGTCCTATTGTTTTTAATGGGATTATGCTGCACCGCGCACACAGCAGATTTTCTGTTGCGGAAATATCTGCCGCGGAAATTCTAATTCTGGCTTCTGCCAAAAGAATTGACCTGTCAATTCTTCCTGCAGAATCCACTCGGAAATACATTGGTGTCAATAGACACAGCGAATTTCCAAACGGTCCTAACGCTGCCATGTTCTGGCAGCGCCCGCAATTTACAGAGTCCCCGTCTTTGTTTTCTGGCCGGACATTCTGCAGAAATTCCACTGTGTAAATTCTCATAGTTTCAGAAGTACTGATCTAAATACCTTTCATCTGGTTTAAAGTTACCAGAGGTTACATCTGTTACATATGTACTGCTTTACAACTTTTAGTTTTTTTTATATATTAAAGGGGTACTCTGCTGCCAGACATCTTATCCCCTAAACAAAGAATAGGGGATAAAATGTCTGATCTTGGGGGTTCCGCTGCTGGGGCCCCCCCTCGATCTCCCGCATCACCCCCGGCATTCTAAACAAACGCCGGGTTCCTGCGGCAGTGGTCGTGACTTCAAGGCCACGGCCCTCGTGATGTCACACCACGCCCCCTCCATTCATGTTTATGGGAGGGGCGTGTCGGCTGACATGAATGGAGGGGGCGTGGTGTGACTTCATGAGGGGGCGTGGCCATGATGTCATGATTGCGGCCTCCGGCTGAGAGTGTTTCGAACAAAATGTTCAGAACGTTGGAGTACCGGAGTACCCCTTTAACACTGCAGAATCTCCAACCAGAAAGATATTCCGGGTCACAGATGTCGTCTGAGAAACCGTCATGGATATCCTTTGGCACTAGTAAGAACCTGCACATCACCATTGATGGCAATGCAGTCAGCGCGTAATTCAGCAGAACATGCAAATTCTTCCAGTGAATTTTTCCAGCCACATTTTCGGCTTCTGAAATTCCACAGTGTCAGTGGGTCAGCAGAAGACCCATTTACTACAATGCTAGATTTGTGCAGCGGAATCTCCAAGGAGAATTCCTGATCAGAATCCTGACCAGCGATTATGTCGTGTGAACATACTCTCTTATGGATGTGTGAATGAAACGGACCCGGCCTCCAAGGAGTCCTGCACCGTAGACCGGAGTGCTTTTTGTTCGTTTTAAGTGGTTTACATCAGGGTTCGTCTACTTCAGTCCTCAAGGCCTACGAAGAGGTCATGTTTTCTGGATTTCCTTAATATTTTCCAGGTAATGTAATTGTAGTCAGTGAGTGCATCAGACATCACTACAAACATTCTTATTATGGGATATAACAGAGTATAATGGCGGTGGACACCTGATATGTGATGTGACTGGGGCCTTAATCTAATACATTTTAAAGCATCACTCCACCCCTAGACATCTTATCCCCATCCAAACTTCTCTCCGTGCCGGATGATTAGCGATGCAGGGCAGAGGTTCGTGATGTCACGGTCACTCCCCGATTGGGAATTCATGGCCACGCCCCCTCAATGCAAGTCTATGGAAGTCCCATAGACTTGCATTGAGGGGGCATGACCGTGACGTTGTGAGCTTCCGGCGCTGCACCTGACGCTCTAAACGAACGCCGGTTGGAGCAGGGAGATCCCGGGGGTCCCCAGCAGCAGCAACCCTGTGATCAGACATCTTATCCCCTATCCTTTGGATAGGGGATAAGATGTCTAGGGACAGAGTACCCCTTTAAACACACATTTTAGGCTCATGTGGCAATATAGCGGAATGTCCTCCCCGGAAAACACAGTTGGACATTCCTGCAAATTTGCAGGTGCCGCTGTTCCGCTGGAACAGCTCAGAAATGCGCCTACTCCATAGACAGCAATGCATTTCCGGGCGAATTCCGCGAGAAGAATTGACTTGTCAATTTTTTCAAAGGAAGCCAGAGTCTGGATTTCTGCGGCAGATTCCACCGTGTGCACAGAGCAGCAAGATCCCAAAAGCAAGAAGTATCAGCTGCAATTAAATTTTCGAGTGGAAATTTATTTCTGTGTGAATATATCCTAAGGGTGATAAAAGTGGTGCAAATGAAGTAAAAAAAAAAAAATTGGATAAAAAATACATTAAGGCTAAGGTTTCACTCGTTTTTGTTTAGTTTTTTTCTTTTGCTAACATGTCCCCCCAGAAAAACGACACAAACGCTGCACTGCATTTTTTTGGTGAAACAACGCAGCAGTTAGATGTTACCTGAAAGTCAGTAGGGGTTTATAAAATGCCAGTCACTCATATTTGGCCTTTTTCTGTGGTTTTGGACACAGTGACAGTTTTCCAAAACCGCAATAAATATATATATATATATATTTTTTTTTTTTTTTTTGTATAAAACCTTGACTCTTCTTTGTCACAGAAGTCTATGGTAGCAAAGAGCAAAATAAAGTGTTAACAAACGCCATGTGGGTGTTTTTTTTTTTTCCCCATCAATTAAAATTCTTAAGTCACATAATGTAAGAATCTCATGACTTGTCATGATATAAACGCAGGGAGAACAAAAATGCCGAAGTAAAAAAAAAAAAAAAAAGGCCAGTACCTAAGACCTATTATTTGTTTTAAAAAAAGACACAAAAACTGCATCTTGAGAGCGCAAAATGAGGGGTGTTTTTTTTTTCCGGCTCAAAAAAATGCAAGAAACAAAATAAGTGGAAACTGAACCTTGGGGGGGACAATTGAATTTAAAGAAAGACATTTTTATTAAGAGTACTGTAGAGTAGGACAATTTAACTCCTATCCAAAGCATAGCGGATAAGTGTCTGATCGCAGGGGGTCTGACCTCTGGGAGCCCCTGCACGCCGCTCTGGATCTTTGCCGACCCCCAAACAAAGCAGTGGCCGACACAATCCCTCAATGTATCTCTGTAGTAGAGCCGGAGTTAGGCTAAGTTTCCACTTGTTTTTTGATCCATTAGGGAGGAGAAGTGTAAGTTCTTCCTTTATATGTCCTATTCTTTTTGAATACAATTCTGGCTTTGGCTCAAAAACTGCAGTGGCAGATATCCAAAAACTACCAGAAAAAACCAAGTGGAAACTTATCCTTACAGCGCTCGTGTATCTCTGGCTCTCCCATGGAGATACATGGAGGGGGCATGTTGACCACAGCTTTGTGCAGGGGTCAACAGTTTCCTTGCATGGAGCGGAGATCACTCCATGCACAATAAGAGCTGGGTTCCGGGCAGATGATCTAGGAGGGACAGTCGGGCCCCGTGATCAGACACTTTTCCCTACATCACACAAAAAAAATAGGGTATAATACAGTACATAGAAAAAGACCTACCGTATATATCCGAGTATAAGCCGAGTTTTTCAGCACGATTTTTCGTGCTGAAAACGCCCACCTCGGCTTATACTCGAGTGAACTCTCCACCTGTCAATCCCTTTTCAGTGGTCTTTAACCTGCAGACCTCCAGATGTTGCAAAATTACAACTCCCAGCATGCCCAGACAGGCATGCTGGGAGTTGTAGTTTTGAAACATCTGGAGGTCCGCAGATTGAAGACCACTGCGGGGCCTTCCTCATCATCCAGACCCCCCCTTTAGTTTTCTACTCACCTCCCCTCGGTGGGGAGGAAGGGTGAGCTGGTCCGGGCCATCTATGCTGCAGGGACCGTCCAGTGGGGAGGGTTAGTCGTTCCGGGCTGTCCATCTTCATCGGGAGGCCCTCTTCTCCGCTCCGGGCCTGCCCCGGACTAGTGACGTTGCCTTGACGACGACGCACAGGGACATCCCTGCTCATGAATGTCCCTGTGCGTCGTCGCCGGGCCGGCCCGGAGCGGAGAAGAGGGCCTCCCGGTGAAGATGGACAGCCCGGAACAACTAAACCTCCCCACCGGACGGTCCCTGCAGCATAGATGGCCCGGACCAGCTCACCCTTCCTTTCCACCAAGGGGAGGTGAGTAGAAAACTAAAGGGGGGGTCTGGATGATGACGAAGGCCCGGCAGTGGTCTTCAACCTGCGGACCTCCAGAGATTTCAAAACTACAACTCCCAGCATGCCCGGACAGCCGATGACGGGGCGATGATGACGGGGGTCTGGATGATTACATGGGGGGATGATGTATTTCCCACCCTAGGCTTATAGTCGAGTCAATAACTTTTCCTGGGTTTTTGGGGTGAAATTAGGGGCCTCGGCTTATATTCGGGTCGGCTTATACTCGAGTATATACGGTAAGAAAGTCAATGCAGACCAGAAATACTGTCCGGCTATAGCTATCAACATAGTTAAAGAAGTACAGCAAAGGTTAAATTTTAGCATATGTGTTTGTTCCTCTCGACAATGTATCCTCGACTTATACGTTTTCTTTTTCCTTCCCAGCGAGGAGACGGGTGATTTTTTCGATAGAATGAGAAGTGTACTTCAGAAACAAGAGAGCATGCAGCGGTATTGGAGGACGGAGGTACAGTGCGTTCAGATGTTTGTACCGTTTCTATCGCTCAATTCCTAAAATAGAAATAGCGCAGCTGTAATGAAGAAGGGAAGGAGGAGTGAAGATGGCACGGACGGGTGTCTGCCATGTGAAACACAATAGGAAAACATACAGCGCCAATCAATTTCTTGTGACAGGCGCCTCATATTCTCTACGCAAGCGTTGTGCCTGGTAACGACAATGTCAGGAACGCACTTTATGCTCGGCGAGCCGCATTTACTAAGCAACTTTGCACTCGTATACACACTACAGTATCTATTACTTGAATGCCAAGTCTGTGGTTAGTCAAATAGTCAAATTTATGTGTAGGCACTTCACTAAGTCAATATACTTAAAGGGGTACTCGGGTGGAAAACAACGTTTTTTTTAAATATTTTTTTTTAAATCAACTGGTGCCACAAAGTTAAACAGATTTGTAAATTACGTAAATTACTTCTATTTAAAAATCTTAATTCTTTCAATACTTATCAGCTGCTGTATGCTCCACAGGAAGTTCCAAAGTTCTTTTCTGTCTGACCACAGGGCTCTCTGCTGACACCTCTGTCCCTGTCAGGAACTGTCCAGAGCAGGAGAGGTTTGTTATGGGGATTTGCTCCTACTCTGGACAGTTCCTGACGTGGACAGAGGTGTCAGCAAAGAGCACTGTGGTCAGACAGAAAAGAAATTCAAAAAGAAAAGAACTTCCTATGGAGCATACAGCTGCTGAGAAGTACTGGAAGGATTAAGATTTTTAAATACAAGTCATTTACAAATCTGTTTAACTTTCTGGAGCCAGTTGATTTAAAAAAAAAAAAAAAAATAGTTTTCCACTGGAGTACTCCTTCAAGTATCTCCCAACCAGGGTACCTGTAGCTGTTGCAAAACTACAACTCCCAGCATGCCCGGACAGCCGAAGGCTGTCCGGGCATGCTGGGAGTAGTAGTTTTGCAACAGCTAAAGGCACTAGAGATGAGCGAACTTACAGTAAATTCGATTTGTCACGAACTTCTCGGCTCGGCAGTTGATGACTTTTCCTGCATAAATTAGTTCAGCTTTCCGGTGCTCCGGTGGGTGGGCTGGAAAAGGTGGATACAGTCCTAGGAAAGAGTCTCCTAGGACTGTATCCACCTTTTCCAGCCCACGGGAGCACCGGAAAGCTGAACTAATTTATGCAGGAAAAGTCATCAACTGCCGAGCCGAGAAGTTCGTGACTAATCGAATTTACTGTAAGTAAAAGGCACCCTAGTTGGTTCAGGTTACTAATGTAGTGCAGTTATGAATTCTTTCTTGGCATACTTTATTTTCTTGGGGGAAGATTTATCAAAACCTGTGCAAAGGAAAAGATACCCAGTTGCCCATAGCAACCAATCAGATCGCTTCTTTCATTTTGCAGAGACCTTGTTAAAAATGAAAGAAGCGATCTGATTGGTTGCTATGGGCAACTGGGCAACTTTTCTTCTGGACAGGTTTTGATAAATCTCCCCCATGGTTCCTAGACCAAGAACTTGGATGTCAAGTCCTACATGGAGAAATGTTGCCAACTATATGCATCTCTTTATGGCCTGATTGCGCCCATTCCCGTAGAAATTGCCCATATATCACAAAGCAACAAAACATTTCAAATCAACTGGTGCCAGAAAGTTATACAGATTTGTAAATGACTTATTTAAAAAAAAAATATCTTAATCCTTCCAGTGCTTATCAGTTGCTGTATGCTCCAGAGGAAGTTGTGTAGTTCTTTCCAGTCTGACCGCAGTGCTCTCTGCTGCCACCACTGTCCCTGCCAGGAACTTGATTTCCTATGGGGATTTGCTTCTGCTCTGGACAGTTCCTGACATGGACAGAGGTGTCAGCAGAGAGCACCTTGGTCAGACAGAAAAGAACTACACAACTTCCTCTGAAACATACAGCAGCTGATAAGTACTGGAAGGATTAAGATTTTTAAATAGAAGTAACTGGCACCAGTTGATTTAAAATAATTTTTTCTTCCTCTGGAATACCCCTTTAGGGTACGTTCACACACGCGGATTTTTTTGCGGGTTTTCCGCTGCGTATTTGAAAGTGGGCGGGCTCTTCTCGGCTGTCCGCAGCCGATTTTCCGCGGCGGAATGTACACTGCGGAAAATCCGCAGCAAGCCCCATTGAAGTCAGTAGGGGCTGTGGCTGATTTTCCTCAGCGTAAATTCTGCCGCGGAAAATCTGCTGTGGACAGCCGAGAAGAGCCCGCCCACTTTCAAATACGCAGCGGAAAACCCGCTAGAAAATCAGCGCGTGTGAACGTACCCTTAAAGCAAGGGCTGACCAGCTGATTTAAAACTACAACTCTCAGCATGTTCTGAGAGCCTATCAGAGCATGCCAGGAGATGTAATTTTGAAACAGCTGGAGAGCCACAAGCTAAAGACTTCTGTCTAATTAAAGGGGTTATCCAGGGAAAAACTTTTTTTTTTATATGTCTACTGGCTCCAGGAAGTTAAACAGATTTGTAAATTACTTCTGTAAAAAAAATCTTAATCCTTTCAGTACTTATGAGCTTCTGAAGTTTAGGTTGTTCTTTTCTGTCTAAGTAATCTCTGATGACACGTGTCTCGGGAACCGCCCAGTTTAGGAGAGGTTTGCTATGGGAATTTGCTTCTAAACTGGGCGGTTCCCGAGACACGAGTCATCAGAGATTACTTAGACAGAAAAGAACAACCTTAACTTCAGAAGCTCATAAGTACTGAAAGGATTAAGATTTTTTAATAGAAGTAATTTACAAATCTGTTTAACTTTCTGGAGCCAGTTGATTTATATAAAAAAGTTTTTTCCTGGAATACCCCTTTAAGTGTTTCACAACCAGGGTGCCTCCAGCTGTTGCAAAACTACAACTCCCAGCATGCCCGGACAGCCCTTGGCTGTCCGGGCATGCTGGGAGTTGTAGTTTTGCAACAGCTGGAGGCACCCCAGCTGGGAAATAGTTGCCTAATGTTTCCAGGCCTACCCAGTGCTAAGCAGGTGGATCCAATATGGTGGCGCTCTGGCTGTATTCTGATCACCCTTTAAGAATATATTGGTCTTACGCTCTTAAACATAGCAGTCTGTAACGTCTTATGACCAATCTTTTGTATTTTTTGTTCGTACACAATGAAAACTTATGTAAGACTCTGAGTAATAGGTGTTGTTTTACACGAGCAGATGGCCACATAGATAAAAGAAGTTCTTTTAGGTTTGTTGTAGACGTTCTTGTGATTTTTCCTTCTAGGGTGTTTTAAATAACAGCATCCCACCTCCTCATGAGAACACTGGCGAATACAGAGCAACAGACAAGCTCATACTGTCCAAAAGAGAGGTAATTTTAATTTATGCAAAAATAAAAAAATAAATATTGCAATGTTTTTGGCATGAAGAATAACACAGCTTTAATTTCTGCAGACAAACCTGATTACTTTAAAGTTGTTATTTAAAGCGTACCTGTCATTTCAGAAAATACTATTATGCTTCTATATGTTACTCAATAGGTCATGCAGATGCTTTATATGTCTTTTCTGTGTCTAGCTTCTGTATTTTGCTCACAAATCCCTCTTTTCTGCTGCTTACTCATTCTGACATCCACTGCTCAGGAAGGGGCGTGTATGCATTCATTTTCTCACTGAGTCTGCTGTGCTGTGCTAGGCCTCTTCATCCAATCACTACAGGCTACTCTCTAACCCCCACCTTTTTGTTTTCAGACAGAAGTCTGATAGGACAGGAGGGAGCACAGAGGAGTTCTAGTCCTGCCCTCACTTCCTGGACTTAGTCCCAGTCTGTGCTTCAGCTGGGGGGTCCCTAGTTGTTTTTTTTTTGTTTTTGTTTTTGTTTTTTTATAAAGCCATGATTTCTATAAAAGGGAGATAATGAAAATGTTATGATTAATTTTAAGATTAATGTTTTGCCAAGATATACAACTTGTACAACATGTAAAATGGTATTGAATCTGACAGTGCCCATTTAAAGGGGTTGTACAATTTGGGGTAAATTGTCAGGGGAGGGGATCCTTATTCTGGACCCTCTTCTTTTAACCAGGGTGAAGAGTGGCTGTAAAGATTGTTTCTTGTTCTGGAAGATCTATGGGGGAGATTTCTCAAAACCCGTCCAGAGGAAAAGCTGACCAGTTGCCCATAGCAACCAATCAGATCGCTTCTTTCATTTTTGAAAAGACCTCTGAAAAATGAAAGAAGAGATCTGATTGGTTGCTATGGGCAACTTGGCAACTTTTCCTCTGGACAGGTTTTGATAAATCTCCCCCTTTATGTCTATAAGTTATGCAGATAGTCCATGATCTCACTGAGAACTGTGTAATACTTTCTTTGTCCTGTTGGTGTGCTGTAGAGAAATGTAACATTTTCAGTTTTGCCCGCATATTGGAGCAGGTGCGGACCCAGTGAGCAAATGTCATCAGGGTACTCTTTAAAGCGGTACTCCGCTGGCCATCGTTCAGAACATTTAGTTCCAAACGCTGTGTGCGCGCTGTGGGGTCGGCCACGTCCCCTCGTTATGTCAGGCCATGCCCCTTAATGCTAGTGTATGGGAGGGGGTGTGGCAGCCATCATTCCCCCTCCCATAGACTTACATTGAGGGGGCGTGGTCTTACTGCACAAGGGGGCATGGTCGACCCCTGCAGCGCGTGCACAGCGTTCGGAACTAAATGTTCTGAACGATGGCCAGTGGAGTACCCCTTTAACAAAAAGAGATTACCCTTTGAAAACGACTTCTGTAAACTCAGATTACACCATATTTTGTGTTATACTTCAGTCCCAAACTGTCAAGGCATACTGGAAGTTGGAGACCTAGGATGTATACTATTACAGTATTTGATTATTATAAATATAATATAATATCTAATTCTAATAAAACCTTCTCTTTTATTTTTTTAAAGATGGAAATGCTATATGAGGAAATTATCTATACATTAGTGTATATGGCCGGCGTGGTACCCCCTGAATATGTTGCCAGTGAAGAAGAACTTTTCTACTACCTTCAAATGGTATGTGACCCCTGCTTTATTTTATATCTATATATCTATCTATCTATATATATGTATATATATATATATATATATATATATATATATATATATTAATTATGTATATCATTTTATTTATATATATATAGATATATATATATATGTCTCAAAATATTTTAAAAATGTATAACAATAATAATAATATTAATAGTATATTAATATAAAATATTATTATAATATTCTAATAATATTTATAATATTATAAATAATATTATATATATATAAAATGTATATATATATATATATATATATATATATATATTTATATATATATATATATTTATATATATATTTATATATATATATATATATATACACGGTATATATATATATATATATATATATATATATATAGATAGATATATTTTTTTTTATACATGTATGTATATGTGTGTGTATATATATATATATATATATATATATATAATATTTTACTACCATTACTATGACCTCAGGAAGCGCGCCTACTCATTGCTAATAAACACATGCCCTGTACATCAACCCTATTGATATCAGCACTACGGACAGCTCACTCAATACTGCCACATAGGTAACTGATCGATACAATTGTAGTAAATGTCGAGAAATTAGATTTTCTGTCCATAATCCTTCCTTTAGTAGACAGGTTATGTAGTGACAGCAGAATCATCAGCATGTCTGCAGCCACATTACTATTCGTCATATTGATCTCTGGCCTAATGTGTTCCATCATTAGTCACGGATCTGCTTACGATTTTGTACACTTATATGGCTGAAGGTACAAGCGTCATCGCCATACTTTAAGCAATGTTTTTCAATGGTGGTTTAGCTGCTTTTAGCTCCAGATCATTCTATCCTTGTAAAATAAATCAGCTTTCCATGCATGGACTGGTGAGATTGTGGTGGGCTTGTTCTCATACAGTAGTGTTTCCCGACCAGGGTACCTCCAACTGTTGCAAAGCTACAACTACTGTTGCAAAACTACAACTCCCAGCATGCCCAGACAGCCTTTGGCTGTCTGGGCATGCTGGGAGTTGTGGTTTTGCAACAGCTGGAGGCACCCTGGTTGGGAAACACTGTCCTACACAGTCGCAAAAGTGACCAAGAACAGAGGTGTAGTGTAAAGCGAAGCAGATATAGCTGCAAACCCATAGATGTATATGTCACTGTGAATCGCACCCCTGTTACATTAACAGTGGGGACATCCATGGAGCAAATCTATAACTAGGAAAACCTAAATTTTGGTGCTCAAAAGTCAAGTGTGGACTCAAATGTGTTAAAAATTAAAAATATATATATATATTACACATAACTTTATGTGCAATATTAATAAATATTTTTTTAATTACATTTTTAACGCATTTGAGGCCACAAGTCCACTTGTGATTTTCCCCTTATACAGCCAGTTCTATTATACACCCTGTTCCAAGTTATTATTCAAATTCTATTTAAAGGGGTTATCCAGGGAAAAAAATATTTTTATATATCAACTGGCTCCAGAAAGTTAAACAGATTTGTAAATTACTTCTATTAAAAAAGTCTTAATCCTTTCAGTACTTATGAGCTGCTGAAGTTAAGGTTGTTCTTTTCTAAGTGCTCTCTGATGACACGTGTCTCAGGAACCGTCCAGTTTAGAAGCAAATCCCCATAGCAAACCTCTTCTAAACTGGGCGGTTCCCGAGACACGTCATCAGAGAGCACTTAGACAGAAAAGAACAACCTTAACTTCAGAAGCTCATAAGTACTGAAAGGATTAAGATTTTTTAATAGAAGTAATTTACAAATCTGTTTAACTTTCTGGAGCCAGTTGATATATAAAAAACTGTTTTTTCCTGGATAACCCCTTTAAGTGTCACAAAGATTAAATATTTTGTTTTTCAGTGTAACTCATGGATACATTGTATCTCAGGACTCTTTTGATCACTGAAAACAATCTCTGGCATCTGTGATAATTAGATTGCCAGGTGAGCCCAATTTAAGTTAAAACTACTAAAGGTGAGTGTTCCACATTATTAAGCAGACACCATTTTCAAGCAATATGGGGAAGAAAAAGGATATCTCTGCTGCCGAAAAGAGTGAAATAGTTCAATGCCTTGGACGAAGTATGAAAACATTAGATATTTCTCGAAAACGTAAGCGTGATCATTGCACTATTAAGAGATTTGTGGCTTATTCAGAGCACAGACGGGTTAGTGCAGATAAAGGCACATTGAGGAAGATTTCTGCCAGATCCATGCATCGGATCAAGAAAGCAGCTGCTAAAATACCATTACATAGCAGCAAACAGATATTTGAAGCTGCTGGTGCCTCTGGAGTTCCACGGACATCAAGGTGTAGAGTCTTCCAGAGTCTTGCAACTGTGCATAAACCTTCTTTTCGGCCACCACTAACCAATGCTCACAAGCAGAAACGACCTCATTGGGCAGAAAAATACATAAAGACTAATTTTCAAACAGTCCTGTTCACTTATGAGTGCTGTGCATCCCTGGATGGTCCAGATGGATGGAGTAGTGGATGGTTGTTGGATGGCCACCCTGTTACAACAAGGCTACGACGTCAGCAAGGCGGTGGTAGAGTCATGTTTTGGGCCGGAATCATGGAAAGAGAGCTGGTCGGCCCCTTTACGGTCCCCGAAGGTGTAAAGATGACCTCTGCATAGTATGTGGAGTTTCTGACTAATCACTTTCTTCCCTGGTACAGAAGGAAAAACTATGCTTTCTGTAATAAAATCATCTTCATGCATGACAATGCACCGTCTCATGTTGCAAAGAATACTGTTACGCCGAGCGCTCTGGGTCCCCGCTCCTCCCCGGAGCGCTCGCAACATCCTCGCAATCGCAGCGCCCCGGTCAGACCTGCTGACCGGGTGCGCTGCGATACCTCTTCCAGCCGGGATGCGATTCGCGATGCGGGTGGCGCCCGCTCGCGATGCGCACCCCGGCTCCCGTACCTGACTCGCTCTCCGTCGGTCCTGTCCCGGCGCGCGCGGCCCCGCTCCTTAGGGCGCGCGCGCGCCGGGTCTCTACGATTTAAAGGGCCACTGCGCCGCTGATTGGCGCAGTTGGCTTAATTAGTGTATTCACCTGTGCACTTCCCTATTTAACCTCACTTCCCCTTCCCTTCCTTGCCGGATCTTGTTGCCATCGTGCCAGTGAAAGCGTTTCCCAGTGTGTTCCTAGCCTGTGTTCCAGACCTCCTGCCGTTGCCCCTGACTACGATCCTTGCTGCCTGCCGCGACCTTCTGCTACGTCCGACCTTGCTCTTGTCTTCTCCATTGTACCGCGCCTATCTTCAGCAGTCAGAGAGGTTGAGCCGTTGCTAGTGGATACGACCTGGTTGCTACCGCCCCTGCAAGACCATCCCGCTTTGCGGCGGGCTCTGGTGAAAACCAGTAGCAGCTTAGAACCGGTCCACTAGCACGGTCCACGCCAATCCCTCTCTGGCACAGAGGATCCACCTCCTGCCAGCCGAATCGTGACAGTAGATCCGGCCATGGATCCCGCTGAAGTTCCACTGCCAGTTGTCGCCGACCTCACCACGGTGGTCGCCCAGCAGTCGCAACAGATAGCGCAACAAGGCCACCAGCTGTCTCAACTGACCGTGATGCTACAGCAGCTTCTACCCCAGCTCCAGCAATCATCTCCTCCGCCAGCTCCTGCACCTCCCCCGCAGCGAGTGGCCGCTTCTGGCCTACGACTATCCTTGCCGGATAAATTTGATGGGGACTCTAAGTTTTGCCGTGGCTTTCTTTCACAATGTTCCCTGCACTTGGAGATGATGTCGGACCAGTTTCCTACTGAAAGGTCTAAGGTGGCTTTCGTAGTCAGCCTTCTGTCCGGAAAAGCTCTGTCATGGGCCACACCGCTCTGGGACCGCAATGACCCCATCACTGCCTCTATACACTCCTTCTTCACGGAGATTCGAAGTGTCTTTGAGGAACCTGCCCGAGCCTCTTCTGCTGAGACTGCCCTGCTGAACCTGGTCCAGGGTAATTCTTCCGTTGGCGAGTACGCCATCCAATTCCGTACTCTTGCTTCCGAATTATCTTGGAATAATGAGGCCCTCTGCGCGACCTTTAAAAAAGGCCTATCCAGCAACATTAAAGATGTTCTGGCTGCACGAGAAATTCCTGCTAACCTGCATGAACTTATTCATCTAGCCACTCGCATTGACATGCGTTTTTCCGAAAGGCGTCAGGAGCTCCGCCAGGATATGGACTTTGTTCACACGAGGCGTTTTTTCTCCCCGGCTCCTCTCTCCTCTGGTCCTCTGCAATCCGTTCCTGTGCCTCCCGCCGTGGAGACTATGCAAGTTGACCGGTCTCGCTTGACACCTCAAGAGAGGACACGACGCCGCATGGAGAATCTGTGCCTGTACTGTGCCGGTACCGAACACTTCCTGAAGGATTGTCCTATCCGTCCTCCCCGCCTGGAAAGACGTACGCTGACTCCGCACAAAGGTGAGACAGTTCTTGATGTCTACTCTGCTTCTCCACGCCTTACTGTGCCTGTGCGGATATCTTCCTCCATCTTCTCCTTCTCTACTATGGCCTTCTTGGACTCCGGATCTGCAGGAAATTTTATTTTGGCCTCCCTCATCAACAGGTTCAACATCCCGGTGACCAGTCTCGCCAGACCCCTCTACATCAATTGTGTTAACAATCAAAGATTGGACTGTACCGTGCGTTACCGCACGGAACCCCTCCTAATGTGCATCGGACCTCATCACGAAAAAATTGAGTTTTTGGTCCTCTCCAATTGCACTTCCGAAATTCTCCTTGGATTACCGTGGCTTCAACGCCATTCCCCAACCCTTGATTGGTCCACAGGAGAGATCAAGAGCTGGGGTACTTCTTGTTTCAAGGACTGTCTTAAATCGGTTCCCAGTACTCCCTGCCGTGACCCTGTGGTTCCCCCTGTAACCGGTCTCCCTAAGGCTTATATGGACTATGCTGACGTATTTTGCAAAAAGCAAGCTGAGACTTTACCTCCTCACAGGCCTTATGACTGTCCTATTGACCTCCTCCCGGGCACTACTCCACCCCGGGGCAGAATTTATCCTCTGTCCGCTCCAGAGACTCTTGCTATGTCTGAATACATCCAGGAGAATTTAAAAAAGGGGTTTATCCGCAAATCCTCCTCTCCTGCCGGAGCTGGATTTTTTTTTGTGTCCAAAAAAGATGGCTCCCTACGTCCTTGCATTGATTACCGCGGACTTAATAAAATCACGGTAAAGAACCGCTACCCTCTACCTCTTATCTCAGAACTCTTTGATCGCCTTCAAGGTGCCCACATCTTTACCAAACTGGACTTAAGAGGTGCTTATAATCTCATCCGCATCATGGAGGGGGACGAATGGAAGACTGCATTTAACACCAGAGATGGACACTTTGAGTATCTGGTCATGCCCTTTGGCCTGTGCAACGCCCCTGCCGTCTTCCAAGACTTTGTTAATGAAATTTTTCGTGATCTCTTATATTCCTGTGTTGTTGTGTATCTGGACGATATTCTGATTTTTTCTGCCAACTTAGAAGAACACCGCCAGCATGTCCACATGGTTCTTCAGAGACTTCGAGACAATCAACTTTATGCCAAAATGGAAAAATGTCTGTTTGAATGTCAATCTCTTCCTTTCCTAGGATACTTGGTCTCTGGCCAGGGATTACAAATGGACCCGGATAAACTCTCTGCCGTCTTGGATTGGCCACGCCCCTCCGGACTCCGTGCTATCCAAAGTTTTTTGGGGTTCGCCAATTATTACAGACAATTTATTCCACACTTTTCCACCATTGTAGCTCCTATCGTGGCTTTAACCAAGAAAAATGCCAATCCCAAGTCCTGGTCTCCCCAAGCGGAAGACGCATTTAAACGGCTCAAGTCTGCCTTTTCTTCTGCTCCCGTGCTCTCCAGACCTGACCCATCTAAACCCTTCCTATTGGAGGTAGATGCCTCCTCAGTGGGAGCTGGAGCGGTCCTTCTACAAAAAAATTCTTCCGGGCATGCTGTTACTTGTGGGTTTTTTTCTAGGACCTTCTCTCCGGCGGAGAGAAACTACTCCATCGGGGATCGAGAACTACTGGCCATTAAATTGGCACTTGAGGAATGGAGACATCTGCTGGAGGGATCAAAATTTCCAGTTATCATTTACACCGATCACAAGAATCTCTCCTATCTCCAGTCTGCCCAACGGCTGAACCCTCGCCAGGCCAGGTGGTCGTTGTTCTTTGCCCGTTTTAACTTTGAAATTCATTTTCGCCCTGCCGACAAGAACATTAGGGCCGATGCCCTCTCTCGTTCCTCGGATGCCTCGGAAGCAGAGGTCTCTCCGCAACACATCATTCCTCCTGACTGTCTGATCTCCACTTCTCCAGCCTCCATCAGGCAAACTCCTCCAGGGAAGACCTTCGTTTCTCCACGCCAACGTCTCGGGATTCTCAGATGGGGTCACTTCTCCCACCTCGCAGGCCATGGGGGCATCAAAAAGTCCCTGCAACTCATCTCTCGTTTCTATTGGTGGCCGACTCTGGAGACGGATGTTGTTGATTTTGTGCGGGCCTGTACTGTCTGTGCCCGGGATAAGACTCCTCGCCAGAAGCCTGCTGGTCTCCTTCATCCTCTGCCTGTCCCCGAACAGCCTTGGTCACTGATTGGTATGGACTTTATTACTGACCTACCCCCATCCCGTGGCAACACTGTTGTTTGGGTGGTTGTTGATCGATTTTCCAAGATGGCACATTTTATTCCTCTTCCTGGTCTTCCTTCAGCGCCTCAGTTGGCAAAACAATTTTTTGTACACATTTTTCGTCTTCACGGTTTGCCCACGCAGATCGTCTCGGATAGAGGCGTCCAATTCGTGTCTAAATTCTGGAGGGCCCTCTGTAAACAGCTCAAGATTAAATTAAACTTCTCTTCTTCTTATCATCCCCAATCCAATGGGCAAGTAGAAAGAATTAACCAGGTCCTGGGTGACTATTTACGGCATTTTGTTTCCTCCCGCCAGGATGACTGGGCAGATCTTCTACCATGGGCCGAATTCTCATACAACTTCAGAGTCTCTGAATCTTCTGCTAAGTCCCCATTTTTCGTGGTGTACGGCCGTCACCCTCTTCCACCCCTCCCTACTCCCTTGCCCTCTGGTTTGCCCGCTGTGGATGAAGTAACTCGTGATCTTTCCACCATATGGTAAGAGACCCAAAATTCTCTTTTACAGGCTTCATCCCGCATGAAAAGGTTTGCCGATAAGAAAAGAAGAACCCCCCCCCATTTTTGCTCCCGGAGACAAGGTATGGCTCTCCGCTAAATATGTCCGCTTTCGTGTCCCCAGTTACAAACTGGGACCACGCTATCTTGGTCCTTTCAAAGTCTTGTGCCAGATTAATCCTGTCTCTTACAAACTCCTTCTTCCTCCTTCTCTTCGTATTCCCAATGCCTTCCATGTCTCTCTCCTTAAACCACTCATCATCAACCGTTTCTCTCCCAAACTTGTTTCTCCCACTCCTGTTTCCGGTTCTTCTGACATCTTCTCCGTAAAGGAGATACTGGCCTCCAAGACGATCAGAGGAAAAAGATTTTTTTTGGTAGATTGGGAGGGCTGTGGCCCTGAAGAGAGATCCTGGGAACCTGAGGACAACATCCTAGACAAAAGGTTCTCAGGCTCCAAGAAGAGGGGGTGACCCAAGGGGGGGGGTACTGTTACGCCGAGCGCTCCGGGTCCCCGCTCCTCCCCGGAGCGCTCGCAACATCCTCGCAATCGCAGCGCCCCGGTCAGACCTGCTGACCGGGTGCGCTGCGATACCTCTTCCAGCCGGGATGCGATTCGCGATGCGGGTGGCGCCCGCTCGCGATGCGCACCCCGGCTCCCGTACCTGACTCGCTCTCCGTCGGTCCTGTCCCGGCGCGCGCGGCCCCGCTCCTTAGGGCGCGCGCGCGCCGGGTCTCTACGATTTAAAGGGCCACTGCGCCGCTGATTGGCGCAGTTGGCTTAATTAGTGTATTCACCTGTGCACTTCCCTATTTAACCTCACTTCCCCTTCCCTTCCTTGCCGGATCTTGTTGCCATCGTGCCAGTGAAAGCGTTTCCCAGTGTGTTCCTAGCCTGTGTTCCAGACCTCCTGCCGTTGCCCCTGACTACGATCCTTGCTGCCTGCCCCGACCTTCTGCTACGTCCGACCTTGCTCTTGTCTTCTCCATTGTACCGCGCCTATCTTCAGCAGTCAGAGAGGTTGAGCCGTTGCTAGTGGATACGACCTGGTTGCTACCGCCGCTGCAAGACCATCCCGCTTTGCGGCGGGCTCTGGTGAAAACCAGTAGCAGCTTAGAACCGGTCCACTAGCACGGTCCACGCCAATCCCTCTCTGGCACAGAGGATCCACCTCCTGCCAGCCGAATCGTGACAAATACCTCTGCATCAATGGCTGCTTTGGGGATAAAAGGAGAGAAAGTCATAGTGTGGCCTCCATCAATTCTATTGAGAACCTTTGGAGCATCCTCAAGCAAAAGATCTATGAGGGTGGGAGGAAGTTTACATCCAAACAGCAGCTCTGGGAGGCTATTCTGACATCTTGCAAACAAATTCAAGCAGAAACTGTCCAAAAACTCACAAGTTCAATGGATGCAAGACTTGCGAAGCTGCTATAAAATAAGGGGTCCTATGTTAAAATGTAACGTGACCTGTTAAAAGGTTTAAAAAGTTCATACTTTTGATTGAAATAGCTGCAAACACAATAAATAACAATTTTCAGTTCTTTACAATCTATAAAGTGTTTTGAAACTTACTGTGCGTAATAATTTGGAACAGTGCATTGTAAGTTTTTTATGTTTAAAAAAAAATACTGTTATCATTAGGAGGTTTGTTCAATAAAATTTGAATTGTACTCTTAATAGTTGATAACATGAGAATTATGAATTCGGGTAGAAAAACAGACATGGTGCACATCTACAATCTTGTATAATGATCTGATTGCTTCTCAGCATAATATCAAAAACTAACAGGTTGTTAGTATACATTTTTGATCAAAAAGTACAAGCCCACTCGCCACGTCAAGGCCACCTATCCAGAGTGGGTCCCTAACGTCCCTAGCATAAAATGGCGCAGCACCGGGCGGCGACCACCACCGCCGCGACGCCAATGCCCACAGGGGGGAACGACCCACTGGCAGAGCAGCCCCAATGCCACTCAAACCAGTCTATGGGCCGCACCCTCCCGCAGACACGGCGCCACGGCAGCAACGGACACCGCACAGCACCACACCAGTGTGAACAGGGATGTAATAGCTCACTTACCATACTCTCATGAACAACATGAGAATTATGCTGACTGTTATTTACATCAATTATTTTGGTAAATGAGAAAATATAATTTGCATAATAATTTGGAACAGGGTGTAGATGTTAGAATTGCTGGTTTATGGCAGCGGGGGGGGGGGGGGGGGAGGGGATACAGTTAAGCACAAGTCTAATGTCAACCCATAAATAATGTTAACCCATAAAACAGTGCATTAGTGGCATTTACAGCAACAAGGAACTGCATGAGATGCCAAGGAGATGGATGGTGGATTGATATAGCTGTGCATTATAAATGACATTACTGTAGGTTTTCACTGGTTAGTTAATATGTATATACAGTGGGGCAAAAATGTATTTAGTCAGCCATCAATTGTGCAAGTTCTCCCACTTAAAAAGATGAGAGAGGCCTGTAATTTTCATCATAGGTATACCTCAACTATGAGAGACATAATGAGTAATTTTTTAAGAATTTATTTGCAAATTATGGTGGAAATAAATATTTGGTCAATAACAAACGTTTTCTGTAAGTTTTCACAAGGTTTTCACACACTGTTGCTGGTATTTTGGCCCATTCCTCCATGCAGATCTCCTCTAGAGCAGTGATGTTTTGGGGCTGTTGCTGAGCTTCACAGACTTTATACTCCCTCCAAAGGAGGGAGTCTTTGTCATGCTGAAAGACCCAGCCACGTTTCATCTTCATTGCCCTTGCTGATGGAAGGAGATTTTCATTCAAAATCTCATGATACATGGCCCCATTCATTCTTTCCTTTACACGGATCAGTCGTCCTGGTCCCTTTGCAGAAAAACAGCCCCAAAGTATGATGTTTCCACCCCCATGCGTCACAGTAGGTATGGTGTTCTTTGGATGCAACTCAGCATTCTTTCTCCTCCAAACACGACGAGTTAAGTTTTTACCAAAAAGTACTACTTTGGTTTCAGCTGACCATATGACATTCTCCCAATCCTCTTCTGGATCATCCAAATGCTCTCTAGCAAACTTCAGACGGTCCCGGACATGTACTGGCTTAAGCAGGGGGATACGTCTGGCACTGCATGATTTGAGTCCCTGGTGGCGTAGTGTGTTACTGATGGTAGCCTTTGTTACTTTGGTCCCAGCTCTCTGCAGGTCATTCACTAGGTCACCTGGTGTGGTTCTGGGATTTTTGCTCACCATTCTTGTGATCATTTTGGCACCACAGGGTGAGTTCTTGCATGGAGCCCCAGATCGAGGGAGATTATCAGTGGTCTTGTATGTCTTCCATTTTCTAATAATTGCTCCCACAGTTTATTTCTTCACACCAAGCTGCTTGCCTATTACAGATTCAGTCTTCCCAGCCTGGTACAGGTCTACAATTTTGTTTCTGGTGTCCTTCGACAGCTCTTTGGTCTTGGCCATAGGGGAGTTTGGAGTGTGACTGTTTGAGGTTGTGGACAGGTGTCTTTTATACTCATAACAAGTACAGGTAACGTGTGGAGGACAGAGGAGACTCTTAAAGAAGAAGTTACAGGTCTGTGAGAGTCAGAAATCTTGCTTGTTTGTAGGTGACCAAATACTTATTTTCCACCATAATTTGCAAATACATTCTTTAAAAATCAGACTGTGACATGTGATTTTATGGATTTTTTTTCTCATTATGTCTCTCATAGTTGAGGTATACTTGCACAAATGGTGGCTGACTAAATACTTTTTTGCCCCACTGTAGATGGCTTTAAAGGAAACCTGTCATCAGTTTTATGCTGCCCAGACCACGGGAAGCATCGCAATTTTGGCACACGATGGATTACTCTGGTACACTCAGGGGTTTCAGAGTACTTATAGTATGAAAATGCCACTGGGACCTGGTTACGAGTCCTCAGCGGCAGGTACCTGAAGCTGCTCCCTGTTGGCTTCAATCTCGCCTCTCTATACACTGCAAGGGAGAGTCGCGACAGAGATGCGTCACTCAAGCCAGCTGGGCAGAAAACTGCTGCCAGGCCCTGTCCCAAAGACTGGTTAAAGGAGTAGTGCAGTGAAAAATAATTTATCCTCTATCCAAAAGATATGGGATAAGTTATAGATCGCGGGGGGTCCGACCACTGGGACCCCCCACAATCGCCTAAACGGGGCCCTGTCAGTCTGCAGGAAGCCGTGGTCGACACGCACCCTCCATGTATCTCTATGGGTTGGCAATCCTTCCAGCAGACTGCCAGTGTCCCGTTCAGGAGGTCGCGAGGGGTCCCAGCGGTCTATAACTTAAGGAGAGGGGATTAACCAGGTCTCAGCACCTGCACTAGTTTTGTACTGCCCGCAATTTGGGCAGCATAAAATTGACGACAGGTTTCCTTTAAAGTGTACTTGTCTAGCACCTATATTTCTCTTACAAATGAGTGAGCACAGAGGGGTGCTAGTCCTACCGTCACTTACTGAACTTTGTCCATGCCTGTGGACAAAGATGCTGCTGCAGTTGGATGGGATTGTGTTCTGGATGGTATGTGTAACCCTCACGTTTCAGAAGACAGGAACCCCTGTGGATGTGGACCTGCTGGACCTGTGTGGTAGATGACTCGGACCGTACCAGGGAGCGCAGTCTAAGGTGCCACTGGTTTTCATTAGGTCGCTACCCCTGGCACGGTTCGACCACACAGGCGGCTGAGGAGATGCGAGGCACAGGAGGGATAAGGCAGTTCGTAGTCTGGATAGCAGAAGGTCAGGGCAGGCGGCACGGTTGCATAGTCAGGACGTAGCAGGAGGTCAATAGGCAGGCGGCAGAGAATCAAGGTTGGGTCACAAAGCGGAGGATCAGATACACGGCAAGGCAGAAACAGGAATGCTTTCTCTCTGGTACAAGTCAACAAAGATCCGGCAGGGGAGTGAGGACGGTGGAGGAATATATAAATGAGCCACAGGTGAATCACGCTAATGAGCGCACTGGCCCTTTAAATCTTAAAGCTCCGGCACGCGCGTCCTAGGGGATGGGGACACGGGTGCCGGAGCAGTGAGGCAGAGGCGGGGGCAGGAGAAGCACCAGGTGAGTGACGGACTGTGGCTCGCATGCGGGCACGTCCCGCGATGCGAGTCCCAGCCCCGCTGGCAGCAGCAGGTAATGGGACCATGCTCTCACGCCCAGCGTGTGCGGCCGGAGCGCATAATGTAACAGTATGGGGTGTTTTTTTTTTTTTTTTTTTCATGAGCCATGATTTCTTTAAAAAAGAAATAAAATGTTTTAGAATGTATATTAGAAAGGTTAATGTTTTGCTAAGATGTACAACATATAAAAAGTTTGTAGATCTTACAGTGCCTATTTAAGGAAGCATGCATGATGGGAGTTGTAGTTTTGCAATAGCTGGAGAGCCGTAGGTTGAGGAACACCGTTCTAAACCCTACATATAGATTCAATAGATCCACTGCAACATAACATCAATTATATTGCGTTATATAAGTGCAACCAATTCTGCCTCCAGGAGCTGCACCATCAGCAAACTATAAATTAGAAGACAAAGGTTTTCATGTGACATCCAGTGAAATGTATTTTTAGGAGTCCCTTTAAGCAAAAAGCTGGCGGATAGACATTGCACACGCTCTGTGTCATGATACAACGCGGAAAAGAGACAAAGGCAATTGGCTATGGAAATGTCATTCTGCATTTGCTGAGCTGCTGCCTTCAGAGAGCTTTGCCAACTCGCAGGAAACAAATGGCAGGTTGCACTCAGCTACAGCGGATAATTAGACACCCAACATACATCTCCTGGCTTTGTGCTCGTATCATAACAATGCCTTGTTATCTTCCCATTCCTCACTAAAAAAATAAAAACATTTTTGTTTTCTGCAGGTTTTTGGAGTAAGCGAGAGTGACCATGAGTCCATTCTGATGCGTGTCAAAGAGTCGAAGGTAAAACCATAACAGAGTGTGCGGTGGGGTTTGCAAGCAAATATAAGAATCCCCAATATATGTATTCTTCCCCTCTCTCCACCTTTATTCATGTTGGTGACACACTTTTTAGACATGCATAGTTTGGTGACACACTCCTTGTCATACTGCCAATTTAACGTATCACGTTGCACATCCAGAGATGCACAACGTGATACCAGTATCCAGTATAGGCATTACAAATGTGGCTGCTACCTCCTTGTGCCGTATCCTCCCCCCCCCCCCCCCCCCTTCATCACCCCTGTGCCATTTCATCTCCCCTTCATCACACCTGGGGATTGCCATTGGCAGTACCCAGTTTGGAGAGCCCTGCTCTAGGAAAATCTATCTTCAGCAGTGAAAACAGGTTTTTAGCTTCACTGAGAGATCAGTTTATACTGCCCATAGAAGTCTATGCAGAGGAAAGGAAGAGCAGAAAGTAACACATAGTCTCTGCAGGCTTGTCTGGATTCACTGGTTAGATTGTTCAATACTGCTCTATAATGTCCTCCATGCTGCTGCTACTTCTGAGCAATTCCTACAGAGAGGTAAGAAGGCAGGATCCTCTGTTTCTGTGTGTATGTAGTGTTAGAGAGAAACCACAGATGCTAGTCTGCATCCACTCTTTAAAGGCCATCTGTGGCCGAAAACAACTTTTCCCCTATCCACAGGATAGGGATACGTGTGTGATCGCGGGGGGTCTGAACGCTGGGACCCCCCACGATCTCCTGCACGGGCCAGGGCTCTGCCACGGCTCTCCCGTGCAGGAGGCATGCCGGCTGCAGCATGACGTTGCGGCCAACACGTCTCCTCCATGTAGTTCTATGGAAGAGGCGTGGAGGCAGCGTTTGTGCCTCCCCGCCTCTCCCTTAGAACTGTGTGGGGAGGGGGCGTACCGTCACGTGCATTAGCACTCTCACTGAGAGCTAGTGCGGGGGCCCCGTTCAGGAGATCGCGGGGGGTCCCAGCAGTCGGACCCCCTGCGATCAAACACTTATCCCCTATCCTGTGGATAGGGGATAAGGGTTATAATGCTGCAGATGTCCTTTAAGATCAGGGAGCCTCCAGAAAGGTAACACAAGTAAAAATGCCATATACAAGTTATATAATGGCAGCAATAATGCTAGTCCCCATGTACACACACAGGTCAGCTCATCCTTAAATGACAATTATGCTTTAAAGTGAACCAATCACTAGTACAAGACCCTTTAAAAGGAATCTGTCATTCCTAGATCATGCCCCTAGCTGAAGTGTCAAGGAGGCAGTGCTGAGCCGCAGAATGCATGCCTTCTCCCTCCACCACCCCTCCCTGCCTTGATTGATTGACATACAGGGTTCAATGCTGGAAGCAGAGCTCTGTACATCTATCTACCAAAGCAGGGAGGGATGGGGGACTAGTGCATCCTTTGGCTTACACAGCCTTCTTAAAACTTGAGCTCTGAGCATGAGCTGACACATTCTCATTATAATAGGAGTTAATGCTATCCAACACTGTGTCAGTCATATAGGACTACTAGTTGAGCTTAGATAGGGCGCTGTCCAGATATTGAATTTTTAATTCCAGTAAACCTTCAATTGCACACACAGTTCCAAGACAATTCTTACTCCACCATGCAGCCCCAATAGGGAGTAGCTCCTCCTGTGACCAGTGGAGGTATATACTTCATCTCTTGCTATAGGATATAGGGGGCCCCTGGTCCTAGATTGTACCATTAACAGTCTGTGTAAAGAAAGAAAAAAAAGAAACAGTCACCAATACATTCGTCTTTTGTATAGTTTATTTTATTCAGTAACAAATATAGTGTTCTTAGCCAGTGGTAATGGTAATGGTTGTCATTGTATGGCGGTATTATTTGTTCCTACTGGTAACACACAAAACTAGCAGTGTGCACCTGTGCACGTGTTTCATTTGTTTGGAGATGCTGAGAATTTTAGTTTTTTGTACTGGTATTATTGGTAATATTGGTCTTAGTTTTGGTTAGATATGGTCACTAACAGTATGGTGGTAATATGTATGGTGATAATGCTCCTTGTATACTGGATGTGAATGAGGTCGGGGTTAGGGGTGTGACTGGGATGTGGTTAGGGGCGTGACTGGGGCGTGGTTATGGGCATGGCATGAGCTATGGGCTCTAGCATCTGGTCTTTTGCAGACCTAGCAACGCCCCTGGCTCTAAGTAACCTGGTAACCTCCTGCACGTCAGGGTCTGATGCAGAGATTATACAGTCCAAGGGGGGTGTTTGCGGCAGCGCTTAGCAGAACACCCGGGAAAGCTGGGTTACTTGTTTGTCGCAGATCGGGAGAGAAGGAATCAAATTAAGTCCTAATATCGAAACCGGATTCCAACTTTATTAATATATTAATCAACAACGTGTTTCGAGGGACTAAGCCCCTCTTCATCATTACTCGATTTTTTTTTCTTCTGACCTTCTGCACCGAACAAGGCACCCAGCTTTCCCTGGTGGTCTGCTGAGCGCTGCTGCAACCACCATCCTCGGACTTAATTATTTTTTTTTTTTACAAGACAATACATAAATACACAACCTACAAGGAAAGGTCAATGCCTTGGTATATGGCCATAGACGTCTGAAGATGCCTGATACTGATCAAAAGGATCCACAATAGGCAAGGACAAGTGCCTTTGAATTGTATTAAAGCTCGCATTGAATGGGGGGGGGTTTAACACATGCAACACATACATTTATATGTAGTTTTTATGCAGCTCTTTCAGCTATAAACAGGAGTGGATTATAAAGGGAGGAAAGATATTTTTTCAATATGCTCCTAGTTTTTCCTGCAAAAAGTGCATGAAACAACACATGTGAAACACACATAGGGTGAGCTCAAGCAGGACAGCATTTGTATAGAGCAGTGTTTCCTAACCACGGTGTCTCCAGATGTTGCAAAACTACAATTCATATATAACCAAAAAACAGAGAGACCCACGATACTGACAATATATCGTAAAGGTATAACAATCTTTATTAGACAGAATAAGACATACAATTAAAATAATTAAAAATAAAGGGCAGAAGATGACCATGGGCAGGACACAAACAGTGCTGGTGGATCCGGTATGGGTAATGCAGGTATTCAATGAGGAACATACACAATATAATACTGAAAGAAATGCAGATTCCTAGTGTAATACAATATAAGTGTAGCGTCTAGCATACATAAATACAAGATAGGAAACAGCAACACAGTAACATAGGCAAAATGAAAGCCAAAAAATGGAAAAGAGGAACGCCTAAGAAAACTACCTGTCATATACCCACAAGCCAGGAACACCAAGCACCAACACCCCAACGCACGTTTCGCGTATGAGCTTCGTCAGGGGGCGTGGGTCTCTCTGTTTTTGGTTATATATTGGTACCCCCGAGACCTACATACGGTGCTTAAATGTTTGCCGTGCATTTGTTTGGCTAACCAAAACTACAATTCCCAGCATGCTCGGACAGCTGAAGGCTGTCCGTGCATGCTGGGAGTTGTAGTTTTAGAACAGCTGGAGGCACCCCGGTTGGGAAACGCATTTTACATTATTACACATAACTTATTTTCTGCACTTATTTGTATTGGTTTCCATGTATAGAAAGCATGGATACCGCTCACACCAGTGCCGATAATTTCTCCCACCTGTGCTGCGGACCAGCCGGTTCCGCCCACGGCAATCTCACGAACTCCAAAGAATTTCGTCCGGCACTCAAGGTAGGGGATAAAACAGGCTTGTCTTTATTTATAAAGCAGTTCACATACAGAAGAATGGTCTGACGCGTTTCACCCACTGCGAGGCTTAATCGTAGACTGAGTCTACGATTAAGCCCCGCAGTGGGTGAAACGCGTCAGACCATTCTTCTGTATGTGAACTGCTTTATAAATAAAGACAAACCTGTTTTATCCCCTACCATGAGTGCCGGACGAAATTCTTTGGTTTCCATGTATGTATGGATTACTTGGTTTGTTACCAACATCTGGTGAAAATTCCATGGAAATATATTCAGCAAGAAAAATGGTGACATGTTCAATACTTACTTCCCCCGTTATAGGTACTTAGGAACATTAAGGGGCATTCAGACTCATAGCTGAACTACAACCTACTGACACTCGCTTTAAAGGGGTACTCCGGTGGAAAACATTTTTTTTTTTTTAAATCATCTGGTGCCAGAAAGTTAAGCAGATTTGTAAATTACTTCTATTAAAAAAATCTTTACTCTTCCAGTACTTTTTAGCAGCTGTATGCTACAGGGTAAATTCTTTTCTTTTTTAATTTCTTTTTTGTCTTGTCACAGCGCTCTCTGCTGACACCTGATGCCCATATCAGGAACTGTCCAGAGCAGGAGAAAATCCCCATTGCAAACCTATGCTGCTCTGGACAGTTCCTGACATGGACAGAGGTGTCAGCAGAGAACACTGTGGTCAAGACAAAAAAAGAAATTCAAAAAGAAAAGAATTTCCTCTGTAGCATACAGCTGCTAAAAAGTACTGGAAGGTTAAAGATTTTTTTAATAGAAGTCATTTACAAATCTGTTTAACTTTCTGGCACCAGTTGATTTAAAAAAAATGTTTTCCACCGGAGTACCCCTTTAAATTACAGGACTATGTTGCATACTAACATTGCACCATTTCATCTTTCAAGTAACATTCTGAGTGTCTGTGATACTCAATGGGCACAGTTTCTCCGCCATCCTAACCCTGCTCATAATCTTACCCATGCAGGGCCAGCTCTGCCTTTTGGCAGAATAGGCAGCCGCCTAGAGTGCACTCTTGATGGGGGCGCCGCTCTGCCTGCAGCAATAAAGTTAGCCAGCATCTGAAGCCCCTGCCCATCCAGCAAAACCCTGCCACACTGCCCCCCCCCCAGTAGTAAGGGGCTTGCTTGAGGAGGGGGTTTGCTACAGCGTGTTAGCCCAGTAGTAAGGAGATTACATGAGGAGGGGGTTTGTTACAGTGTATCACTCCAGTAGTAAGGTGATTACATGAGGAGTGGGTTTGTTACTGTGTGTCACCCCAGTAGTAAGGTGATTACACAATGAGTGGGTTTGTTACAGTGTGTCACCCCAGTAGTAAGGAGATTACATGAGGAGGTTTGTTACAGTGTGTCACCCCAGTAGTAAGGAGATTACATGAGGAGGTTTGTTACAGTTTGTCACCCCAGTAGTAAGGAGATTACATGAGGATGTTTGTTACAGTGTATCACCCCAGTAGTAAGGAGATTACATGAGGAGGAGGTTTGTTACAGTGTGTCACCCCAGTAGTAAGGAGATTACATGAGGAGGAGGTTTGTTACAGTGTTTCACCCGAGTAGTAAGGAGATTACATGAGGAGGAGGTTTGTTACAGTGTGTCACCCCATTAGTACAGAGATTACATGAGGAGGAGGTTTGTTACAGTGTGTCACCCCAGTAGTGAGGAGATTACATGGGGAGGAGGTTTGTTACAGTGTGTCACCCCAGTAGTAAGGAGAGTACAGGAGGAGGAGGTTTGTTACAGTGTGTCACCCCAGTAGTAAGGAGATTACATGGGGAGGAGGTTTGTTACAGTGTGTCACCCCAGTAGTAAGGAGAGTACAGGAGGAGGAGGTTTGTTACAGTGTGTCACCCCAGTAGTAAGGTGATTACATGGGGAGGAGGTTTGTTACAGTGTGTCACCCCAGTAGTAAGGAGAGTACAGGAGGAGGAGGTTTGTTACAGTGTGTCACCCCAGTAGTAAGGTGATTACATGGGGAGGAGGTTTGTTACAGTGTGTCACCCCAGTAGTAAGGAGAGTACAGGAGGAGGAGGTTTGTTACAGTGTGTCACCCCAGTAGTAAGGAGATTACATGGGGAGGAGGGTTATTACAGTGTGTCACTCTAGTTAAGTGATTACATGAGGAGGGGGTATGTTACAGTGTGTCACCCCAGTAGTAAGGAGATCACATGAGGAGGTTTGTTACAGTGTGTCACCCCAGTAGTAAGAAGACTACATGAGTAGAGGGTTGTTACAGTGTGTTATCCTAGTAGTAAGGAGATTACATGAGGAAGGAGGTTTGTTACAGTGTGTCATCCCAGTAGTAAGGAGATCACATGAGGAGGTTTGTTACAGTGTGTTACCCCAGTAGTAAGGAGATCACATGAGGAGGTTTGTTACAGTGTGTCACCCCAGTAGTAAGAAGACTACACGAGTAGGGGGTTGTTACAATGTCTCACCCTAGTAGTAAGGAGATTACAAAAATCCTTGCACCAGGCCTGTACCCATGACAACATCCCACCAGCCACGACCATTACAAATGCACAATCCAAGGCTCCTGAGCACCAAGGTTTTCATCTTGTCTGATGATTTGGATCGATACCTACAATGAGGCTTGGCCCATGATTTACATGGGACCGTCAGCAGATGACCCAAAAACAACGCGACCCCTGCCATAGGCAAATCCTGAACATTTAAGCATGCCCTTAGTGTTGCATATTTTCACAATGGATCACATGTTGTTCTTTAGTGGTTTAGTGAAAAAATGATAACATCAACTATATAGCAGTATAATGTCGTGGCCCTGAGCTCTGCAAAGCAAAAAACAGGAAGTCATTAAGCACTTTGGGAGCCATAAGTGGTTTCAGTCCTTACATATCATTTGTGACATGGCCAATCTACGAACGTCAGTAAACAAACCGAGGATTGTAAACACTTATACAGGTCAAGTAGTTCTTGGTAAATGTATATACCTACAGTAGACATGAAAGGGAGTCATGTTTGCACACAGTAGCTATAGCAATGACATCAGGGCACATAAACTATATTTACCTATATCTACGTAAACTATTCTCCCTGCAAGTGTGAGATGTGACATGTGACTGCTGCAGTTGGCTGTGAGACTGTATATAGGCTCCATTATTTTTCTCTACCAGAAGGCAGAAGGCTCCATTTAGTACAAACAAAATCTTCAGCTCACCTTCCGCTGGTCTTGCACGGATCCTCAGCCTGGCCCAGCTTGATACGTTGTATTGTGAAGAAATGTGTACTGGATCCAGCAATCCCGTAAAACAGCAACTTTATTTGTAATCCACAGCAGCATTAAAAACTTGCAAAATAGCACTCAGGACACACCACCTAGCCAGTGATACACTGAAACATGGACGCTTTTCGAGCGCATGCCATGTCCATGTTTCAGTGTATCACTGGCTAGGTGGTGTGTCCTGAGTGCTATTTTGCTCAAAACGTGTCCATGTTTCAGTGTATCACTGGCTAGGTGGTGTGTCCTGAGTGCTATTTTGTTTGAAATGCTTCCATGTTTCAGTGTATCACTGGCTAGGTGGTGTGTCCTGAGTGCTATTTTGCTCGAAACGCTTCCATGTTTCAGTGTATCACTGGCTAGGTGGTGTGTCCTGAGTGCTATTTTGCTCGAAATGCTTCCATGTTTCAGTGTATCACTGGCTAGGTGGTGTGTCCTGAGTGCTATTTTGCTCGAAACGTGTCCATATTTCAGTGTATTACTGGCTAGGTGGTGTGTCCTGAGTGCTATTTTGCTCAAAACGTGTCCATGTTTCAGTGTATCACTGGCTAGGTGGTGTGTCCTGAGTGCTATTTTGTTTGAAATGCTTCCATGTTTCAGTGTATCACTGGCTAGGTGGTGTGTCCTGAGTGCTATTTTGCTCGAAACGCTTCCATGTTTCAGTGTATCACTGGCTAGGTGGTGTGTCCTGAGTGCTATTTTGCTCGAAATGCTTCCATGTTTCAGTGTATCACTGGCTAGGTGGTGTGTCCTGAGTGCTATTTTGCTCGAAACGCTTCCATGTTTCAGTGTATCACTGGCTAGGTGGTGTGTCCTGAGTGCTATTTTGCTCGAAATGCTTCCATGTTTCAGTGTATCACTGGCTAGGTGGTGTGTCCTGAGTGCTATTTTGCTCGAAACTCGTCCATATTTCAGTTTATCACTGGCTAGGTGGTGTGTCCTGAGTGCTATTTTGCTCGAAACGCGTCCATGTTTCAGTGTATCACTGGCTAGGTGGTGTGTCCTGAGTGCTATTTTGTTTGAAATGCTTCCATGTTTCAGTGTATCACTGGCTAGGTGGTGTGTCCTGAGTGCTATTTTGCTCAAAACGCTTCCATGTTTCAGTATATCACTGGCTAGGTGGTGTGTCCTGAGTGCTATTTTGTTTGAAATGCTTCCATGTTTCAGTGTATCACTGGCTAGGTGGTGTGTCCTGAGTGCTATTTTGCTCGAAACGCTTCCATGTTTCAGTGTATCACTGGCTAGGTGGTTTGTCCTGAGTGCTATTTTGCTCGAAATGCTTCCATGTTTCAGTGTATCACTGGCTAGATGGTGTGTCCTGAGTGCTATTTTGTTTGAAATGCTTCCATGTTTCAGTGTATCAATGGCTAGGTGGTGTGTCCTGAGTGCTATTTTGCTCGAAACTCATCCATATTTCAGTTTATCACTGGCTAGGTGGTGTGTCCTGAGTGCTATTTTGCTCGAAACGCGTCCATGTTTCAGTGTATCACTGGCTAGGTGGTGTGTCCTGAGTGCTATTTTGCTCAAAACGCTTCCATGTTTCAGTATATCACTGGCTAGGTGGTGTGTCCTGAGTGCTATTTTGTTTGAAATGCTTCCATGTTTCAGTGTATCACTGGCTAGGTGGTGTGTTCTGAGTGCTATTTTGTTTGAAATGCTTCCATGTTTCAGTGTATCACTGGCTAGGTTGGTTGTCCTGAGTGCTATTTTGCTCGAAACGCTTCCATGTTTCAGTGTATCACTGGCTAGGTGGTGTGTCCTGAGTGCTATTTTGCTTGAAACGCTTCCATGTTTCAGTGTATCACTGGCTAGGTGGTGTGTCCTGAGTGCTATTTTGCTCGAAACGCTTCCATGTTTCAGTGTATCACTGGCTAGGTGGTGTGTCCTGAGTGCTATTTTGCTCGAAACGCTTCCATGTTTCAGTGTATCACTGGCTAGGTGGTGTGTCCTGAGTGCTATTTTGCTCGAAATGCTTCCATGTTTCAGTGTATCACTGGCTAGGTGGTGTGTCCTGAGTGCTATTTTGCTCGAAACGCTTCCATGTTTCAGTGTATCACTGGCTAGGTGGTGTGTCCTGAGTGCTATTTTGCTCGAAACGCTTCCATGTTTCAGTGTATCACTGGCTAGGTGGTGTGTCCTGAGTGCTATTTTGCTCGAAACGCTTCCATGTTTCAGTGTATCACTGGCTAGGTGGTGTGTCCTGAGTGCTATTTTGCTCGAAATGCTTCCATGTTTCAGTGTATCACTGGCTAGGTGGTGTGTCCTGAGTGCTATTTTGTTTGAAATGCTTCCATGTTTCAGTGTATCACTGGCTAGGTGGTGTGTCCTGAGTGCTATTTTGTTCAAAAACACTTCCATGTTTCAGTGTATCATTGGCTAGGTGGTGTGTCCTGAGTGCTATTTTGCTCGAAACGCGTCCATGTTTCAGTGTATCACTGGCTAGGTGGTGTGTCCTGAGTGCTATTTTGCTCGAAACGCGTCCATGTTTCAGTGTATCACTGGCTAGGTGGTGTGTCCTGAGTGCTATTTTGCTCGAAACTTGTCCATATTTCAGTTTATCACTGGCTAGGTGGTGTGTCCTGAGTGCTATTTTGCTCGAAACGCGTCCATGTTTCAGTGTATCACTGGCTAGGTGGTGTGTCCTGAGTGCTATTTTGTTTGAAATGCTTCCATGTTTCAGTGTATCACTGGCTAGGTGGTGTGTCCTGAGTGCTATTTTGCTCGAAACGTGTCCATATTTCAGTGTATTACTGGCTAGGTGGTGTGTCCTGAGTGCTATTTTGCTTGAAACACTTCCATGTTTCAGTGTATCACTGGCTAGGTGTTGTGTCCTGAGTGCTATTTTGCTCGAAACGCTTCCATGTTTCAGTGTATCACAGGCTAGGTGATGTGTCCTGAGTGCTATTTTACTCGAAACGCTTCCATGTTTCATTGTATCACTGGCTAGGTGGTGCATCCTGAGTACTATTTTGCTCGAAACGCGTCCATGTTTCAGTGTATCACTGGCTAGGTGGTGTGTCCTGAGTGCTATTTTGCTCGAAACGCTTCCATGTTTCAGTGTATCACTGGCTAGGTGGTGTGTCCTGAGTGCTATTTTGCTCGAAACGCTTCCATGTTTCAGTATATCACTGGCTAGGTGGTGTGTCCTGAGTGCTATTTTGCTCGAAACGCTTCCATGTTTCAGTGTATCACTGGCTAGGTGGTGTGTCCTGAGTGCTATTTTGCTCGAAATGCTTCCACGTTTCAGTGTATCACTGGCTAGGTGGTGTGTCCTGAGTACTATTTTGCTCGAAACGCGTCCATATTTCAGTGTATCAATGGCTAGGTGGTGTGTCCTCAGTGCTATTTTGCTCGAAACGCTTCCATGTTTCAGTGTATCACTGGCTAGGTGGTGTGTCCTGAGTGCTATTTTGCTCGAAACGCGTCCATATTTCAGTGTATCAATGGCTAGGTGGTGTGTCCTGAGTGCTATTTTGCTCGAAACGCTTCCATGTTTCAGTGTATCACTGGCTAGGTGGTGTGTCCTGAGTGCTATTTTGCTCGAAACGCTTCCATGTTTCAGTGTATCACTGGCTAGGTGGTGTGTCCTGAGTGCTATTTTGCTCGAAACGCTTCCATGTTTCAGTGTATCACTGGCTAGGTGATGTGTCCTGAGTGCTATTTTACTCGAAACGCTTCCATGTTTCATTGTATCACTGGCTAGGTGGTGCATCCTGAGTACTATTTTGCTCGAAACGCGTCCATGTTTCAGTGTATCACTGGCTAGGTGGTGTGTCCTGAGTGCTATTTTGCTCGAAACGCTTCCATGTTTCAGTGTATCACTGGCTAGGTGGTGTGTCCTGAGTGCTATTTTGCTCGAAACGCTTCCATGTTTCAGTATATCACTGGCTAGGTGGTGTGTCCTGAGTGCTATTTTGCTCGAAACGCTTCCATGTTTCAGTGTATCACTGGCTAGGTGGTGTGTCCTGAGTGCTATTTTGCTCGAAATGCTTCCACGTTTCAGTGTATCACTGGCTAGGTGGTGTGTCCTGAGTACTATTTTGCTCGAAACGCGTCCATATTTCAGTGTATCAATGGCTAGGTGGTGTGTCCTGAGTGCTATTTTGCTCGAAACGCTTCCATGTTTCAGTGTATCACTGGCTAGGTGGTGTGTCCTGAGTGCTATTTTGCTCGAAACGCGTCCATATTTCAGTGTATCAATGGCTAGGTGGTGTGTCCTGAGTGCTATTTTGCTCGAAACGCTTCCATGTTTCAGTGTATCACTGGCTAGGTGGTGTGTCCTGAGTGCTATTTTGCTCGAAACGCTTCCATGTTTCAGTGTATCACTGGCTAGGTGGTGTGTCCTGAGTGCTATTTTGCTCGAAACACGTCCATATTTCAGTGTATCAATGGCTAGGTGGTGTGTCCTGAGTGCTATTTTGCTCGAAACGTGTCCATATTTCAGTGTATCAATGGCTAGGTGGTGTGTCCTGAGTGCTATTTTGCAAGTTTTTAACGCTGGGGATTACAAATAAAGTTGATGTTTTACAGAATTGCTGGATCCAGTACACATTTCTTCACAAGGCTCCATTTAGTAACTGTTTATTTTTGTGAAGTGTTTGGTTTTGTACATAACTATATAAAATATTTAAATCTAAGATTCAATTAAAAGAACATAAGAGGTTCTCCATTCAGAATTTTATTTATAAGATGTACAAAGAACGTCTTTTTGCTCTGGAGGACCCAGCACGTCCATGTATTATATGAACATAATGTGGATTTCAATGGGAACTTTCTAATTCTCCATTTATCCTCCGGTCGTGCTGCAGGGAAATTGAACACTTGCTGCTAAGTTCCTGCGTAGTGGATCGCTGGCGATCAGTTTATCATTAAAGAGGTTATTCAGGAATAGAAAAACAGAGCTAATTTCTTTAAAACACAGCACAACAACTGTCTTTGGATTTTGTGGGATATTACAGCTTGGCTCCTTTAAATTCAATGGAAGGGAGCTGCAATACCACACAACCTGAGGACAGGTGTGTTGCTGTTTTTGGAAGAAATCAGATATATTATGGTAATCAAGGGACCTCTCTACAATACAAAAAAATGGCAAAAACACATCTTTAAAGGGGTACTCCAGTGAAATTATTATATATATATATATATATATATATATATATATATATATATATCGTCAGAAAGTTAAACAGATTTGTAAATTACTTCTATTTAAAAATCGTAATCCTTCCAGTACTTATCAGCTGCTGTATGCTCCAGAGGAAGTTCTTTTCTTTTAAAATTTCCTTTCTGTCTGATCACAGTGCTCTCTCCTGACACCTCTGCCCATGTCAGGAACTGTCCAGAGCAGGATAGGGTTGCTATGGGGATTTGCTCTTTAGCACTGTGGTCAGACAGAAAAGAAATTTAAAAAGAAAAGAGCTTCCTCTGGAGCATACAGCAGCTGATAAGTGCTGTAAGGATTAAGATTTTTAAACAGAAGTAATTTACAAATCTGTTTTACGTTCTGGCGATAGTTTATTTTAAAAAAATTCAATAGTTTTTCACTGGAGTACTTTCACTTTAAAGGGGTACTCCACCCCTAGACACCTTATCCCCTATCCGAAGAATAGAGGATAAGATGTCTGATCGCGATGCACGGCGGAGGCTCGTGACATTACGGCCACGCCCTGCTCATGACATCACGGCCACGCCCCCTCAATGCAAGTCGACGTCTGTCACGCCCCCTCCCATAGACCTGCATTGAGGGGGCGTGGTCATGATTTCACAAGTAGGGCGCGTCCGTGACATCACAAGCCTCCAGCGCTGCACTGACGCGCTAAACGAATGACGGGTGCAGCAGGGAGATTGCGGAGATCCCTTATTGGCGGGACCCTCGCAACCAGACATCTTATCCCCTATCCTTTGGATAAGGGGGTAAGATGTCTTGGGGGGCGGAGAACCCCTTTAAGGTAAATAATCCTCAACTTTGCTTTACTTCAAAGAGACCAAGCAGAGCAGCTTACTTACCTACCCTAGGTTAGATGAATTATCTTAAATCTATTCCTGTGATTAAAAAAAAAGTGAATTTAAAAAGGAATATCCCAGCTAATGCAGGCATATGATATGCACAGTGTGCTGCATTCATCTTCAAAGGGTTCTCGTTCCTTTACCTTTCTTCATTTGATGTTGCTTTCTTCCAGGCACCTATCTATGCTTTAAAAGTCACAGTGGTTCAGGCCAGAAATCTTCTGGCTAAAGATGCCAATGGTAAGTACACCCCTCATTTTAATGATTTTCTGGAGTCTAGAAAATGTTTCTAAGTCTAAAACTTTCCTTTGTTTTTGAGTTTTGCTTCTTTATTCAGTCCGGTCATCTACTTATTTATCTCTGAAGCTAAACAGAAGATTCCCATTGGAGGCTGCAGGTTTTCATTCTATTGCTCTTCTTTCCTTTCTCTGGATCTCCAGATGTGGGTGTACATATGAGGTAACCTCTGTTGCTTTCCAGCTGTTGTTGAACTAGGCTTACTGGAATTTATAGTTCAACAACAGCTGGAGAGCCACAGGTTGCCTAAGCCTGGTCAACAGCTGCCATCATCTCAAAGATATTGTCAGTCTGGTCAACATACCCCAGCATGGCTTCTATCTCTTTATATACCGATATGACTTGCTCTGAACTATGTATAACCTTTTCTTCTTCTGTTCACCATTGGTTAAAGATTACCTGTCATCAAACCATATTTTCTAAACTCACTCAGATTATATTCCCTAACTACTCCTAACACCCCTCCTGCCCTTAAAAAAATAATTCTGAGCTTTAAAAAACTCTGTATCATACCTTTCCCCTTGCTCACATTGTGTGAGCTCCCGGCAGGAGAAAGTGGGCGTTCCCCAGCAGAGGCGACGTCACTGAAGCCTGCAAGAACTGTGCCACGCCATGCCCCCTTCCTGAGTTTGGTCTCCTGCCAGGCCGGGAGGAGACCAAACTAACTGTCTGACTTGTGCAGGGAACAGAACAGAGCCACCTAGTGGCCATTTTTTCTATCACATTAAAAACATATACAGGTTGAGAAATTTAACAGCAAGTAAATAGCAAAGTGTCTTATAATTACATAAGGAACAATATATTAAATATTTAGTTTGGTGACAGGTACTCTTTAAAGAGTTGTTTTCCTATTAAGGGTCCTATTCACACGTACAGTATTCTGCGCAGATTTGATGCGCAGGATTTGAAGCTGTGTTCAGTCATTCAGGTTACATTGAAATCTGCAGCAGAAAATCCAGCGCATCAAATCTGTGCAGAATACTGTACGTGTGAATAGACCCTAAATATGTATTTACCTGCATTGAGAAACTAAAGACCAGAGGCTGTCCCGGCCTGGTCAGCAGCTGCCATCATCCTAAAGATGTTAATTTAGATCAGTATTGACCACCATGGCTTTACCTACTTATGCTCCAAATTTTACCTGAGGTAATCTCCTCTTCTTTATTGATAAATATTATATTTGGTATCTATAAAACACTGGTTTGCATCCATTGACAAGACCAGTCTAGGTCTGGATGAGATTTGCCATGGATGTCAATGTGGTCAGTATGGGTCTTTTTGCTTGAAATACCTGGTTCTGAATCATGTATTCTTCTCTATGTCGCTTTATACCTCCTGTATATATATATATGTTGATCTAAACTTCGGAAAATGTGACCCAAACACTGAGCCCAAGCCTTGTCAACACGATATCATCCCAATGGTGTCAATTTGGGCCAATGTTGACCAACATGGCTTCTTTCTTTTGACATACCAGACCATGATCCAAGAGAACAAAGAAACAAGCGCTCCATGGAGTAAAACCAAACTACACCAGGTGTGGGATAATGACAGGAAAACCGCTCACCCTGGGAGGTTGTGTAAACTCATACACAACAATGGTAAAGGCGTAGAATAGTGTGGGGTCATCTGCTGCCCTCCGGTTGAAATGGTAGGAATAAACAGAGAGGAAGGGCTTTAGTGGATATGGCCGGCTCACTGCGGCGCTGACAGACCCAGATGGACACAGAAAGGAAGATCAGACGTAAATTTAATGACCAAGATGGACACAGCAAGGAAGATCAGACGTAAATTTAATGACCAAGATGGACACAGCAAGGAAGATCAGACATAACTTTAATGACCAAGATGCAACGCGTTTCGCTGCGCATGCGCAGCAAAACACGTTGCATCTTGGTCATTAAAGTTATGTCTGATCTTCCTTGCTGTGTCCATCTGGGTCTGTCAGCTCTGCGGTGAGCCGGCCATATCCATTGAAGTCCTTCCTCTCTGTTTATTCCATGATCCAAGAGGAAACCCTTTTCTTTCTACAAAATATTGGGTATCTACAAAACATTGGTTTGCATTAACTGACCAGATAAAAGCTGAAAAACCAGAGTTCTAGGTCAAGATCAGTGGTTCTCAGCCTTTTTCGTGACTGTACCCCCAAATGGTGAAAGTATGTCCGCGGGTACCCCTCGTTCATAAGTTCGTGCGAGGGGTACCCGTGGACAAAATAAGTCATAAAATACTTAATTTCATAATGGCGTGTGCTTACCTTTCTAATGCAGATACTTAATCCCCTTGTGCCATTATTCCCTCCCCCCCCCCTCCCTCTGATCCCCTTTTGCCATAATCGCATAATGGCAAAAGGAAATCAAAGGGAAGGGAGAATAACGGCACAAGGGGATTAAGATGGGGGGATAATGATTACCCCCCCCCCCCTCCTCCATATTAATACCCTTGTGCGATTATTCCCCCCTCCCTCTGATCCCCTTTTACCATTATCCTCCCCATCTCCATCTTAATCTCCTTTTTCCATTATCCCCCCCCTCCCTCTTAATCCCCTTGTGCCATTATCCCCCCCCCCTACGATCCCCCTGGGCCAATATTTGGGATGCATACAACACCCTCCCATACTGCGGTGTTACACTTAGTTTAACATGCTTACCAGGCCTGTGTCTATACCATTCGGCGGGAGTCGGAGGGCGGCACTGACAGGTCACGTCCTTCTGCGCTGTGCCGGCACCTCCGCCCAACATCAGGGACGTCACACATCAGGCCCGGCAGCCACTGCAGCTCACGGCAGCCACTGCAGCTCAGGCCACGGCCGCAGCTCCAGCTGCGGTACAATATAGTGAGCTGCCGTGACAACTGCGGCATCCAATCCCAGCTCTGCGCAGACAAATACTGGCCAATGCATGGCTGGTATGTCAGCGAATTGCCATACCCCCGCATAACCCCTGGCGTACACGTATCCCTGGTTGAGAACCCCTGGTCTAGATGATGGTTCCTATGGTTAATGAAGAAAGCAGATCTCTGTGGTTTCTTTCTCTTGATCCAGATAATCCAGATTCTCTCTTCGATGCCTAGGTATACCTACGATTATGTTTGAATTTGCATTGACCAAGAAAATGTAGACATGGAATGCTCTGTGGAAATTCCAATATGTGCAGTATGAAAGGAATGTATTAATGCATTGCTGTTCACTCAGGGTTAGCCTGTATTGAATCTCTACTAATGTCATAAATTGTCGCGCTGACGTAAGTTTATTAGAAGGTTCACAGGAGGATGTGATCTCCCAGTTTAAAGCAAGCTGTGCACACTATGTCGCACTAAAATATATATATATTTTTTTTTCTCTATCTGCCACTTTAATTTTGTATCATTATTTTGTTACATATGAAGCACACAGCAGGGAATGTAACAGCATGTGTTGGCTGGTTGTAAATCACAGGAAGATAATGGATGTCTCCAAAATCTTGACACTTACCATACTGTGTGCAAGAACCTGTACGCAATATATGTTGCCGTAATTGGGTGAGATGACAAGGAGCGCACTGTGTACCCGGGTCGTGCTTCTGTTTTGTAAACATTTTCAAGTCCGTTCACTTTGATTGTACATTAATTAAATCCTGTGAAACCTTTATTTCATTGTCATGGTTTTCAGTAGACGGTAGATATAAAAGGCTGGCTCCTAGAAAAATGCTAATGGCTTTAGCCTGGGTTGCTCCATCCATGAGTTGGGTTGGCAACTCTCTTCAGGTGTCCTTAAAGGGGTACTCCGCCCCTAGACATCTTATCCCCTATCCAAAGGATAGGGGATAAGATGTCAGATCGCCGCGGTCCCGCTGCTGGGGACCCCCTGGGATCGCCACTGCAGCACCCCGCTATCATTACAACACAGAGCGAGTTCGCTCTGTGCGTAATGACGGGCGATACAGGGGATGGAGCAGCGTGACATCATGGCTCCGCCCCTCGTGACATCACGGCCCGTCCCCTTAATGCAAGTCTATGGGAGGGGGCGTGATGACCGTCACGCCCCCTCCCATAGACTTGGATTGAAAGGGGCGGGCCGTGACATCACGAGGGGCGGAGCCGTGACGTAACGATGCTCCGGCCCCTGTATTGCCCGTCATTACGTGCAGAGCGGACTCGCTCTGTGCAGTAATGATAGCGGGGTGCCGTAGCGGGGATCCTGGGGCTCCCCAGCAGCGGGACCGCGGCGATCTGACATCTTATCCCCTATCCTTTGGATAGGGGATAAGATGTCTAGGGGCGGAGCACCCCTTTAATTTTGTGTTCACACGTACAAGAAGAATTGTATAAGAATTGTAGTTTTGCAACAGCTGGAGGCACCCTGGTCAGAAAACAGATTTGATGCGCAGAATTTCTGCTGCAGATTTCAATGTAAATTCAATGGCAAAACAGCTTCAAATCCTGCACATCAAATCTACGCAGAATACTGTATGTGTGAATAGACCCTAAAGGGGTATTACAGGATTTTCTGCTGCAGATTTCAATATAAACTAAATGACTGAACACAGCTTCAAATCTGCAGTTACAAATCCTGCGCACCAAATCTGCGCAGGATCCTGTACGTGTGAATAGACCCTAAAGGGGTATTACAGTTTTTTTTTTATTTGACAGTGCTATGGGACTGTAAAGTTAGTGTGCTTCATAATATGGTGTCTGTACATGTGTTTCATGGTGGTCTCGAAATTCTTCTGTGATTTTTGCCCATTAACAGTATACAAAATGACTGTCCTCTCAGGTTTTCCCAGGTTGCAGTGCAGCCTTAGACATTACATCACTTGTCAGGTGTTCAGAGGGAGCATGACTTTACTTCAATGGGTGGAGCGACCACTGGGTGGGAGGGAGATCATTCTGCAAGAATTGTAGTTTTGCAACAGCTGGAGGCACCCTGGTCAGAAAACACTGGAAAGAGATAGAAAGAGGAAGTTACAGGAAACAGGCAGCTGCTAATAGGATGTTGTTATGTAAGGTACTAGTTGCTGAAATTAGAGGAAGATGTACCTTGGGAAGCACAAAAGGTATGTTGATATACTATCAGATCACATTATAGATGCTGAGTTTAATGAATTTGTATAAATAAATATATATCAGTGTGGTTGCTATGGTTAGAAGACTGTTTCAGCTTTCCTTGTATTGGCTACAAGGACCCTAGTACACAGTATCCATACCGTATTTTTCGCCGTATAAGATGCACTTTTTCTTCTTGGGGGGAAAAAGTTGGTGCGTCTTATACGGCGAATACACCCCTATCGCGGCGGTGCCTGCGGCCATCAACGGCCGGGACCCGTGGCTAATACAGGACATCACCGATCGCGGTGATGGCCTGTATTAACCCTTCAGACGCGGCGATCAAAGCTGACCGCCGCGTCTGAAGGAAAAGTGACACTAACCCGGCTGTTCAGTCGGGCTGTTCGGGACCGCCGCGGTGAAGTCCCGAACAGCCCGACTGAATAGCCGGGTTAGTGCTTACAGGACACCGGGAGGGACCTTACCTGCCTCCTCGGTGTCTTCTCCGTTCAGGGATCCCCTGTATGGCCGGCGCTCTCCCTCCTCGTCATCACGTTGTCGCGTACGTGCGTCGGCGTGCGTAACGACGTGATGGTGGCGACGGAGAGCGAGGATACCCGGCCAGCAGCAGAGACGTTCCAGAGCGACGGGGACACGGCCACAGCAATGGAGCGGCATCCAGGGCAGCGGTGACAGGTCCGGTGCGGCGGGGACACGTGAGTATTACCTCCTATGCAGTGGTCTTCAATCTGCGGACCTCCCGATGTTGCAAAACTACAACTCCCAGCATGCCCGGACAGCCGTTGGCTGTCCGGGCATGCTGGGAGTTGTAGTTTTGCAACATCGGGAGGTCCGCAGGTTGAAGACCACTATTGGGTTAAAAATCTTTATTTTTTTAGATTTTGCCCCTAAAAATTGGGTGCGTCTTATACGCCGGTGCGTCCTATAGGACGAAAAATACGGTATTTGTACCATTTTGTCTTCTGGGTTTTCCCATTCTACAGGTGTGCACACTATCCGCATTTAAATTCTAGTGTGATTTACAGTATCTGTTATTGCATAGATGGATTCTTTCTTGCTCTAGACCTTTTAGATTGTTCTGAGGATCAGTAGAATGTGTTACATTGCACCTTATTGTACATTGTAACTTTGGCTTCAATTTAATATATAGAGGTCTTACCTATTGGTGATCATGTTGTTTGGAAGCTTTAGTGTCACTTGATGTCATCCTGATGAACCCACTGACTGTTGGTGAAATACGTAGGGAACGAAAAAGGAAGTTTTGGCATAAAGAAACTTGAGTGCTTAGCTCAACTGTGCATCCTCAAGAACTCTTAATCAGCATCATCTAAGTTGCTTAAACAGAGAAAAGAAATAAATACATAATATCCCACCTCTAAATCCAAGGCATTAATAACCAAAGAAAACAACAAAAAAATTACATTAATTAATCAATGAACTAATGTCTGCTGTCCATGTCCGTGACTTGAGGTTTTAACTACTTAAAGGGGTACTCCGGCCCTAAGACATCTTATACTCTATCCAAAGGATAGAAGATAAGATGTCTGATTGCTGGGGTCCCACCGCTGGGAACCCCTGCAATCTCTCATGGCAGCACCCAGCTGTGTCCGCTGCACAGAGCGATGATCGTTCCGTGTCTAAAGGGTCACGACTACGGGGCTCCCTCCCTTAGACTTGGATTGAGGGGGCGGGGCGTGATGTCACAAGGGGGCAGAGTCGTGATGTCACAATACTCCGACCCTGTAGTCTTGACCCTTCAGACACGGAGCGATCATTGCTCTGTGCAGCGGACACAGGTGGGTGTCTGCATGAGAGATTGCAGGAGTCTCCAGCGGCGGGAACCCCGCGATCAGACTTCTTATCCCCTATCCTTTGGATAGGGGATAAGATGTCTTAGGGCCGGAGTACCCCTTTAACTAAAAGCCAGTGTGCTGGATTTAATTGCTGCAGTTGGTTTGGGAGTGGATTATTCCATTTGGACATGTTGTTTTAATTGATTTGAATTATCTGGCATACTCTTCTTGCCATACTCTTTCCTTCACCCTTTAACTGTTAGGTTGTACTATCCAGTCAGTTATCTGTAAACTCTAATTTTCCCCCTAAGATTTGACAGCAGGAAGTTTAAAGGGGTAGTCCAGTGGTGAAAAACTTATCCCCTATCCTAAGGATAGGGGATAAGTTTGAGATCGCGGGGGGTCCGACCGCTGGGGCCCCCTGCGATCTCTCTGTACGGGGCCCCGGCTCTCGGCCCAGATAGCGGGTGTCGACCTCCGCACGAAGCGGCGACCGACACACCCCCTCAATACATCTCTATGGCAGAGCCGGAGATTGCCGAAGGCAGCACTTCGGCTCTGCCATAGAGTTGTATTGAGGGGGCGTGTCGGCCGCCGCCTCGTGCGGAGGTCGACACGCCCCCTTACCGCGGGCTGTTGGGGCTCCGTACAGGAGATCGCAGGGGGCCCCAGCTGTCGGACCCCCCGCGATCTGCAACTTATCCCCTATCCTTAGGATAGGGGATAAGTTGCTCACCACTGAGTCACCACTGGACTACTCCTTTAAAGTTCCATTTTTGGAACTGGACACCAGTCTACTGTTCACTGGTCATATATTCCACTAGGAAAATACAGACTCCCCTGCTGCAGATCATTTTCCGATGTGAGTAGTAAGGACTTGTGCCTCACTGCTGTTGTGTCTATCCTCAGTATGACTGACACAAAGGCAATGAATACTGATCCTTGTCACACGAACAGTGGTTTCCCAACCTTGGTTTCACTAAACATCTCTAGGTGAAAGCAGAGCTTGGAATGAAGAAAACCTCAGCATTCAGTACTTTGTATTCCTTGGTGATATTGTGTAAGATATATCATTTTTACTTTGCCACTTTATAGCAGTATTAGTATTTAGACTATGGTACTATGTTGGCGCAGTAGGTTCATCTTTTTTTTCTGAAGAGGGAAAACCTTTACAGAGCTTAAAGGGGTATTCCGCCCCTAGACATCTTATCCCCTAGCCAAAGGATTGGGGATAAGATGTCTGATCACGGGGATCCCGCCGCTGGGGACCCCCGCGATCTCTCCTGCAGCACCCTTGTTTCTCAGCTGCACAGAGTGAGGATCGCTCTGTGGCTGATGACGGGCGATGCAGGGGGCGAAGTATCGTGACATCACAGTTCCGCCCCGTGATCAGACAACTTATTCCCTATCCTTTGGATAGGGGATAAGATGTCTAGGGGCGGAGTACCCCTTGTAGTCTTGGACAAGCATTATGACACTGTACCTAAAATAACAAAGAGGCCTTTAACTTAATGGGGCAATCCGCCCCTAGACATCTTATCTCCTATCCAAAGGATAGGCTCCCCAGACATCCGGTACACGGAACGAACTTTGCTCCGTGCCGGATGACTGGCGATGCGGGGTGGAGGTTCATGGCATCACGGGCTTGCCACGCTCATGACGTCATGGCCACGCTCCCCTCAATGCAAGTCTCTGTGAGGGAGCGTGACAGCCCTCCCATAGACTTGCATTGAGGGGGCGTGGCCTTGACGTCATGAGCTGGCATGACCATGATATCACGAGCCTCCGGCGCTGCACCCGATGCTCTAAACGAACGCCGGGTGCAGCAGGGAGATCGCGGGTGTCCCACCACGGGGATGTCTAGGGGCAGAGTACCTCTTTAAAGTAGCCATCATGGCACTCTAAAAATATACAGCCAATATGCCATTTAGCACACCCAATTGATGATCTTTATAACTATACTGTACATATTATAGTATGGTACCCTTCACACAGTCTTGCCAGTAAGCAAACAGACCAAAAGAGGCAGGTGTCATAGTTAAGTAGTCCTGGGTTTATTATAATAATTCACATACAGCAATAAATTCTACTTGCAGCAAGTGGTATAACAGAAACTTAAATGTCCTTCACATCAGGTACTTTACATAAACTTCTGAGCTTCTAACTCAAAACTTGGCACGTTCAGTCCCAAAGTCAGTCTTTTTTGTGTGCAGTGTATGAGTATCCAACCTACCACAGACAAGCTGCTTCAGAACAACTCCTCTGTACTGCTCTATGGCAGGGCTCACACACCTGTAAGATCAGGTTCAGGACTCCAACACACACCCCAGAACTGGAGAACCAGAGTAACTTTATGTCCAGAACCTTCAGTCACCCAGACCCGGACCCAAACTCCAGTCTTAGGTCACTGAGGCAAGAAGCCTCAATGATACTGGAGCAGTGATCAGTTCTTTGTCTGTGAAAGGTTTTACCTTAGCTGACAACTCCTGCTTACTGGATACCTGCTTGTTTATTGATCTTTGCCTTTTCCCTTGACTCTTCTCTTGCTCTGCGTTCCTGTACTCCGCTATTTCCTGGTACTGACCTCGGCTAGACTGACATTGATTTAACCGTGTGTTTGTCTTAGTGTATCTATGTTGGTTTGTATGCCTCCAGCTGTTTCCTGGCTCCTACAGTTTTTGGATCTTATTATTTTGACAATGCTGCCGCAGCACTTAGCAGGGAGGGATTGTCATCGTGGTTGTCGATCATTCACTTAGGGTGGATAGGCAATAGGTAGGGACAGTGGCTGTGGGTGAGTTAGGGCTTTATTGTTCCCTGCCCATAAGTGACATTTACATACCTCCCGTCCACCATTTTTTTTTATTTCTTTATTTTAAGATTTTTCCAACCATACAATAATAATACAATTCCTAATACAATTTATCCTGTTCCATAATACAGTCAATATAAAAGAACCAATGTTCCCTTCCTGCCCCCTACACCCCTCCCACTTCCCCCCCCCCGCCCCCCATCACAAGTCTGTTGCCTGTTTTTCCTCCATTTCCAGGTCACCTGACCTATTTCCAACTATCCCATGCTTTTATCCTGATTAGGCCTTTCCTTTTTTCCTGATAATATACCAATTCATATTTTATTACTCTTTGCACCAAATTCTTTAATATTTGGAGCCATTGGCGCAAACCATTTCCTAAGTGTCACCATTTCTAACAGGCCTAGTAGTTTTAATACTACGGTTTTCTTTTTTACTATCTCCAATCCACATACCGCTGTCCCAAATAGACTAGCATTGAGGGGGCGCCGGGAGCTTGTGATGTCATAGCCCCATCCCCTCATGACGTCACGAGCTCCCGGCGCCGGCTCCAGCGTTCAGAACAGTTTGTTCCAAATGCTGAGCAGCAGAGTACCCCTTTAAAAGATGCAGGAGCATTGGGAGAAACATTATTCTATTTGTTCTATATACATATTTTACCTTCAATCTTATTCAAAGCTGGCACGAGATTGATTTTTAGGATATTGTTCTATATTTTTTTGAAAATTTTACTCCTAAAGATTCAATTGATTCATTAAGTTTCAGCATTTTCCTATGTTCTATCGGAACATTAATCTCCTCGTCCAGTGGTAGTACCCCTGACTTGGACCAATTCGCTTTATACCAGGAATGTTGTCTGAATTCCTCCAACATCTTAATTATATCCGGGTTACTTACAATTGGATTTTTAACAAAAAGAAGAACATTATCTCCATATAATACAATTTTTTCCCTAGCTCTATTGATCCCAAAACCTTCAAAAATATTTCTTGATCTTACTATATGGGCCAGGGGTTCTATTGCAATCGCGAAGAGTGTGGGTGATAGTGGGCACCCCTGTCGTGTACCACTATTTAAATCCAAGCTCTCAGATAATTTAGATTTTTATCCTAGCTTTTGGGGAATTATACAGGATGGGTCATTTACATGGATACACCTTAATAAAATGGGAATGGTTGGTGATATTAACTTCCTGTTTGTGGCACATTAGTATATGTGAGGGGGGAAACTTTTCAAGATGGTAGGTGACCATGGCGGCCATTTTGAAGTCGGCCATTTTGAATCCAACTTTAGTTTTTTCAATAGGAAGAGGGACATGTGACACATCAAACTTATTGGGAATTTCACAAGAAAAACAATGATGTGCTTGGTTTTAACGTAACTTTATTCTTTCCTGAGTTATTTACAAGTTTCTGACCACTTATAAAATGTGTTCAATGTGCTGCCCATTGTGTTGGATTGTCAATGCAACCCTCTTCTCTATATACTACTATATACTACTATATACACTGCAGGAGAAATGCTAGCACAGGCTTCCAGTATCCATATACACTGCTATATACTACTATATACACCGCAGGAGAAATGCTAGCACAGGCTTCCAGTTTCCGTATACACTGCTATATACTACTATATACACCGCAGGAGAAATGCTAGCACAGGCTTCCAGTATCCGTAGTTTCAGGTGCTGCACATCTCGTATCTTCACAGCATAGACAATTGCCTTCAGATGACCCCAAAGATAAAAGTCTAAGGGGGTCAGATCGGGAGACCTTGGGGGCCATTCAACTGGCCCACGACGACCAATCCACTTTCCAGGAAACTGTTCATCTAGGAATGCTCGGACTTGGCATGTTCCCTGAGTTTTTCCAGCAAGATGGTGACCACCACATTATGGGTGTCAGGTCCGAGCATTCCTAGATGAACAGTTTCCTGGAAAATGGATTGGTCGTCGTGGGCCAGTTGAATGGCCCCCAAGGTCTCCCGATCTGACCCCCTTAGACTTTTATATTTGGGGTCATCTGAAGGCAATTGTCTATGCTGTGAAGATAAGAGATGTGCAGCATCTGAAACTACGGATACTGGAAGCCTGTGCTAGCATTTCTCCTGCGGTGTTGCTGTCAGTGTGTGAAGAGTGGGAGAAGAGGGTTGCATTGACAATCCAACACAATGGGCAGCACATTGAACATATTTTATAAGTGGTCAGAAACTTGTAAATAACTCATGAAAGAATAAAGTTACATTAAAACCAAGCACGTCATTTTTTTTCTTGTGAAATTTCCAATAAGTTTGGTGTGTCACATGACCCTCTTCCTATTGAAAAAACAAAAGTTGGATTCAAAATGGCTGACTTCAAAATGGCCGCCATGGTCACCACCCATCATGAAAAATCACCAACCATTCCCATTTTATTAAGGTGTATTCATATAAATGGCCCACCCTGTATGTTGCTTTTATAGTCTTGTTCACCATATCTCCCAAATTCAATTCCTCTAACGCCCTTTCAAGGAATCCCCACTCCAACCTGTCGAATGCTTTATTTGTATCTAAAGACAGGATGGTGCGGGGGCCTTCATCAATTACTTGAATGTTCAGGAAAGTTCTTTGAATATTACTATAAATATTCCCACCACCTATAAACCCTTTTTGTTCTTCCCCAATAATTTGCTCTACCCACCTTTTGTAGCTTTAATGAACACATTTTTGTGAATATTTTACAGTCCATATTTAATAAGGATATCGGACAGTAAGAGTCGATATCTTTATCGTCTTTGCCCTTTTTTGGAATGAAAATAATACAAGCTTCTGTCATAGAGGGAGACAACCTTCCCTCCCTTAAGGATTCATTTAGTGTTTCCATAAGATAAGGCAACAGTGTATCTCCCAAAACGCTACATACCTCAAACACCAGTCCATCATTACCTGGGGCAGAATTGCCCCAAATGTGCTCAACGCACAGGGGTGGTGCAAGGATTTTTGCCGCCCTAGGCAAAAGCTAATTTTCCGCCCCCTTTACTCCACCCATTGGATCCGCCCTTTGACATGCCCCACCTTACTGCTGGGGTGACACACTGTAACAGACATCCTCCTCATGTAATCTCCTTACTACTGGGGTTACACACTGTAACAAACCCTCTCCTCATGTAATCTCCTTACTACTGGGGTGACACACTGTAACAACCTCCTCCTCATGTCATCTCCTTACTACTGGGGTGACACACTGTAACAAACCTCCTCCTCATATAATCTGCTTACTACTGGGGTGACACACTGTAACAAACCTCATGTATCACCTTACTACTGGGGTGACACACTGTAACAAACCTCCTCATGTATCACCTTACTACTGGGGTGACACACTGTAACAGCGGGAAGTGCACCCCCATCAAAAGTGCGCTATAGGCTGTCACCTATTTAGCCTATAGGAAAAAAACAGCCCTGCCAAAGCATCTTTAAGCTCTTCTAATGTCATCTCTTGATTAATTTCTATTTTTTTTTATCATCTGAGATTTTGGCCAAATTTAAACCCCTCACATATTCTTTTATTTCTTCTTCCATTTTCTTACCTTCTTTCTTATATAATTCTTGAGAAAATGTCAGGGCAACCTGTTCTATCTCTTCTTTTGTATGTACTACACTGCTCAAAAAAAATAAAGAGAACACTTAAACAACACAATGTAACTCCAAGTCAATGACACTTCTGTGAAATCACACTGTCCACTCAGCAAGCAACACTGATTGACAATCAATTTCACATGCTGTTGTGCAAATGGAACAGACAACAGGTGGAAATTATAGGCAATTAGCAAGACACCCCCAATAAAAGAAGTGATTCTCCAGTTGGTGCCCACAGACCACTTCTCAGTTCCTATGCTTCCTGGCTGATGTTTTGGTCACTTTTGAAGCTGGCGGTGCTTTCACTCTAGTAGTAGCATGAGATGGAGTCTACAACCCACACAAGTGGCTCAGGTAGTGCAGCTCATCCAGGATGGCACATCAATGCGAGCTGTGGCAAGAAGGTTGTCTGTGTCTGTCTGCATAGTGTCCAGAGAATGGAGGCGCTACCAGGAGACAGGCCAGTACATCAGGAGATGTGGAGGAGGCCGTAGGAGGGCAACAACCCAGCAGCAGGACTGCTACCTCCGCCTATGTGCAAGGAGGAGCACTGCCAGAGCCCTGAAAAATTACATCCAGCAGGCCACAAATGTGCATGTATCCACTCAAACGGTCAGAAACAGACTCCATGAGGGTGGTATGAGGGCCAGATGTCCACAGGTGGGAGTTGTGCTTACAGTCCAACACCGTGCAGAATGTTTGGCATTTGCCAGAGAACACCAAGATGGGCAAATTCGCCACTGGTGCCCCGTGCTCTTCACAGATGAAAGCAGGTTCACACTGAGCACATGTGACAGACGTGACAGAGTCTGGAGACGCCGTGGAGAACTTTCTGCTGCCTGCAACATCCTCCAGCATGACCATTCCGGCGGTGGGTCAGTAATGGTGTGGGGTGGCATTTCTTTGGGGGGGCACACAGCCTTCCATGTGCTTGCCAGGGGTAGCCTGACTGCCATTAGGCACCGAGACCATATGCTGGTGCGGTTGGCCCTGGGTTCCTCCTTTTAAAGACAATGCTAGACCTCATGTGGCTGGAGTGTGTCAGCAGTTCTTGCAAGAGGAAGGCATTGATGCTATGGACTGGCCCGCCCGTTCCCCAGACCTGAATCCGATTGATCACATCCGGGACATCATGTCTCGCTCCATCCACCACAGACTGTCCAGGAGTTGGCGGATGCTTTAGTCCAGGTCTGGGAGGACATCCCTCAGGAGACCATCCTCCACCTCATCAGGAGCATGACCAGGCATTGTAGGGAGGTCATACGGGCACGTGGAGGCCACAAACACTACTGAGCCTCATTGTGACTTGTTTTAAGGACATTACATAAAGTTGGATCAGCCTGTAGTGGGGTTTTCCACTTTGATTTTGAGTGTGACTCCATATCCAGACCTCCATGGGTTGAATTTCCTCATAAATTTGATTTCCATTGATAATTTTTGTGTGATTTTGTTGTCAGCACATTCAACTATGTAAAGACGAAAGTATTTCATGCGATTAGTTCATTCATTCAGATCTAGGATGAGTTATCTTAGTGTTCCCTTTATTTTTTTGAGCAGTGTATTATCCCCGTACTATCTCTAAGTGCCTTAATACTTTTATTATCTTTCTGATTGTTAATGATACCTGTATCATAAATAATTTATTTGATTTTTCATCTTCCGTATACTGTTTATGCCCTGCAAAAAATAACGCTTATTGTGCTTTTTCTAAGGGGAATTCTTTATTTTCTCTCTTTAATTCCTCGGACATTCCATGTAATGATTTTTTTTCTCCATTGTAATTTGGTTAACTCCCTATATCAGGTCCCTCTAGATCTACTCTCCCACCAACAGGCAACAGGCTGCATCCCCCACTTTCCCAAGTTAAAATGAAATGCTAGCAGTGCGCAGTCTCTTTTTTGCCGCTGAGAATGCTATCCTCCTTCTCTGGGCGTCCCTAGAAAAGTCTGGGTACATTGACACCTTGGCACTCCTCTTTCAACTGGACCTTTTTCCCTGGAGAGCTTCAGTATCATGTCTCTATCTCTAAAACACAGCAACTTAATAAGTAAAGTTCTTGGGGGGGGACCCCGGGATAGGTTTTTTCGATGGCACCTTTCCACACAAAATGAGGATGAAAATGTTTGAGCAGCATAAAGTTCAACTAGCAAGTTTTTTATAAAACAGACTGGATCGTCCCCTTCCTCTCCCTCTGGCAGACCAACGATACGGACATTGTTTCACCTGGAATGATCCTCCAGATCTATTAGTTTCTCTTTTAGTTAATAGGGATCCTGTTTTAATGTTTCCCATTCTTTCCTCATTTCTCCCAGAGTTTTCTCCACCCATGGGACAGATTTTTCCATTTGTTTCACTTTCCTTGATTTTATTAATATCATGTTGTGTCATGAGGTCTCCAATTGCCTTCTTCCATTTTTGTACCTCTGTGAGGGTGGTAGTGAGCACTTGTGCATTTACTCCCTCTCTTACCCCTTCCTCCTGCTCCTCTTCTACTTGAAGGGCGCTGAATCTAGAACTGGCTGCTGAGAGACATTTAGGTTTTGTGTACGTGTTTTTACAGTTTCATGGGGGGATTTCAGGAATGTGTCCATTTTAGCTGAATGTGTGGATTCTGCCCCAATACCACCTGATCTTCTAGCGTTAGCTTTAGGCGGCATTTATCTATTATTCAATATGTTTACTGTCGACTTGCTAGATTGAAGTTTATTCAAAATTCCTGTCTGCCCGCTGGATATTAGTTAGCAGTTTCTTTACCCCCCCCCCCCCTTCCTTATCCTTCAGAAGAAAGATCACTTCTTCCGTCCCTTGTCACCAGCCTTTCTTGATATTTTTGACCAGAGAGGGGGGAGGGGAGAATCTTTGTATCCTGGCTGTCTGTAGGTTTACGTAGCAGGTGGGGGTGTTGCTCTTTTATATATAGTGACTAATACCAGCTACGGTCGCGTCTAGTCCATCCTTCACGGGCAGTCAGCAGCACTGTCCGCCAACACCAGCGTGCTGGGTTTTATGCTCCCCAGCATTCACTTCGCGGCCACGTCACGGGGCTTACTGAAGTCTCATGTACCGCAAGATCTTGGCAGCTGCCAGTTCTCCCCCGGCGCTCTCTTCCACTGTGCCGGGCCCTTCCTTCTCGCCTATCAGCGGGGCCATCACCTCCCTTCCCCACGGCCGAGTCAGGTAGTGCACTCTATGGGGGTTTAGTCCAAATTTTCGGCATGGCGGGCATAAGGGACACCAAACAGCACGGCCTGGGATCCATCACGAGCGCAGGTAGCAGGTGGGTGGTCCTGGATACGAGGCTGTCGGCTCACGTCATCCCGTCACGTGTTCCCCCCGTCCACCATTTTACCAGCTGCTTGCTTACAATATCAGGAATCTTATAGAATAATACTGCTGTGCTTCTATATAAACAAATGTGTGTATTATAATATTTTATCCTTTGTGCCTCTCTCTTTTTCTCATATATTTGCTTTATCTGTTTGTATTTTGCTGGACTTTTGACTATGAATGTGATTACATTAATTGGCACAATAACTATCCCTATGTTACCCGTCTCTTCTCTCTTCTCAGTGCTGGAAGTTATTTTCCCCCTTTATTTGTAGTTCTATTCTGGGTGGCAGAAATCAGCCCCTAAGACTGTGCAGCTTTTGTACAACAGATGTGCAGCTTTCTGGGTCTTTTGAGTGAAATAGCAATTGGATGGCCTTCTGCTAGTATTCGGGACAGCAGCTGTAGGCACATGTCAGGATCCATTCATCTGTATAGAAGAACGTGTCACTCCAGACTACAGGTCAAGAATAACCATTGAAAGCAATCAAGCTTGTGGTGCTCAGCCCTTGTGATCCCGATATGTGGATTGTTGGTCCCTTGCTGCACATGTGCACTATCTTAACAACTGAAAACATGGAGAAGAAAGCTAAAATCAGAGCAAGTCCTTGGGGTCTCTTTATCAAGACATCCCACTCTTGGAACAAATGCCGTAGTGAAGGAAAAAAGAAACTGGTGCAGATCCAACGTCTTTATGTTGAAGCCTTTTTTTTTGTTTAATTATAAATTGGCTTCTGCGTCCAGCACACGAAGCAGCTGACACGTTTTGATAACTTTGCCCCTAGGAGATTCCAAGCCACTTATAATCCATAGGAGATAAAAGTCAGCGTCTTTAAGCGTTTCATGTTTGCCACTTATGTGATGTTAGAAACTCTTGTTTTACTGTGTTCTTCAAAAGAGCAGAGGGCAGGAAGGTCAATGAAGTACAGAACAGCTTAATGGGATCAGCAGAGGCCTTTAAGGAGTTTCTGGCTTTATGTCAATAACTATAAGCCTAGAATTCCACTGAGGTTTTTGCCCTGCGATTTTTTTTGGCTTAAAAACTCCAGAAAAACTGCCACTGTTTTTCCCTGCGTTTTGGCGTTTTTACTGGCGTTTTTATCTTTGTGTGGAATTTGCCTTTTTTGGCCCCTTTGGCCCCTATTGTACAAAAGTAGTTGGGTACCAAAAAAAAAGCTGAAAAACGCCAAAAAAGAGTGAAAAAACGCCAAAAGGATTAAAAAAAACGCCAAAGTGAAAAATGCCAAGTGGAATAAAATTTTTTTGATTTCTCATTGATTTACAGCTAACATCTGGCCGCAGCGTTTTTTGGCCTAAGGCTGGCTTTACTCTGCCAGAACAAAGCTGCTTTTCAGCTACCACATTTTGGGCAAAGCTCCTAGACCCTGGACTCCTGACCTGAACCTCACCATGTTCTAGGTGTGAAATTTATGGTCCATAATCCATATAAATGCAGCCATAGTACAGCTATCTGAAGCCAACCTAAAGGTGCCCATACACATGCTATTGTTTGTCTCTCCCAAACCCTTCACACAGATGAACGCCCGTCTTGATCAGAGGGAGCCTATCCTGCTTCAGTTTTGCAACAGCTGTAGGCCCCCGGTTAGAAAACACTGTGTTTCCCAAGCATGGAACTGTGGGATGTGTAGTTTAGAGAACAAAATGCAACAGGAAATGCCCAGTTCTGGCAGGTAAGTACTAAAATCACCTTATGGTGGGTAAACCCTTTAAGCTACAGTGGGGATCAAAAGTTTGAGCACCCCAGTTAAAAAATTGTATTAATGTGCATAAAGAAGCCAAGGAAAGATTTTATTTCCATCATTTACACTTTCAAAATAGCAGAAAACAAAAAAATGGCATCTGCAAAAGTTTGGGCACCCTGCAGAATTTATAGCATGCACTGCCCCCTTTGCAAAGCTGAGACCTGCCAGTGTCATGGATTATTCTCAATCATCATCTGGGAAGACCAGGTGATGTCAATCTCAAAGGTTTTAAATGCCCAGACTTATCTGACCTTGCCCCAACAATCAGCACCATGGGTTCTTCTAAGCAGTTGTCTAGAAATCTGAAACTGAAAATAGTTGATGCTCACAAAGCTGGAGAAGGCTATAAGAAGATAGCAAAACTTTTTCAGATGTCAATATCCTCTGTTCGGAATGTAATTAAGAAATGGCAGTCATCAGGAACAGTGGAACTTAAAGCAAGATCTGGAAGACCAAGAAAAATATCAGACAGAACAGCTCGCAGGATTGTGAGAAAAACAATTCAAAACCCACGTTTGACTGCACAATCCCTCCAGAAAGATCTGGCAGACACTGGAGTTGTGGTACACTATTCCACTATAAAGAGATACTTGTACAAATATGGTCTTCATGGAAGAGTCATCAGAAGAAAACCTCTTCTACGTCCTCACAACAAAAATCTGCGTTTGAACTTTGCAAATGAACATATAGACAAGCCTGATGCATTTTGGAAACAAGTTCTGTGGACCAATGATGTTAAAATTGAACTTTTTGGCCGAAATGAGCAAAGGTACGTTTGGAGAAGAATTTAATCAAAAGAACCATGGTCTAACTGTTAAGCATGGGGGTGGATCAATCATGCTTTGGGGTTGTATTGCAGCCAGTGGCACAGGGAACATCTCACGAGTAGAAGGAAAAATGGGTTCAATAAAATTTCAGCAAATTTTGGATGCTAACTTGATGCCATCTGTGAAAAAGCTGAAGTTAACGAGAGGATGGCTTCTACAAATGGATAATGATCCTAAACACACCTCGAAATCCACGGGGGATTACATCAAGTGGCGTAAACTGAAGGTTTTGCCATGGCCTTCACAATCTCCTGACCTCAACTTAATTCAAAATCTATGGATAGACCTTAAAAGAGCAGTGCGTGACAGATAGCCCAGAAATCTCAAAAAACTGGAAGACTTTTGTAAGGAAGAATGGGCAAAGATACCTCAAACAAGAATTGAAAGACTCTTGGCCGGCTACAAAAAGCGTTTACAAGCTGTGATACTTGCCAAAGGGGGCAGTACAAGATATTAACTCTGCAGGGTGCCCAAACTTTTGCAGACGTCATTTTTTTGTTTTCTGTTATTTTGAAAGTGTAAATGATGGAAATAAAATATAACTTTTGTTGACATATTATAAGATTGTCTAATCTGTCATTTGATGCCTTTTGGAGATTTTTCCATCTTTCCTTGGCTTCTTTATGTACATTAATACAAATTTTTACCTGAGGTGCCCAAACTTTTGATCCCCACTGTATAATCAGTTTGATGAGGATACTTTCCCTGTTGTTCACCCTAGAAGTCCAGTATGGGGTTATAGGTGGGTTATTAAAAAAACTCACCAATTTAAAGACCTCATGCATACCGCCTTATAATGTTTCTGTGTTTTATGGATTCGGTATATATTGAAGGTTACAGCAGCCGTATACATTGAGTAATACTCTGGACATAAACCTCAGATTTATACCCAGATCAGGGCCTTATACAGACTTTCCATTCCATGTACTCCCCTTCAGTACACAAATACAAACAACATTGGACATATGGACCCTGTTGCACAATAAAACAGATATTCTCTCAGTTTTCCAAAGATGGAGCTTCAGTGTTGTTCATCGATATGTGGTGTGAAAAGAAGAGAACTGTCTACTAAAAATCTAAGACCTCTGTGTGAATGAGACGTGAGAGATCCTGAGGTGAAGACTAGTGGAGGGAGGGCAGCAAGAACTCCCCGGGTGAATTTTTGAGAAAGAAACAGGCTCCATATCCTTTGCTTGAATTGAAGGGAATATATTATTATTTTGACCAAAATGATCCATCCTTAACAGATTATAGGCGTTGTATTATTATATTCATGGATGTTGGGTTTTTATTCCCATTCAGGCATACAGCAGGTGGTGGCCTCTCATTCATTATACAGTCCAGGGCTCGTTTACATGGTTGTGTCTCTTCTTTATATTTCTTGCTGAAATTAGAAATGGACCCCAGCAGAAGATAGAAGAAAAATCCTTCTCAATTAACAAATAAATAGAAGGAATGTGTTCTGTCATAATTGCATTTGTATCATTGAAGCTTCCATGCATATCTATACTTATGTGCCAGCTCTTCAATCAGTTTATATCATTTGCAGAGCAAGAAAGAATCCTGTAATCGAAACATAGCCTTAGGCCTAATTCTAGTCACCGTATGACTCTTCATACACCCTCTAAGTTGTATGGGACCATAATACAGTACTTATAGAAGTAATGGGGCCTGACTATACTCTACATGTCTGCAATTTTAAATGGAGGCACACATAGGATTTCTCTGTTGGAAAAAAAATCGTGCAATGTTCCATCGGATGCCGCATTACAGTTGTTTTTTATTAGCACTATGTGGTGGGATACAGAATACCTAAGCACGGCACCGCATTGATCGAGCTGTGAACTGAGTGCTTCAAGACACCTTGGGGCTATAGTTACACTGCTTACAAGGGTACTCCGCTGCCCCATCATTCAGAACATTTTGTTCCAAATGCTTGGAGTGGGCGGCAGGGGTCATGATGTCATGGCCACACCCCCTCGTGATGTCACACCACGCCCCGTCGATGCAAGTTATGGGAGGGGGCATGCTGGTAGTCACGCCCCCTCCCATAGACTTGCATTGAGGGGCGTGGCCATGACGTCGTGACCCTTGCCGCCCACACCCAGTGTTCTAAATGAGCGCAGGGTGCTGCACAGAGATCATATGGATAGGGCATAAGATGTCTAGGGACGGAGTACCGATTTAACTTCAGCCTTACATATAGTATTGTTAGGAAGCGGATTCCTAGCAACCAGTATAACTCACATCACTCAGGTTGATGAATAAACATAGCTGAGGGTAGAAAAGGGGCAAGAATGCTTGAAAGCACTTAAATAGGTAATCCCAATATTAAACGTTGTCCCAGATCAACAGGGATAAGTGTGTGATCAGGGGTCTAACTGCTGGGCCCCCATGATCTCAACAATGGAGTCCTGAGTCTCCCATCAGAATGGAGTAGCAGTTGTGCTGCTGCATTGATTGTCTATGGGAGTGTAACATACTTACCCAGCCGCGTTCCAGTAGTGATCACAACTCACTGTCTTCTAGGGCACTGAAGGTATTGATCAATAAATATGGGCTTACTGACAGCAGGGCTGGTTAGCCTATCAGGGAGTTGAGCATGATGGGCAGGCGTCCTACATTTCGGAGGCACACTGATGCTGGTCACAAACACATATGATTCGGATTACTGCCTCACATTACAGTGTTCCTAGAACTGCCATGCTCCGACCTCCTGCCTGACAACCTGGCTTCTCCTCTTGTCTCTTGATTCTGGTATTTATGTTCCCTCCTGGCTATTTGAACTATGGTTTGACTTCTTTCCATTATGTGGTACCTGGCCCTGTTGCTGATATTACATCCCTTTGACCTAAGTTCTGACCACTTTAATCCTGTCCCTGGTGATGTTCTTCTCCATTACTGACCCCAGTTGAGCCTGCTTGTCCCTTAGCTCACTAAGGGGTACTTGTATAGGTTGCAGCGCAACCCCCAACCTGTGCCAGGGCCAGCCCTACAATTGGTCCAGGTCCCAGGCGGCACCTTCATTGGACCCAGGAGGCACCTTCACAGGGGAGATACATTGCTGCACCGAGAAGATTTTTGTCCTGCCATGACCCGTGACAGACCTAGTCTGTCATGGTGGCACTCAGGATGTATGGAGCGGGCCCCTGACTCAAACGCGCTCTATACCCGGTGACAAATAAACGTTGTAGAAATATAGATGAAAGCACTCACCACTTGTAGTAGCAAAAAAATCCTTCAGATTTTATTCATGCTGAAAGGGGCAAAAGGGGATGGAGGAGCAGGGCAGCAGGATGGTAAAAGGCAGGAGAATAGGACGGACGCCAGGGTGACAATTCACACCAAACGGTGCTTTCTCAAGCCCTAATAGCCGCCACTAATAGCCAGCATGCAGCAATTGCCACGGCCAGCTGTTAACCCTTTAGATCGCTGCTGTCAAAGCAACTAAAGGGAGATTTAAACCATCCCAGGTGGTCCAGTGGGGTGGATCGCCCCCCACAGCATGCTCGCGTGAGGGGGGGTGATCCACTGTGGAGATAGCCATAGGGCTTACCTCTCCTCATGTCCCAGTCCCGGCTCTGCATTTATTGATTTGTGTGCTCTCCAATCATTTGGTAGTGCCTGGTGCAGCCAGGCTCTACCAAATGATCGGAGAGCACACAAATCAATGAAGTTCTATGGAACTTCATTGATCTGTATGAGGGATCTACTACCTAAAAGTCCCATAAGGGACCAATAAAGTGTAAAAAAAAAGTGTGGTAGCGAGATGTGATGTGGACATATGTTGTTACCCTAGGGGCAGATGGCATTAACCCCTTGTATTGATGACGCTAGGCCGTGGTTTAGGCTAAACCACCTGAAGGTATACAGCTGGATCCTGGGCTAAGCACGGGGGCAATAAAGACTCCGACGCCAAGTTACGGACAATGGTAGCTTTACTGAGGGTAGACAGTTGGTAAAGTCTGTACAGTTCAGCCAGGGCCCAAGGAGGTGACCAGTGATGCAGAGACCTTAAGGACTTGCTGGCATTTGTAGTAGGACTGGACAATTGAATGCAGACATTTTATAATACAATACACTGCAGAACATATGTACAGGGGGGGAACAGGTGCAAGGGCCCCTGGGGACACTGAAGGAGGCTACATGACAGGGCAGCAAGAGTACGGGATAACATCTCCTGTACTGGGCCACCACAAACTTCCCCTCTTAAATACAGTCGTCCTCAACGCCCAGTCCGGGAGGGTGGAGGACTGAAGTGGCCACTGGGGCCTAGTGACAGTTCCTGGGGCATTATGCAAAATGTCCTTCACAGGTCTGGTTATAGAACAAGGTAGAAACGAGTCCATGTAGCATAGCAATGTAAATGTCCATACATGCTCTTTGGTTTGGTAAACATGTGGGATTAACAAGCTTTGTAACTGCTCTAGGAACACATTTTAGACCATAATACACACAAGTTTACAGATTGGGCTGCCGGAGGCTATCTACCCAATGCGTTGGCTGCTGGGGCTCCTTCGGTTCTTCACACTTCTCCCCAGAACTCAACAAGTAGAGTGATACTATATAACCATTTTACCTCTGCATAATGTACTCTTCCTCTACACTTGTCTTACTTTTAGTTTCAGGGGCACCCTCTGGCCAGTAGAGTATCCTGTACACGAGGACAGAAAAATGTTAGACAGATTTGTGGACTGGGACTACAAGTAATGTTACAGTCCTAACTCAAGTGTTTATATATGAACTGACTATGTGTGGTAGATAACCTCATACACTAGTTTATGAGCTATTCATTGTACCTTGCAGGAATTTGACCTTGTGTTGAGGTAGTGGCTATGCTTTTCCTGACTGGGTCAGGATACCTCCTATATAAATTGCCATGCACAACAGACACTGTACACCTTGATATTTGGTACAAACACAGTGGCCCTGATTTATCAATCAGCCAGAAACCCTAATTGTCTGTTTTTTCCCACAGCAACCAATCACAGCTCAACTTTCACTTTACAGGAGCACATTAAGATATGAAAGTTGAGCTGTGATTGGTTGCTGTGGGAAAAAACAGACAATTAAGGTTTCAATCTGATTGATAAATCTCCCTCACTATATACATTATATTACAATACACAATAACCATTATAGTACACCAACATAAGTATTTATTTGTGCAAAGAGAATGTGCAAAACTATATTACTCTAACGGTATATACATATTTTCATTGTACCGCTCCACAGTCCTGGTACACTTTGGGAGTTCTTAGTAAGGGATCGCGGCTAAAAGCCGGGCACATACACTTACGCAAATGGTTACAAATAAACTTCATGACAAGTTCGTCAGGCACTTCTTCTTAAGGGTTTGTTCACACTGCGGAACTGTAGCTGAATCTCCGCTCGCGGTATTCAGCTAGCGGAGATTCAGCCTGGCAGGCGGCGGCGGTAGGACCGTGCAGCACTGCGCCGTCACCATTGACGGCTATGGAGTGCTCGCGGACTTCCGCGCAAGGAATGAACATGTTCTTTCTTTGCCCGGAACAAGTCCTGCAGCCTCAAGTCAAGTCCTGCAGCCACAAGTCAAGTGCAAAGTAAACTAAAGTCACATTCCTGTCAGTCACATCAATTATTGTGTCTATCCAGCATGGCCTGCACTAAATTCTCCTGTCTACTACAAGTCCCAGCAAACCTGCGAGGTCTCTGTGTTACTGGTCACCTCTTTGGGCCCTACATAGACTGTAACAACTGTCTACCCTCAGTAAAGCTACCGTTGTCCGTAACTTGGCGTCAGTGTCTTCATTGCCCCCGTGCCTAGCCCAGGATCCAGCGGTATACCATCGGGTGGTTAAGGCTAAACCACGCCCTGGCATCACAAGCACAAGGGGTTAATACCATCTGCCCCTAAGGAAACAACATCTGCCCTGCATCCCACACCCAACCGCCGTTACCACAACTTTTGGCGACACAAACAGGATTCGGGTGTGTGCCTTATGCCACAAGTCCTCCCCCTAGTCTGAACTGTGTCCAATATTGTCTACAAGAAAATTGCATGCCGATGCGGATTAAGTTTAAACCAGAAAGTGTACAGAACTATGTCAATGAAAAGTGTTTTACTCTTGGCGCTTGTGAAATAGAGGGGGGCGTGAAGAAAAGACTATTGTTTGCCACTGTGGATAAAGGGTTGGTACCTGAAAGGATTAATTTGGTCCGACGTTTTCCCCGCACGCAAGCGGTCACAGGTCTCTTCAGCACAGCGAGGAGGAACCAAAGAGCAGCCCTGTCAAGCACCCGCTGCAACACTAACGATTGTCAGCAACAAGTCTCTGGTGCCGGTAGCGTTCAGAATTAACCCTCCGGTGTCCGTAAGTCTGGTCGCAAGACATATTACTACCGGGTGCCTGCAAAATGCCTGGGAGCATCCATTACAGTACCCCACTAGCCAAGTCCAAGCCACTGCAGGACTTCAGCAATTTTCTTAAAGGGGACAGCACCATATGTTTCTTAAAGCGATAGCGCACTCAAAATCCAAAGAGATGTCAGAACCCAGCCCTCCAGATCAACCAGGTAACGGTTCCCCTCCATCTCCAGCAGCGGGATCATCACCTGCCCCAGCGGCCAGAATGTTGCCAGTTTTACCTGCAGTCCACATTAATGACCCTGGTGTTCCAGTGTCTGCACCGGTATTCATGGGGAACCCTGTCCTCCCTACCTACAATGGACACCCCTTCACCCTGAGAGATTTCAAGGAAAGGATCCAGAGTTTGTATGTCTTTTACTCTTTCCCTCCTAATCAACAGGTGACAGATGTGACCTTGAGAGCATATGCCGTAGCTCTACAAAATGCCCTAGAGACTGTCCAAAAACTAGACGGTATAACTCCCGAGCAGGGCAATAAAGTGTTACTAGACAGATTTGTTGATGGGGCTCATAATAAGTGGGACAAAGCCCAGCTGTGAATGTTAGCAGTCCAAAACCCCAACATGTCATTCCCCGCTTTCAAGACACTGGCTATCCAAATGATTGAATCCGGGACTGAGTTAGAGAGAGCTTGTCCACTTGTCCAAGAACCACTAGGGGTGGTAGCTAGACCTATACCCCCACCATCACCAGCCCTCTGCCCACTGTCACCTGCTTTGCCACTTACTGCCATCTCAGATTTACAGAGTGTTAGCAAGACATTGAACTGTTGACTAAGGCTGTGAAGGAGCTTGCCACTCAGTCCGCTCCACCTGACCATAAAACACCCGTACATAGAAAACCTACCCTTGCTCCTGCTCCCCGCAATTTCAACCCTCCACCTAGTAGACCCCCAGGGACTCAAAGACCCTTTTGTACCAGAGTTCCAGTCTGGTTAGTCAACTTGTCTGATGTTGCTACTGTGTTACCCAAATGCACCCCAGTAGCCCAGTTGTATCTCATGGAGTCGAAGGACATCTGAACGGAACGTATGGTGGCCCGAAGCATGCAGTCCAAGTGGCTGAAGGATTCAGTACGAGTCCTCCCAAGCCCTGGTGGGCACAACTCCAAGTTGGAGACAACACTACCCCAAGGGATCAAGTCAAGGGAGTCATCAATGTAGCCAAAAGGTACCATGAAGTTTCTAGCAAACACCCCACAGATTTCGGGCATAATTCCATGATCCAACACCGAATCCTCACAGGCGACAGCCCACCTATCAAGGAAAGACACCCGCCCGGTCATGCCAGGCATGTATCAGACTATCAAGAAGATGCTGGCCGACATGAAAGAGGCAGACGTCATTCAAGAAAGTCAGAGTCCCTGGGTGGCGCCACTTGTCCTGGTCAAGAAAAAAGACGAAACCTTCCGCTTTTGTGTCAACTACAGGAAACTGAACAATGTCACACATAAGGACGCTTATCCTCTGCCAAGGATCGAGGAATCACTCACAGCCCTTGGGTCAGCTGCTTATTTCTCCACCCTGGACTTAACCAGCAGATATTGGCATGTGCCCATGGCCATGGAAGACCGGGAGAAGACCGCCTTCGTGACACCCATTGGACTGTTCGAGTTCAAAAGTATGGCGTTCCAGCGGTTGATGGAAAGATGCCTGGGCCATCTGAATTTTCAAAGTGTCCTATTGTACCTGGAAGATGACATTGTGTATTCCAAGTCCTACCAGGAGCACCTCAGTCATCTGTCAGACGCCTTCCAAGTCCTGATCAAGCATGGGCTGAAGATCAAGCCATCAAAGTGTCACTTGCTTAAAACTCAGGTACACTATCTGGGTCATATTGTCAGCGCCGAGGGAGTCCAGGCCAATCCTGAAAAGGTGGAAGTTGTCAAGAACTGGCCTACCCCACGCACAGTGAAAGATGTCAGGAGTTCCTGGGATTTGCCAGCTACTACCACCGCTTCATTCCCCACTTCACCCAGATTGCAGTTCAAAGACTACTTGGCTGCCAGGCCATTTACTGTCTACACAGATAATAATCCTTTGGCCCAGCTCAACACCGACAAGTTGGGCTTCTAGATTAGCCAATTATAGTTTCACCATCAAGTACAGAAGCAGCAAGTCGAACGTTAGTGTCGATGTACTGTCTCGGATGACCCCCGGCGAAGAACCCCCTGTCGAAGACGTGTGGGAAGACGTGGAGATGCCCCCATTTTATCAATGGTTCATGAATCAAAGGGTTGTGACCGCCCTCAGGGATGGCGAACCCATGTCCAAGAAGGTTCAAGAAGACCTATACACCTGGAAGGACAACCTGCTGGCAAAAAAAGGTACCAACCTATCTACGCCGGACCCAGTGTGATTACGAGCTGAAACATCTGTGGCGACAGAGGAAGCGACTGTTTGTGCACAAGGGACTGTTGTGCCAAAATCCTTTAGATCTGGTCTCTGGTGATCGACTTCATCAGATTTTGGTTCCTCGAAGAGACGCGGCGATGGTCCTCAACGCATACCATCATCAGCCGGGACACTTTGGAGTCCACAAGACAAAAGCTACTGTCAGGAGCAGATTCTACTGGATCAGAATGCGGAGCAACATTGAGAAATGGTGCAGTGAATGTTCTGTCATGTCTGTCTTGGTCTGTGTTCACACACAGCTATTGGATTGCTTGTGTGTGAACAGTTTTATGTTCCCTGGCCAGGGAATAGTTAAAAGCCTCTGGCTTTTTCAGCCAATAGCTCCTAGGGTGTGTCTATTTAAAGTCAGCCCAGTTTAGCCTCTGGTCTGGTGATTGACTTCATTATATCCTGACTTGCTAAGATGCTGGACATGCTGCCTGGAGCACTTGGTGAAACACTCTTTGTTTGAGCTTTTAATCTACTATCTCTGTCTTTTCCTAAAGTCTGTTGACTCATCCATTTTCCTGTCTGGTGTTTTGAACTCTATGTTTATTAGTTCTTTATTCAGATCTTTGGAGTTCTTTTCATGACGACTTATCGATAGTGTCCTCTGTTCACGACCACTGAGTCCGCTGTTATAGTGTCCTCTGTACTAACTCTCTGATCTGTGTCCTCTGAACTTTATACTATATAATTAAACGTTTCTGTTATGTTTCTGGTTTGTGACCAATTATTTATTAGTATGTGTTGTTTTTAGGCCCCTGCACTTTAGTTCAGGGAGGGACCGGCGCCCAGTTGTCGATCCACTGGTTAGGGTGGATGGGCAAGTAGGCAGGGAGTGGTTTTAGGGTCAGTTTAGGGCTCCCCTCTCCCTGTACCCCTGGTCGGTCCCTGACATGTGCAGTCTGTAACGTCACAAAGAATGTGCGCAAGGACGCCAGAGCACCCCTCCATTCCATCCAGAGTGAAAGGCCTAACTAGTTGGTCACGCTAGACCATGTCAAGTTATCTCCTACCCGGTCCGGGTACACTTATACTCTCACCATGGTGGATCACTACTCCAAATGGGTTGTCGTTGTACCCATTAAAGACCTCACAGCCAAGACAGCGACCCAGATGTTTTACTCCAATTGGGTACAAACCCTTGGGTGTCCGTAGTCTTTCCTAACGGACCGTGGATCTCCCGTACTGGTCCATCACAAGAGCTTAATAAATGTTTAAAAAAAAAATGCACTTTAACCCCTTCCATATTTAAAGTTCAAATCACCCCCCTTTTTCCATTTTCCATATAAAAAACATGTAAACATAATACAAATAAAGATATTTTGTATCACTGCGTGCTTAATTGTCCAAACTATTAAAATATAACATTATTAATCACGTACAGTAAATGGCGTAAAAGTAAAAAAAATACAAAACCCCAGAATTGCGGGGTTTTTTTTTTATGTCCTCCTGATATGCAATGGCATAGTATTGTTTTTTTGTTTTTTTGGGGGGGGGGGCAGCATTTTACTCCTGGACCCAGGAGTAAAATGCTTTTCCCAGGGCCATGCAGCTGCAACCTTTGTCCCAAGACTTGTAAAGGCTCTAGTGAGGACACAGGGATCTCTGTAAAATCTGTGAAACAGGGTTGGGTTGTAGTACTGGCGCTTATGGAGATAGGTATCTCATATAGCTCCCATGAATGAAGTGGCAGTGCATGACTGCTGCTGCATCATGACCGGAGACTCGGGACCCTATTCTGGACATTGCGTAGGTTCCCTGCATTCGGACCCCATATGATCGTATACTTATCTCCTATCCTATGGATAGGTAATAAAAGTAATATTGGGAGAACAAGTCTAATGTTGGTTGTTATTTCCAAAAATGTATGACTAATGAATGTATTTATTTTAGCTATTTTTAATTTTTTTTAAAGGCAGGTTACCATCTATTCAACAATAGTTCCCATGTGTGTTATTTATTCATTGTTGTCTGTACTTTTAGTTTAGTAGTGTCATTTATAATACCATGGAAAAATGATTTAAGGACCCCCTATTATTACGGCTAATGCATATTGACGTGGGATGGGTTAATACAATAATATACGAGCAGTGTTGAATAGACTCTAATAGTAAGTGGTAGGTAGTTCTTCTATATAAGAGAGGCGAATACAGGTCTGCCAGTGAATGAATGTTAATGGAAGCCATTATACTGCATTAATCTGTATTTGCTTATTTACCGCGTCTGCGATGAATGCCACAAGTTCGGATATGACATTTTTAAAACAGAAATGTTCTAAATATTATTTTTCTTCTGGTTATAGAGGTCAACAATTCTGTGAAATGCAAATTCTCGTGGAATGTAAAATCAGTCATGTCCAAGGCTCAGTTTTATGCCTTTTTTTTATAATTGGAATAGGTTTCAGCGACCCATATTGCATGCTGGGAATTATGATTGTGCAAAGCTCAAAAGAAACTGAGGAAAAGAAAGAGAGGAAATTTAGCTTCAGGAAGAAGAAAGACAAAATGGAGAAACGCTCAAGTATAAGGGAAGTGCTGCCTGCAAAGTATATCCAGGTCACCGAGGTCAAGAACAATACCTTGAATCCAATTTGGAATGAAAACTTCCTTTTGTAAGTGGCGTGACACCGAGCGCCTAAAATATCTGCAATGTCTTGATAACTTACACAGACAGGAGCTGCAGAGTCTTATCCTAAAATAATCCTCTATGAGCAGGACCCTTTGCCAAAATGTCGGGCCGTATGTTGAATGCTATATAAATCTATGGGGAACAACTCCACAGGGAATAAGTCTCATTTATGATTTCCATCTACAGTGATCCCTCAACTTACAATGGCCTCAACATACAATAGTTTCAACATACAATGGTCTGTTCTGGACCATTGTAACTTGAAACCAGACTCAACATACAATGTTACAGACAGTCCAGATCTGCGAAACGTGTCACAACTGGAGGAACTGACCAATCAGAATGGACATTTTACTGGTAAATCACCTGTATTACTGAAGTGCATGCACTGACAGGCTGTCTGGTAGCGCCCAGGGAGGAACTACAAGTTCTGTACTACTACCTACCTGTGTCAGGGTTAGCTGCTCCTTTGGACACCAAGTAAGGGCGCCTCTATTTGGGACACTGTTTACTGTATAGGACCCTGAAGAAGTTCCTGTCCTCTACATAAACCATTGTTTCCCAACCAGGGTGTCTCCAGCTGTTGCAAAACTACAACTCCCAGCATGCCCGGACAGCCAACGGCTGTCCGGGCATGCTGGGAGTTGTAGTTTTGCAACAGCTGGAGGCACCCTGGTTGGGAAATACTGACATGGACAGTGATTTACAGCTCCCAGCAGTTCCTTCTTACTTTTATATGTAAGGATTTGCTTTATCTATATTAGTTATCAACTTATTTTTCTTTAATCCTCACTTTTTCCTATTTTTGATGACATTTTAGAGGCTTCAGAACCAATTACCAGCTTTCCATAGAGTTATGGACTCAACATACAATGGTTTCAACATACAATGGTCGTCCTGGAACCAATTAATATTGTAACTTAAGGGACCACTGTACTTACATACTGTATAGATAAATGTGACATATATTATAGGTAATAATAATGATTACTATGTGTCGGTATAATTTAAGCAAACCATATAATATACAAGCAAAAGAGAGATATTTGCGTATATTTAGGAAAAATTGTTAATGAAAATTCCAAAATCCTAATATTTTTATTCATTTGAGTCTCTTTTATCCCTCTCTTTTTACTTTCTTTATAGTGAAATTGATGATATTTTCAGTGACCTGCTACATCTGGATATTTGGTATGCATACCCAGTATATAAGTTAATATATGTGTGTGTGCATATATATATATATATATATATATATGTATATGTGTGTGTGTATATATATATATATATATATATACATATATATATATATATATATATATATATATATATATATATATATATATCCTTATAATGTGTATTTAACACCCCTTCAGGCCACAGGGTTTTATTCTTAAGTAAAATATATGTAAAACATATTGTGTCATTCCAGGGATCATGATGATGATGTGTCTGTTGCAGAGGCTTGCAAGAAGCTGAATGAAGTCAGTGGGTTTAAAGGGATGGGCAGGTAAGTGGCCAACTTTGTGAAAACCTTTTGTAGAATTGAGCAAATGTGCAGTAATGTTTGCGGAAAAAAAATGCTTGCCTGTTCATTTAGTTGAAAGTCGTTTCGCTTTCCAAGTGTTACGATTCCCCAGAGAAGTCTGGGAGGAGAGTCTAGACTGTGTCAGTACGACTTTTACCAGGGGATTGGAAAATATGGTAACAGAACTATGGTAAAAAAAAATGGGTACTCCGTTGGTAGACATCTTATGCCCTGTCCAGCAACGGGACCTCCCGCAATCTCCGTGCGGACATTCGGCGTTCTTGACATTATGTTCAGAACACTAGGTTTGGAAGGCTGTGGTTGTGACATCACGCCACACCCCCTCGTGCCGTCACACTACGCACTCTCCATTCATGTCTATGGGAGGGGGCGTGACGGGCGTGAGGGCGCGGTCTCTGTGTAGACACCCAGCCTTCTGAACATGATGTTCAGCACGCTGGGTTTCGGAGGCAGTGGTCATGACGTCACCACAGGCCCCCTCGTGCCATCATGCCACCCCCTCTCCATTCATGTCTATGGGAGGGGGCTTGACGGCTTTAATAAATCGAGGGCTGATTAATTAGATTCAGCTGTAGATACGCCTAAGGCTAGGTTCACACTGCAGAATTTCTGGGCAGAATTTCTGCTGGAGATTGAGCCGGCGGCGCTAGGACCGAGCAGACTGCATTGCTGCCCCCCTAGACTTCAATGCATTCTGGGTGAATCTTTTGGGAGATCTGCTCAGAAATGCATTGCCATCTATGGGAACGGCAATGTAGTCCACGCGGTCCTAGTGCCGTCAGCTTGATCTCCAGCAGAAATTCTGCCCAGAAATTCCACTGTGTGAACCCTGCCTAACTCTAACTTATGTCTCTCAGCTGTCCTTTCTGGTTATGTTTCCGAAATCCTTTTACGCCATTAGCTAGTTATATCTTGTTGCCAATCAGTATTATCTGTCATACATTACTTTTGCCATAATGGTTGTTACATTTCTCTAACAGCCAGTCTCCATAGTAGTGCAGTGATTTAAAAAAGACAGGTATATAACAGCATAACTAGGGAAAATTGCCTTTCAAAAGTCTAAATAAATAATTTGGGGCATTTAATAATGGCCGAAAACAGCTTCAACTAAAGATGACCAAACATTTTCTATAACTGTCAGCCAAATGTTTGTTCAGCTAACAGTTACAGTATCTCTCCTGATCATCCCCCCACAACGTCCCCTCCAGCCAAACGTTCATGTTTCCTCTATGGGGAGGTGAAAGCGGCAGCCAGATAACTCTGGCACCAGCTTATCTCTTCCAGCATGCCCAACCACCAGCTTATCTTATCCAGCGTGCCCAACCCATCTCTCCATTGACATCATCTGTCTTCCTTAAGGAGACCGCCAAGCTGGCATAGAGAGTCTTACAGGCCATATAGTGCTCTACAGGAAAAAAGTATGCAAAGTAGCTGTTCTCTAGAATCTGTCTGTGATCTATACTGGTCTATGCTGGTGGTCTCTTTCCAGGGCCGATCCTGGGGCAATGGACTCCTTGGGGCAGGATTATATTTTTGGCTCCCTCTACTTGGGCATAACTGTCTTATTAAAGGGGTACTACCGTGGAAAACTTTTTTTTTTTTAAATCAACTGGTGCCAGAAAGTTAAAGAGATTTGTAAATGACTTCTATTTAAAAATCTCTACCCTTCCAGTACTTTTTAGGGGCTATATACTACAGAGGAAATGCTTATCTTTTTAGATTTCTCTGATGTCATGACCACAGTGCTCTCTACTGACCTCTGCTGTCCAGAACAGGAGAAAATCCTCATAGCAAACATATGCTGCTCCGGACAGTACCTAAAATAGACAGCAGAGGTCAGCAGAGAGCACTGTGGTCATGACATCAAAGAAATCTAAAAAGATAAGCATTTCCTCTGTAGTACATAGCCCCTAAAAAGTACTGGAAGGATTGAGATTTTTAAATAGAAGTCATTTACAAATCTGTTTAACTTTCTGTCACCAGTTGATTTAAAAAAAAAAAAAAAAAAAAGTTTTCCACGGTAGTACCCCTTTAATAAGACAGCCATGCCCAAGTAGAGGGAGCCAAAAATATAATCCTGCCCCAGGATCGGCCCTGGGAAGAGACCACCAGCATAGACCAGTATAGATCACAGACAGATTCTAGAGAACAGCTACTTTGCATACTTTTTTCCTGTAGAGCACTATATGGCCTGTAAGACTCTCTATGCCAGTGTTAGGATTTGGCAGGCTGGATGTGGATCCTCTGTGTCAGCGAGGGATTGGCGTGGACCGTGTCGGTGGACCGGTTCTAGGTTGCTACTGGTATTCACCAGAGCCCGCCGCAAAGCGGGATGGTCTTGCTGCAGCGGTAGCAACCAGGTCGTATCCACCGGCAACGGCTCAACCTCGCTGACTGCTGAGAAGGCGTGGGACAGAAGGACTAGGCAGAGGCAAGGTCAGACGTAGCAGAAGGTCGGGGCAGGCGGCAAGGTTCGTAGTCAATAGCAATAGCAAGAGGTCAGGAACACTGGTAAGGCAAACACTATAACGCTTTCTCTGGCACAAGGCAACAAGATCCGGCAAGGAAGTGAGGGGGAAGTGAGGTAATATAGCAAGGGAGCAGGTGGAAGCTAATTAGACTGATTGGGCCAGGAACCAATCATTGGTGCACTGGCCCTTTATATCTTAGAGAGCTGGCGCGCGCGCGCCCTAAGGAGCGGAGCCGCGCGCGCCAGGACGTGACAGCCGGGGACCGGGACAGGTGAGTGACTTGGGATGCGATTCGCGAGCGGGCGCGTCCCGCTATGCGTATCGCATCCCAGCCGGCAGAGTCAGTGCAGCGCTCCCGGTCAGCGGGTCTGACCGGGGCGCTGCAGAGAGAGGAACGCCGCGAGCGCTCCGGGGAGGAGCAGGGACCCGGAGCGCTCGGCGTAACAGCCAGCTTGGCGGTCTCCTTAAGGAAGACAGATGATGTCAATGGAGAGATGAGTTGGGCACGCTGGATAAGATAAGCTGTTTTCCTCGGTAGTACCCCTTTAAATCCTCCCCTTCACAACTTCACCTCCACTACTAATTCTTACACTTACCTAGGCCGGGTCACTAAAAACTGAAGAGAAGCACCTGTTTACTCGAATAGTTGCACTTGCATGCACTACAGAATAATAACAGCACTCGTTTTCACTTTATGGGCCCACTCGGTGCCACCTTTTTCCTCCGCTCACCTGGCATCTGGGTACGGTTTACCTGCCCTTGATTGGCCCTGTCTCTTTCGCTATAATGGGAGAGGGTCTGTAGTCAACTGGATCCAACTGCTTCTAGCCCCATTGACAGCATAGATCTGACCGCGGCACCCTTGCAGAACAGTTTAGAGTAGCGATGTGGTGCAGGTGTCTGCACCCGACTGATCAGATATTGATGGCCTATCCGGATGGTAGGCCATCAGTACTTGGAATCAGAAAACCCTTTTACAACTAACATATATTGTTCCTTATTTTGGCAAATTATAATTAGTAAAAATTTACACATTTTCTATTTTTTTTCTATTTTGCTCTATAGCATAGGTTAATAGCAATGATATATTCCATGTGTGTACAGATATAACTTTGATAGACCTAAACCAAGTTTATGTTCCAATTAGTAGGAACCTAAAATCCTGCCTTTTAATAAATGTCCCCACAGCCTTTTTATGTTGGAGATTTTTCAGAATATGTCAGCTGGATGTTCGACGGAGCAGCAGCAATTAGTGGGAAAAGCAATTAAAGAAAATATTACCGTCTAGTCATAACCTCGCCGTTCTGCAGCCTGTTCTAGTCTAGAGCCTCTTCTGACTTGCCGTTTCACAATCTTCAGGTCGAGACCAAAAAAAAATATATATATATATTTATATATTTCCTCTTAAAAATAGATTGAATTATCGACAAGAAAATGAAGTTTCTTCTTGTTGCGTAAAGGACTAGAAAACCCAAATTTAGCTTGTTTTATATGAAAGAGCACTTGGGAAGAAAATGAGTTAGATAAAAAAAATAATAATAATTTTTAAAAAATCAGAGCTGCTCTCTGCATACTACTGGTTTATTAGATTCAATGGGCACTGGATAATCCCATTGAGCCCCCTCTATTTGCTGGCCGCAGGCAGGAATCATTTTATAATTTGACTGGATTGTTGGAAAATTGAGCTGCGACACGTATTACAATTAAAGCCGCAATTTCCTACCCTAAGCCATCCTGGTTCACACCTTTACAAATTATATAGTTATATTATTAAAGGAGTATTCCCATCTAGACCAGTGTTTCCCAACCAGTGTGCCTCCAGCTGTTGCAAAACAACAACTCCCAGCATGCCCGGACAGCCTTCGGCTGTCCGGGCATGCTGGGAGTTGTTGTTTTGCAACAGCTGGAGGCACACTGGTTGGGAAACAGTGATTTGGACATTTATTGCATAGCCACAGGTTATGCCGTATATGTCTAATAAATGTGGGTCTCACCTCTGGTATTCGCAACTTTTCCTAGAATAAGGGTTGCAACCGCTAGAGGACGTAAGGAAGCCGAAGACAGCCAAGCCAGCTGTTTTGCAGAGGCGAGTCAGCTGTTTTGCAGAGGCGAGTCAGCTGTTTTGCAGAGGCGAGTCAGCTGTTTTGCAGAGGCGAGTCAGCTGTTTTGCAGAGGCGAGTCAGCTGTTTTGCAGAGGCGAGTCAGCTGTTTTGCTCAGGCGAGTCAGCTGTTTTGCACAGGCGAGTCAGCTGTTTTGCACAGGCGAGTCAGCTGTTTTGCACAGGCAAGTCAGCTGTTTTGCACAGGCGAGTCAGCTGTTTTGCACAGGCGAGTCAGCTGTTTTGCACAGGCGAGTCAGCTGTTTTGCACAGGCGAGTCAGCTGTTTTGCACAGGCGAGTCAGCTGTTTTGCACAGATAAGTCAGCTGTTTTGCGCATTGACTTTAATGCGAGTTGCATAAAGGGTATAGCATCTTTCAGTTTGACCAATGGAGGCGCTTGAAGAGAATTTGAACAATTCCTAATAGACTCCTGTACAAATGCGAACAAATGGAAATGGGGTCCCTGGATCTTATTGTTGAAGGATCTTTCTATCAAAAAAAGTATAACCTACTTAATACTGAAACACCATCATCCCTGGAATAAATTGCACAACCACTAAAAGCTGGTGGTACTGGGTGATATAATGCGATGACGTAATAAGTGTTGCTGGCATGTCAGGTATTGCGCCCCCCCTAACCTGAGTAGTGCATTAGTCCAGTGGACGGCTTGTAACAGATTACAAGGGAAGAATGTAGACTGGTGCAGTCACCCTGTGACCAATTGGTCTGAGTGGTTCTGTTAGCCCCCAGCCATGTTCGTTGTGTACTTTGTGTTACTTTAGTTTTGATTTTTCTGGCTGGCTTTATCCTGCATTAGTAAACTGAACTCAGGCTGTATAGAAGTAGCGGGCACCAACAGGATTGGCATCACGTCACTCTGTTTCCATGGCACACTATCCACGTGGCTATCCACGTAACACACCATTGAATGTACATACAGGAGCAGGGACTCCTGCCTATCACCGTACTCCCTGGTCCTGTACATACATTGTATGGATTGAAATTCACTTAAAGGGTTATTCCATGAATCAAAAAGCAGGTATTTTTTCTTTCAAAGACAGCGCCCTCCTTGAATCCACTTTGGGTGTGGTATTAAAACTTGGCTCCATTCACTTATATGGAACTGAGCTGCTGAACCACACCCAAACTGGAGACAAACAGGGAGAGGTCTTTGTTTTTTGTTTTTTTTCTGGAATACCCCTTTAACATTCACGGGTCAGGTGTAAGAAGCTCTGCATATACTGGGCAGATGGAGGCTGGCTTTTTATGAATGCCATGGGTTGTGTCTAGATCTGCTAGATCAGGTGTCATTAGGGGTACTTAGCACTCAGCAGGCACGTGATGCCCTTTGCAATTGTGATGTGCCAGAGGACTTGTTTTGGTGTGACTGTACTGTAGTGGGTTGAAATGTTGAGGGTAGTAGTCCCTATCATGTCACATGGCTCAAGTGGTGCAACCCCGAGTCCCTCTGTGAGACCACAATGTCCTTTTTCTAAAGAAGCTGTTTCCCATTACACATGTCCCAGGAGAGAATATGTCTGTTATGCCTGGGGTAGATCAATACAAGGCAAATACTTTGGAATGTTCCTTGCATTTTGTACAGTTCTTTGTAATACATCTTAGGTTTCAGGAAAAGTAGTCGGCCACGCCCCCTCGAGACATCACGCCCCCGCCTCCTCAATGCAAGTCTATGGGAGGGGGCATGGCGGCCGCCATGCCCCTTCCCATAGACTTGCATTGAGGGGGCAGACGGGCTGCGACATCACGAGGGGGCGGGGTGTGACATCACGAGAGGGCGGGCCGACCCCCTCAGTGCACGCACAGATGGCCAGTGGAATACCCCTTTACTCCACTGTTACTGTTCAAGCTGACAAGGATCTTCACAGGGGGTGGACTGTGGTAAACCGTGTAAAATTCCCGCCTCTTACTTTTATGTATAACGCTGAAACAGGTCTCCTTTGGCACATCCAAAAGGGATCCCCCGACTTGTCGATGTCTTACTAGACCAGGACCGAAGGCAAACGGGGCCCGGTATTCTTTGGTAATTGAGTCATTTAATTATTTTCTCTTAAATGTTTCTTTACTTCTTACTGGAGATAAACGGTTATCCTTGCAGTGGGACTTGCTAGGCAGATTTACTTGGATATTGGGTGTAGCCAAGATTAGGAATATTGTGGCCTATTAGATGAAATGTGCCGGCCTCCCTACTGTAGCTGCAAAGCGTATGTGTTCTCTGTTCCTGAGCCAAAGCTCACATTGACTTAGAATTGGTTCCACCACTAATCTCTTGCAAAATGGCTGGACTGAACATCTATTGGACAAAAGCTGGACATGTGACCATATACTGTTCTCTAGTATTTGCATGACAATAAAGCAGAGTTTTAACCCTTACACTCAGAGAAGTATTCATGTTATACCAGAGAAATACAAGAATATACATGTGATGTGTAGAAACAGTGATATAGGCCTTCAGAACTTTATATACACATTTCACTGTCCAGCAAACCTTATAACAATACAGCCATCCAACCTAAATTTGGTGTAGCTTCTGGTACAGCTGTGCTGAGCCACCACCTATCTCCTTCTTTTCTGGTCTATGCATATACAGTCTTTGAAATTCTGCACCCTTAAAGGGGTACTCCACCCCTAGACATCCTATCCTCTATCCAAAGGCACCTGCCACACCCCCTCCCGTAGACTTGTGTGGTGGCGGTGTGTGTGGTGCAAGGCAGATGTTGTTACCCTGGGGGCAGATGGCATTAACCCCTTGTATTCTTTACACCAGGGCGTGGTTTAGCCTATAACCACCCGAAGTTATACCGCTGGATCCTGGGCTAGGCACGGGGGCAATAAAGACTCCGACGCCAACGGTAGCTTTACTGAGGGTAGACAGTTGTTAAAGTCTATACAATTCAGCCAGGGCCTAAGGAGGTGACCAGTGACGCAGAGACCTTAAGGGATTGCTGGGACTTGTAGTAGGACTGGACAATTGAATGTAGAAAACGCTGACTTGACAGATGACAGGGACTGACTTGACTCATAAAGCTGTGACTTCATCTTACGTGATTTGATGGTGGCTGCAGGACTGGACTTTGAGGCCTACAACACTCTGGACACACACACTAGACAAGACTGCACTGGACCTCGGCAGAAGAGCAGAGCTCAAAGAGAGAGAAGCTCCACCCAGGGCTTATATGGGGGAGACTAGCAGGGAGCCCATAGGTCACTCTTGTGATCACCTGGTCACTGATACCTCCTGGGTAACAATCACATGACATAACTCTTAAAGATACAACACATTTTATAATGCTATACACTGCAGAACATATGTACAGGGGGGAAACAGGTACAAGGGGCCCTGGGGACACTGAAGGAGGCTGCCTGACAGGACAGCAAGGGTACGGGGTAACATCTCCCATACTGGGCCACCACACTAGCATTGAGGGTGTGTGGCAGTGACGTCACGACCCCTGCTGCCCACTCCAATCGTTCAGAAAAAAATGTTCAGAACGCTGGGGCAGCGGAGTACCCCTTTAAGAATTTTGCACCCGGCAACTGCCTCTGTGTGCTATTGTATGCTATTGTATTTTAGTATAAGCATATTACTAAGAAAATAAGTTAAGAAATTAGGGTAGCCTAGTTGAATAGAACCAAATAACAGCCCAGTACGTACCTATCTGTCTCACAGATTACTTTTCCTCTGTCGCATTGTAAGATTGAAATTACATTGGAAAATCCTAGTTTGCCGGCGGTGAGAAGCTGAGTGTCTATGGGAACTGGGGACAAACAGAAATCTAATCATCTAGCAAATAGTCTGCACAGACTCTTGTCACCAGCGACACAGGAAGATCACAGCCGACAGAGATAACACCTCCAATATTTTGTGAGATTTTGTACATCAGAATGCAAAACTTTATTCAGGCGCCGCTCTCTTATCAGCTCATTTGAAATAAAGCAACCTGATATATTTCATTTCTTTTTTCTTAACCATATTTATGGCTGCAAAAACTGTTTTCAAAACCTGCGAGATTTTAACTGCTTTTCACTGCTATTATTAAGCCCCTCAAAGGAGCACAGCTATTTCTCATTATCTCCAAATCAGGGTACAGGACCAAAGGTGGGCTGTTTTGTACACACGCATAGCTACTTCCTCCCTTACTTATCTTGCCAATTACAGTGCGAAACATCACATACTTCTCTATGCTATGCCATTAAAGGAAAACGCCAGCAAAAGTTAAAGGGGTACTTTGCCCCTAAACATCTTATCCCCCATCCAAAGGATAGGGGATAGGATGTCTGATCACTGTGCTGGGGACCCCCGCAATCTCTCCTGCAGCACCCCCATTCACCCCCGTTCATTGCTCTGTGGCTGATGGCGGGCAATACAGGGGCCGGAGTATCGTGACGTCAGGGCCCCGCCCCTTCGTGATGTAACCTAGCCCCTATCCACATGATAGGGGATAAGTAGCTGATTGCAGGGGCGCTCAGTGAGGAGTGTGTGTGTGCTCCATTCATTTCTATGGAAGTGCCGAAAAGAGTACTGCACTCGGGCATCATCGCGCGCTCCCATAGAAATTAATTCAGCATGTGCTGTCTACCGGTAGACATTGCGCACACCTCACTGAGAGTGGGGGTCCCATCCTGGAGATCGTAGGGGGTCCCAGTGGTCAGACCAACCGTGATCAGCTACTTATTCCCTATCCTGTGGAGAGGGGATAAGTTATATTTTGCTGAAGTTCTCCATTAAATAGTTCTGGTGAAAATGTACTGAACAGACTTGTTTGTTTGACTAGACAGTAATGATGTATACACCTGAATTCGACAGGTTTTGGGTGTAGAATATATAGACTCTCTACTTTCTGATTCACACAGATGCCCTAGTGTTATCTCCTTGTCTACAGAAGAAATATAGTCAGGACCAGATTTCAGGAGATCCGGCCCATAAACCAGTAGATCTAGTTGTAACTAGTATAACCGTCATTATTGTAAGAAGTTAGACATACAGCCCTCTTCAGTCCTAATGGCATGGACATTCTTCAGACTACAATGGTAATAACGCACTACATATGCCTTTTACTTTTGAAACCCCCTCTAATACCCTGGAATTTTTGTATATCGGAAACCAACTGCTATAAATACCCTTTTGCTCTTTAAAAGGGCAACTCCACTGACCAGCGTTCGAAACATTTATTTCCGAACGCCATGTGCGCTCTGCGGGGGTCAGCCACGCCCCCTTGTGCCGTCAGGCAATGCCCACTCAATGCACGTTCATGGGAGGGGGACAGTCGCAACACCCTCTCCCTTAGATGTGTAATGAGGGGGCAGGGCCTGACATCACGAGGGGGCGTGACCGACTCCCACAGCACGCACACAGCGTTCGGAACTAAATGTTCTGAATGCTGGCCAGTGGAGTACCCCTTTAAAGGGTACCTCTCATCAAAAAAACTTTTGATATATTATAGATTAATGTATGCAGAATAACTTTACAATTGCATGTTATTAAAAAATATGCTTCTTTCTATTTAATTTTCCACTTTGAAGAAATGACCACTAGGGGTCTCCCTACCAGTCCTGGCAGCAAGCATTTCAGACTCATGCTGGAGTCCTAAACACTACGAGCTGCCAGTCTGCTTTGTTCACAAAGGAGAACACTCAGAGCTGCCAGCCTGCTTTGTTCACAGCCTGTTTGGCTGGGAACAAAGCAGGCTGGCAGCTCTGAGTGTTTAGGACTCCAGCATGAGTCAGAAATGCTTGCTGACAGGACTGATCGGGAAAAATACAATAGAAAGAATCATATTTTTCATTAACATGCTATTGGAAAGTTATTCAATATTCATTAATTTAAAATATATCAAAAGTTTATTTGATGAGAGGTACCCTTTAATAGTTGCTATCCAATTCCGACTAAAAGAGCTGCGACACATGGCTAGCTTCTTTCTCTATGACTCAGCAGTGATAATTCTTTTTTAGAACAAGCTCAGGACCATACAAGCCGCCTTATATTAAGAGGTCATCCAGAGGAAATTCTACATAGTGCGTATTTAAAGGTTTAATCCCAAAATCAACTTTCTCTACTAAAAAACAAAAAAAAATGCTGTGCTACCTAGAAACATGTTGAACAATTTGCCTTCTCCTTTAGCATTTCACCATGATCAAGTTTTATTTAGAATTACTATCACAAAATATTGTTTTTTAATTGAAAATGATCTGGAGCGTGCAAATATTACAGTGCATGAGCTGTTTATCGCATTTAGAAGAAGTAAAAATGTAAAAGGTTTCCTAGTCCGCAGTGGATATTAAGAATTTGATGCTTCCTGTAATTGGTTACAAAATTGTGTCCCCAATGGAAATCGTAAATGTGGCACCTGTAATTGTGTACTTATCCTATTAAAGGGGTACTCCGGTGGAAAACTTATTTTTTTTAAATTTATTTATTTATTTATTTTTTAAATCAACTGGTGCCAGAAAGTTAAACAGATTTGTAAATTACTTCTATTCAAAATACTTAATCCTTCCAGTACTTATTATTATTATGTATACTACAGAGAAAATTATTTTCTTTTGGGATTTCTTTGTCAGACGAGATCAGGTGTCAGCAGAGAGCACTGTGGTCGTGACAAAAGAGAAATACAAAAAGAAAAGAACTTTCTCTGTAGTATACAGCTGCTAATAAGTACTGGAAGTATTAAGAATTTTTTATGGAAGTAATTTTCAAATCTGTTTAATTTTCTGGCATCAGTTGATTTTTAAAAATAAAAAAAAATGTTTTTCCACAGGAATACCCCTTTAGCAGAGTGGTTTGGAACATTAACCATTTCATTTATTGTAAAATGAGTTGTCTGTGTGTTGCTTTGTCCATGCGGACACTACACTGTAGGAAAGACTATTCCTCCCCACCAATATTCGTGTAAGGGGACATCTTTGTTTAGTAACTACTGGTACTGGAACCTCCCCCGCTGTGGTTCGCTGGAATAGGATGAGTTACTGCTGAGGCTCGCTGGTTACTCAAAACTCAACACAAGGAAAATGCAGGTTTAAAGGGGTGCTCCACTGGCCAGCATTCGGAACTAAATGTTCCGAACGCTGTTTTCGCGCTGCGAGGGTCGGTCACGCTCCTCGTGACATCACGGCCACGCCCACTCAATGCAAGTCTATGGGAGGGGACTTGACGACCTTCACTCCCCCTCCCATAGACTTGCGTTGAGGGGGCATGGCCGCGACCTCAGCATGTTTCTCATTCAGATAAGCGGTGCCACTTTCACAGCCTATGTTTCTCACACTAAAGCCAGCCATGCCAGCTTTTCAGATATCCTTCCCCATGAACATGCCCGCACCTCATCTAAGCCTGACTATGTCAGTAGAGAGCTGGGGAATAAACTGCTGTCAGTCATCCCTGCGGTGGGTTCTCTCCCTTGGGAACAAAGCATTAGATGTTTCCGCTCCCACCTTTGTGAGCTCTCCGCAGCGCTGGAGGCTCTGAGTGTGAAGCGTGACAACCACGATACTCCGGCCCTGTGGTTGTCAAACTTCAGGGTACGATCACACGAGCGGACCCACAGCGTATTTTACGCTGCAGATCCGCCGCTGTAGGACTGCTGCAAGGTGGCTTTACATGTGCCTGCTCGGAGCGGCAATACGCTGCTACAAGCAGACACACTGCATGCGCGGTGTACTCGCACACATCCCGGTCGCTCCCCCTGCTCCATGAGCTAGGCCGAGAGCTGCCGCGATGCGCGAGTATACTACGCATGCGCGCTGCGACTTGCACATTGCAGTGTGTCTGATCGTAGCAGCGTATTGCCACTCCGGGCAGGCACATGTAAAGCCACCATGCAGGGGTCCTTCAGCGGTGGATCTGCAGAGTAAAACATGCTGTGGGTCCGCTCGTGTGAACGTACCCTTACACTCGGAGCCTCCAGCACTGCGGAGAGCTCACAAAGGTGGGTGCGGAATGACAGATTGCGGGGGTCCCCAGCGATGGACCCCCATGATCATACATCTGATCTTCTATCCTTTGGATAGGGGATAAGATGTATTAGGGCCGGAGTACCCCTTTAAAGTGTAGGGTTTTCTTCCCAGAAAATTCACATGATTTCCAGAGTGGTTTTCAGAAAAGACGAGTGATTTTGTATGAAATGTAGGGAACACACCCCTTTTTCCGAAAACAACGCCCATTTTGTAGTTTTTATTTTTTCACTCAGAGTGATTCAGATTCTGTCGAGTTTTTCTCTTTTAGGCACAAAACTTATTAGGCACAAAACCCGACAAAAAGAGTGTGAATCCTGTTAGTAAATGAGGGCCAGTGTTTCTTTATAATGTATGGCCAGCTCTATCTAGTGTAATACTGCCGTCTACACAAGAATAAAAGCCAATAGCTCTCCTGACCTCCCTATACACATAAATGTTCTGCACGGCTGGATCTTCATGTTTCCGCTATGGGAGAGAAGAAGTAAGCCCTAGACAGATATCTCTGCCGCCAGCTTATCTCTCCCAGAACAATAGGGTCAGGCGGTAAAAATTCAACACACCTGACCCTTCTCTCCACTGACATCATCTGTCGGGAGGCTGCCATACACCTTAGACGGTGGAGGATTTAGCTGACTTTTTTTGTAAGGTTATGGGTACAATAAAGGGGTACTCCGGTGGGGAAAAAAAGTCAATCAACTGGTGGCAGAAAGTTAAACAGATTTGTAAATGACTTCTATTGGAAAATCTTAATCCTTCCAGTAGTTATCAGCTGCTGTATAATACAGAGGAAGTTCTTTTCTTTTTGAATTTCTTTGCTGTCTGACCACAGTGCTCTCTGCTGACACCTCTCTCCATGTCAGGAACTGTCCAGAGTAGGAGCAAATCCCCATAGCAAACCTAACCTGCTCCGGACAGTTCCTGACATGGACAGAGGTGTCAGCAGAAAGAACTGTGGTCAGACAGAAAAGAAATTCAAAAAGAAAAGAACTTCCTCTGTAGTATACAGCAGCTGATAAGTAGTGGAAGGATAAAGATTTTTTAATAGAAGTAATTTACAAATCTGTTTAACTTTCTGGCACCAGTTGATTTAAAAAAAATAAAAAATTCCACCGGAGTAACCCTTTAAAGGTCCTTATACTCTTTGGACTAAAAGTGTCCATACTCCTTAGACTAAAGGTGCCAATAAACCGTACACTTCAGTCGGCTGAACACAGGCTAGTTTGTCAGGTTAAGCCTAAAGTGTCTACTGACTCTCTCCCAACAGATGATGCGTGTTAGATTTTTGTTGTCTCACTCTATTCTTCTAAGACACCGACTCAGCTCTGCTACACGGCAGGAAGGTTTTACGTCTGAAGGATAAAGGAGTTTCGGATGATGGAGTTTTGGAGGAGGGAGTTGCGGCTTACACCTGACGGAGATTGGTCCAAGGGAGGAGGCAGGACGCTGTCTCAGACACAGCTGTGTTGGTCCTTTAAACACTCAGCCAATCATGTTATCCTCACCTCAGGGTGCTTGTGGGATATAACATCATCTGATACAGTTCGGACTCTTTTTGCATGGTGCTTGTTTCAGTATAATGAAGGTTAGGGGAAAAAAAAGATATCCTGTCATGTCCACAACAACTGGTGCCCAGTTCAGGTATTTAACCTGCCGCTACAAGCGTTGGCGCACGCCATTGAGATTGCCCTCTTCTACTTTGTCCATTGTTGACTATCAAGCGTCAACATCATCAAGCCTGTTCGCATTAGCACCTATATTGGGCATCACGCCATAACAAGGCGCAGGGCATTCTTTCAGAAATGGAGCAGCTTCAGTGGCTTCCAGGTGGGGGCTCCGTCCCTCATTTGCAGAAGTTGGGTAGGTGGTAATCTGTTTGCTTCTATTAAGATTAAAGAGGTACTCAGCCCCCAGACATCTTATCCCCTATCCAAAGGACCCTGAAATCTATGCTGCAGCACCCCAGACATCCAGTGCACGGAGTGAACTTCGCTCCGTGCCGGATGATTGGCGATGCGGAAAAAGGCTCGTGCCGTCACGGCCACACCCCCTCAATGCAACTCTAAGGGAGGGGGCGTGACGTTTCGAGCCTCTGGCGCTGCACCCAATGCTCTAAACGAATGCCGGGAGCGGCAGGGAGATCGCGGGGGGTCCCATGTGATGAGACCCCTGCAATCAGACATCTTATCCCCTATCCTTTGGATAGGGATTAGATGTCTAGGGGAAGAGTACCCCTTTAAGTCTGAGTTGGCTATATCAATTAGGAATCTGGCATCTCGATATATATTTTTGCCACAATGAACTATATAACTCACCTACAGCATACACAAAGGCACAGAAGCCGGCACTGGCTCACCGGATGTTACGGATCTGAGACTGTAGCGGAGCTCGAGCGGTGCTGCAGGTTTATGGGACACTAAACACTTAACCGCGGTGCTCATCCATATAAATCCAGCATAGGAAATCAGAAGATAAAGAAAGCAGGAGGCACTCGTCGTTTTAACGGTGCAAGTGTATCTTCTTTATTTCAGGGGCATTTAAAATGCTTCGGCAGGGCGCCGGACAGCAGTCAAACAGGAGCCATGGATGTTATAGCTATTACACGCCACACGCGGCACTTCATCATACAGGCCGTGTGTGGCGTGTAATAGCTATAACATTCATGGCTCCTGTTTGACTGCTGTCCGGCACCCTGCCGAAGCATTTTAAATGCCCCTGAAATAAAGAAGATACACTTGCACCGTTAAAATCGCGAGTGCCTCCTGGTTTCTTTATCTTGTGATATAACTCCCCTATGTTGTTACAAGTCGAATAGGATAGATACGGGTACTGTCGGAGATTATACACAAACATTAATGGAAGGCTTATAAAGTGTTTTTATGCGAGGGTCCTATTGATGGTTTATACGGGGGCAGGGCTTTTACTTCTTTGTCGGCATTCACTGCTGATCCCGCCCTCCCAGACCCCCCTTTTTTTAACCCTATTACTTTTTTTTTCTATTCATTGATATGCTCCCTTTCAGGCACACCTAACGGCAAGGCCAAGGCACACCTCGGGTTGAATAGGTTAAATACGGACACTGTCAGAGGTTATACACGACCATAAATTGTATAGAGTAAATGAATCTGCAAATCATCATAATCCATTATTCATTTTTTATTTGTACAAAAGTAAATACAGAGCTTCCAGAGTATGTCAGTAAGGAGGAAAACCGAGCAATGTATTATCTTCTATGAGCCGTAATAAAGTGATTAGTGCATTAGCTCATCCTGTTGAGATCTCTACACAGGTACTTCAAGCAGATAGTGAAATCAGCAAGAGCAAACGGAACAACCGGCTCAGCCGAGGACAATGCGGATGACTTCTTAGGATGCCTTAACATCTCCATTAACGTAAGTAAACAGGAAGGGATTAATCACCGCTGCTAGAACCAGAGCCGCCGGTGTAGGATTGACTCATCCTGTAATATCGCAAACTGAGGTGCAGATTTATTACGGTATATTTATCAGTTCTTAAAATTAGAAACACAGAAAATAGTAGAATATCTACAAACTAATAAAACCCTCTACAAAATCCCATTTGTAATGACTCCCATCATATACCACTGACATTGTATAAGGCTCTATCTGCTTTAGATGTACTATTTCTTAAATTTACATTTAAATCCTATTAATCCTTCCTTTAATAATCTAAAAAAAGGTAATAATCTAACAGAGAGTTACAATATAATATAGAATTTTACAAAACCCAAACCAGAAGACTTAGGGCAGAGACTTAGGGCAGGGACTCCTGAAAAAGCTGTCACAGTAGACAGCGAAACACGTGGGGTTCGTCAATCCCTTGGAGTACCCATCTATCCTCATTTGTTTAATAGCACAAGAAGGGTATTTTGATTGGTATAATGCACTTATGATTTTTATGCTTTTCAGTTTTTAAATTTATATATACTTTTTTCTTTTTTTGCTTTTGTCATTTGTTGCACCATTAGGCAGAGCTTAGTTTAGATATTGCATTTCCAAACTAAATATTTTTTATACTTTATTGGATGCATATTTAGGCCCTTTACTGCTGTGATTTGAATATAGAGGGGACTTATTTTTCCCTACCCGGCTGTTCACATATGTTTTATATATCATACAGTAAAATGAATTATGGATATATATATATATATATATATATATATATATATATATATATATATATATATAACAAGACAGCATTAATACAAGTGGTTGTCAGAGTGGGAGAAATGGTTTAGAAAAAAATAAAAATTAAAAAATAAAAGGTTTATGAAGTACGGTAAGGGATTGGTCAATGTCCAGTGACATGACATGTAAAGTACCTAGGTAAATGTCAAAAATGTAAATCATGGCTTTCAGTTTAACTCAAAAGAGGTAATTGGGGAGATGGTCAGTGCAACAACCATGACACAACCAAATGACTGCTCAATGCCTAATGTAATGTATCATTAGTGTTGAGCGCGAATGTTTGAATTGAGAATTTTTACAGCGAATACCGGCACTAAGCAATTTTGCGAATATTGAAAATATAGCGATATATATTCGTTATGACGAATATTCGTTTTTTTTGATCATCCCTCCTTGCTTCCAGCTTGTGGTAGAAAAAACTATGCGAATATCGGCACTTCCAGAATACACTGATCCCTCCCTTCTTTTAGCTTGTGGGCCAATAATAAGGATGCAAATACAGTTGTCAGAGGTTAGCAACATCCCTAGCAACCAATAGGAAAGTAGTTAGTTGAAATATATAATCGCGCATGCTCACTTTGCGAATTTCATTACGAATTTCACATGGAAAAAAAGGGAACGAATATGCGAAATTCGTGAATAGGACAAATATTCAACCATATATTCGGGAAATATCGCAAATTCGAATATGGCCTATGCCGCTCATCACTATGTATCATGTGGCTTGAATAGGGAAATTAAAGGGGTACTCTTTTTTTTTACTATTTTTACTATTTTTTTTTTAATCAACTGGTGCCAGAAAGTTAAACAGATTTGTAAATTACTTCTATTTAAAAATCTTAATCCTTCCAGTACTTATCAGCTGCTGTATGCTTCACATGAAGTTCTTTTCTTTTTTAAATTTCCTTTCTGTCTGACCACAGTGCTCTGGGCTGACACCTCTGTCCATGCCAGGAACAGTCCTGAGCAGGAGAGGTTTGCTATGGGGATTTGCTCTTACTCTGGTTAGTTCCTGACATAGACAGAGGTGTCAGCAGAGAGCACTGTGGTCAGACAGAAAAGAAATTAAAAAAGAAAAGAACTTCCTGTGTCATATACAGCAGCTGAAAAGTACTGGAAGGATTAAGGTTTTTAAATAGAAGTAATTTACAAATCTCTTTAACTTTCTGGCACCAGTTGATTTAAAAAAAAAAAAAAATTCCACCTTTAAGTAAAGTAGCCTTTATTGTTCTATTTTCTTTCTTTAGTTTCATGTGCATCAAATATAGCTAACCAGATGAATATTGTTTATTTTGCTTTTATATGTCTGTTTTGTTTTTGTTTTTTGTTTTTTTACTTAAAGGAGATCCCTGTGGGAGGAGTAGATAAATGGTTTAAATTGGAACCAAGAACAAGTTCTTCAAAGGTTCAAGGAGACTGCCACCTCATAATAAAGCTAATCACAAACCAGGTAAGCATGCCGGGCCTATAAGAAAGTGAAATGCATTTATGACCGCCCACGGGTCTGACAGCTATTAGTTCGGGTCATCAGACCAGCAGTCGGGCCAGGCTTATACATGAAAATAAGTCTATATTAGGCTAGTCTGAACCCAGCCTAACTTCATAACCTTTAGTATCATGTAGTATAGAACCAGCTGCAATGGTAGAATCTGTCACTACAGGAGACGGCACTTCATGTGTGTCCTTCTGTTGTCAAAAATTCCCAGATTATATAAATTGAAAACACGAAAGCTTCCAATGTGAAATACAGAATCTCTTCAGTTTCTCACAAGACAGATTTTATTGTACACAAAATCCCACTTTAACTGGGAGTGGATTTGTGGAAAGGTCTGTGTTAGGAAGGTTACTTTGGTGGGTTTTTATTTTAGTAGTACTGCACTTAAAGGGGTATTCTGCTGCTCAGCGTTTGGAACTAACTGTTCCGAACGCTGGAGCTGGGAGCTCGTGACATCATAGCCCCGCCCCCTCATGACGTCACGCCCCGTCCCCTCAATGCAAGTCAATGGGAGGGGGCGTGACGGCTGTCACGCCCCCTCCCATAGACTTGTATTGAGGGGACAGGGCGTGAGGTCATGAGGGGGCAGGGCTATGATGTCACGAGCTCCCGACTCCAGCGTACGGAACAGTTTGTTCCAAATGATGAGATAAAATGAGATAAAATGTGATATCTCCTCCTATACATATTTCTTTGCATTACCTTTAATGTCAATTTTTACTTATAGTTGTATATAAAGTTTATGAGAGTATATTCAGCTACTGGTGGTTAAAATATATACTTTGAGGCATAAATGATTATTTGTAATTCCCTCAACCAGGCCCAATTTGGACTGGCTGGCCAGAGAATAAGGATCTTCTGGTGGTCACGTCTATTCTCTGTTGGTTGATTCTCAAATAACGTATTTTGACCTTATCAATAGATGAAGGGTAAACACTAAGAATCATCTCCTTTGGTGGGTCCAAGGAACCCCAGTTCAAAACCAACTCACCATTGAGTACATAACTATAGGGCTATGCTCACACTGTCATCAGTGACTCCATTTAGAGTCCAATCAGATTTGAGGGTAAAAAAAGAGTCACATGTTATAAAACTCAATAGACTTTATTATAAGTTGGTGGGGTCCAACAGACGGTGGTGGTATTCCACATGCAGAAGATCTGGCTATGCATCATGGTTTCTGTTATTGACTCTGTTCACACCTTGGTAGGGGTTTCCATTATATGATAACAACCACCATATTTTTATATTGGCAATAATAATCACCTATTGCCTATTCTGTCATGAAATGCGTTATGTCACCTAGTATGTAACCTACAGTCTTGTGTGTGCGCCATCAAAGCCATGACATATTACCACCATATTACAACTGTGAATACTCCAAATATAGATAGAACAGAAATGAGAGCCACATCATATTTACTGTTTGCTCGACACATACAAAGGTTTGCAGGAAAATCATTTGAGTGGAAACATGAATAACACATGTTATTCATCAGACCAGCTAAAAAGCTTTATCACAGAAGAATCTGTCTTTCCCATGAAGCTATTTCCACCAAGATTGACAAGAAAATGGTCTCATTGTAAGCATCGGTTCTTTGTGTTTATCCCAGGGGGTTACATAACTGTTTAATTAAATCATCCAGGCTTGTAGAATAGAGACCTTGACTCCAGGCCGCCATCTTTATGAAGAGCTTTATTAAAAGGGCAGGTCTTGTTTTCACTACAAAGATGTTTGTCACCATACCGCTACAATAAATATACAGAGCGTCCTAAAGTTGGTCATATATAAATGGCAGTGGTATTTAGACTTCTTCAATGTTTTTTATTTTGTATTCATTTTTTTTGAAGGACATTCACTGCAATTTTTTGTATTACTACAACAATAACATCAATCATTTTTTGTCCATAATGGAAAATCATACAATACAGTTTCCTGTTGTACTAGATTGGGGTACATGACAAGGTATGTTGTATCAGACATTGTATCATACTGGTACTACATCAAGAATCACTTGTAGTCTAGTGATGATCATTGAGCTTCTGCAGCAGTCTATGGTGGGATATAATACTGGAGAATATAATGTAAATCGCTGCCATTGTCTTCGTTGGTTGGGTCAACTTCACACTCTAGGGCACAGTATTGGTTGAATGATAGACCCTATTCCACGTTGACTATTATATCTTCTCCATAGGCGATATTAACCTGTAAAGGTTCATGGACGTTTTAACACATTAATGGTACAGCGCTAAGATTTCACAAATGAGCCCCCAAAATGTTTAACACTAATCTCCAAAAAGGAAGAGCAATCATCCTTCTACCCCACTTGATAGAAAGTAATGTGGCAGCAAAATCTAAAGAAGCAAGTTATGCAGATTTTTCTTATTTCCATTTTTTTTGCCCAAAGTTTGAAATTCCTCCATATATTTACTGAGCCTCCAATGCCCTCCCAAGCACAAGCTAAAGATGGCCATCAGAGTGTCTTCCCTAAATACCCCTTGGATTGCCAGATCCATATGGCCCCTAAACCAGACCATTTTATGCAGGGGTCAAGTCCTGGGAAAAAAAAGTGTGGGAACTCACCCAATATTTCCACTTAAGGGCCGATCCTGCAGGACTTCTGCTAGTGGGAACAATGTTCCTGCTGTGAAATAAGTGCAGGAACTCAGTTCCTAAGTGTTCATGCAGGACTTGAGCCCTGATTTCATGTCTTGCACTTAGACTCCTTTATTGTGTCTGAGCCATACTTTTGTAAGGGTAAAGCAGCCTTTCACAGGGTCAACCTTTCTTTTAGTACCACAGTGTAAGGGAAAAGCTTGCCTAAAGTAATATTACAAAAGGTAGCAAGAACATTACCAGGGTTGGAGAAGATAGGGTTTTAAGTGGGAACCCACTTAATTCTACATAGGCCAACTTTGATTATGTATTCATCCGACCTACCATAGTGGTCCAGGTTACAATATGGATTAATTCGAGGATGACTACTGTATGTTGAAAACTGCAGTTGAGATAATAAGTTATGGAAAACAAAAAAAATGAGGATATTAAAGATGGCTGTACACGTTCATACGATAGATGTAGGCCAAGCACTCATTTGGCCAACAGCAATCTTTCCTGATCTCGCCGTACACATGTAGGCTTGGCTTGGCCAGAGCATACACATGTTCTGAATAGAGAGGGGAGAGAAAGTTGCTGCCAGACACCTCTTGCGGTAGCTTAACAGGATCAAGTCCATTGATATCCAAGTTTGGAGGCCTCCATACATTTGATGTTCAGTCAAAATCAAAGGGTTCAGCCAACACATGTCTTGTATGCATGGCCAGCTTAATTTGTAAAAGGCTGTACATATAGAAGAACTACTTCTTGGCCTTGTACAGTACATACAATGCATAGAAAAATGGAGCCAAGCCATCCTGTTTAGTATTCATGGCATTTAATGTATTTTTTCCACCCAGAGATGAGTGGCAGCTGTACCCCCTCCTCTTTCTCTATGGGAATTTAATATGCTAGCCTGGCCATGCTGAACATGCCTGGTAGTGTAGGGGTCAGGTATGATAAATGCAGAATGACAATTACCTACTGTGTTTGCCTTGGATTTCCTGGTAATGCAAATGTTATTAGTGTATACAGATCACATATTAGTCTAACCCTGTATTACAACATGTTATTTTCCCCAAAGAGGCCTTGACAATACATGGCAGATATCACTGGGGGGGGGGGGGGTAGCTGTAATTTATGCATTTCATAAATAAATGTTGTTTTCTTTCCTTGGAATAAGCAATAATTAGAAATAATTTGTCTTTATCTGTGTCAGGATAAATTGTCATTGCGAGGAAATAATGATTGATGCCACCGTACAAGCATGTATGCTCTTGTTCCATTTGTAGCATCCTAAAACTGGGCTTGACGTGTGCATCAGTAGCATGAAGAATGCTCTTAATGATTTGATATACGAGTTAAATGTCTGATCTTCTCTTATTTTCCAAGGAAGCAAGGTCTCAGCTGTAATTCAATTCCACAAATATTAAAACAAATAGCAAGGTTTGAATATCTGAATTAACAAATGTGTTACAGAGAGACACGGTGCTGAGCAAGAAGGCATCTGGCGCAGTGATTCATGAAATGCTACTAACCCAGCTGCTACAGTATGAACACAAGCGGACGGAGGTGAGCAGTCATCAACATCATGTTTATGGAATTGGGATGTTTTCGGAGCAAAGTGACACACTAGGTTTAGAATTAAATGCCCTTGGTCGGAAGCTGTCATCCATACACATGTTATTGGCAGACCTTAAGATCACAAGTCATTTGGGGTTATAGTTTTTCTTTTGTCTCTTTTCTTAAAGTGTACCTGTCGTTTGCAAAAACTTTTTATATAATGTAGATAATACCATTATATGTACACTGCTCAAAAAAATAAAAGGAACACTAAGATAACACATCTGAATGAACTAATCATATGAAATACTTTCATCTTTACATAGTTGAATGTGCTGACAACAAAATCACACAAAAATTATCAATGGAAATCAAATTTATCAACCCATGGAGGTCTGGATATGGAGTCACACTCAAAATCAAAGTGGAAAACCACACTACAGGCTGATTCAACTTTGATGTAATGTCCCTAAAACAAGTAAAAATAAGGCTCAGTAGTGTGTGATGCCTCCACGTGCCCATACGACCTCCCTACAATGCCTGGGCATGCTCCTGATGAGGTGGCAGATGTTCTCCTGAGGGATGTCCTCCCAGACCTGGACTAAAGCATCCGCCAACTCCTGGACAATCTGTGGTGCAACGTGGCGTTGGTGGATGGAGCGAGACATGATGTCCCAGATGTGCTCAATTGGATTCAGGTCTGGGGAGCGGGCGGGACAGTCCATAGCATCAATGCCTTCCTCTTGCAGGAACTGCTGACACACTCCAGCCACATGAGGTCTAGCGTTATCTTGCATTAGGAGGAACCCAGGGCCAACCGCACCAGCATATGGTCTCACAAGGGGTCTGAGGATCTCATCTCGGTATCTAATGGCAGTCAGGCTACCTCTGGCAAGCACATGGAGGGCTGTGCGGCCCCCCAAAGAAATGCCACCCCACGCCATTACTGACCCACCGCCAAACTGGTCACGCTGGAGGATGTTGCAGGCAGCAGAACGTTCTCCACGGCGTCTCCAGACTCTGTCACATCTGTCAAATGTGCTCAGTGTGAACCTGCTTTAATCTTTGAAGAGCACAGGGCGCCAGTGGCAAATTTGCCAATCTTGGTGTTCTCTGGCAAATGCCAAACGTCCTGCACGGTATTGTGTTGTAAGCACAACCCACACCTGTGGATGTCAGGCCCTCATACCACCCTCATGGAGTCTGTTTCTGACTGTTTGAGTGGACACATGCACATTTGTGGCCTGCTGGTGTTCATTTTGCAGGGCTCTGGCAGTGCTCCCACTGCTCCTCCTTGCACAAAGGCGGAGGTAGCGGTCCTGCTGCTGGGTTGTTGCCCTCCTTCAGCCTCCTCCACGTCTCCTGATTTACTGGCCTGTCTCCTAGTAGCGCCTCCATGCTCTGAACACTACACTGACAGACACAGCAAGCCTTCTTGCCACAGCTCGCATTGATGTGCCATCTTGGATGAGCTGCACTACCTGAGCCACTTGTGTGGGTTGTAGACTCCGTCTCATGCTACCACTAGAGTGAAAGCACTGCCAGCATTCAAAAGTGACCAAAACATCAGCCAGGAAACATAGGAAATGAGAAGTGGTCTGTGGTCGCCACCTGCAAAACCACTCCTTTATTGGGGGTGTCTGGCTAATTGCCTATAATTTCTACCTGTTGTCTTTTCCTTTTGCACAACAGCATGTGAAATTGATTGTCAATCAGTGTTGCTTGCTGAGTGGACAGTGTGATTTCACAGAAGTGTGATTGACTTGGAGTTACATTGTGTTGTTTAAGTGTTCCCTTTATTTTTTTGAGCAGTGTATATTTGTAATATACATTGGTTATAAAATTTGTATATATTTGGATAATATACTATGCTATACTCTGTATGTGGAGACAAAATACAGGAAGTGAGGGAGGGACAAGCAGGGCTCTGTGCAGATTCCTGACTTGTCAGTTAGTCTGCTCTGCGAGCCAGGGGGCGGGTCACAGAGCCTCAGTGCACAGAGCCCTGCTTGTCCTCAGTGTACAGAGCCCTGCTTGTCCTCAGTGTACAGAGCCCTGCTTGTCCTCAGTCTACAGATCCCGGCTTGACCTCAGTGTACAGAGCCCTACTTGTCCTCAGTGAACGGAGCCCTGCTTGTCCTCAGTGAACGGAGCCCTGCTTGTCCTCAGTGTACAGAGCCCTGCTTGTCCTTAGTGTACAGAGCCCTGCTTGTCCTCAGTGCACAGAGCCCTGCTTGTCCTCAGTGCACAGAGCCCTGCTTGTCCTCAGTGCACAGAGCCTTGCTTGTCTTCAGCGTTCAGAACCCTGCTTGTCCTCAGTGTACAGAGCCCTGCTTTTCCTCAGTGTACAGACCCTGCTTGTCCTCAGTGTACAGAGCCCTGCTTGTCCTCAGTGCACAGAGCCCTGTCTGTCCTCATTGTACAGAGCCCTGCCTGTCCTCAGTGTACAGAGCCCTGCTTGTCCTCAGTATACAAAGTCAGCTTGTCCTCAGTGTACAGAGCCTTTCTTCTCCTCAGTATACAGAGCCGTGCTTGTCCTCACTGCACAGAGCCCTGCTTGTCCTCACTGCACAGAGCCCTGCTTGTCCTCAGTGCACAGAGCCCTGCTTGTCCTCAGTGCACAGAGCCCTGCTTGTCCTCAGTGTACAGAGCCCTGCTTGTCCTCAGTGTACAGAGCCCTGCTTGTCCTCACTGCACAGAGCCCTGCTTGTCCTCACTGCACAGAGCCCTGCTTGTCCTCACTGCACAGAGCCCTGCTTGTCCTCACTGCACAGAGCCCTGCTTGTCCTCACTGCACAGAGCCCTGCTTGTCCTCAGTGTGCAGAGCCCTGCTTGTCCTCAGTGTGCAGAGCCCTGCTTGTCCTCAGTGTACAGAGCCCTGCTTGTCCTCAGTGTACAGAGCCCTGCTTGTCCTCAGTGTACAGAGCCCTGCTTGTCCTCAGTGTACAGAGCCCTGCTTGTCCTCAGTATACAAAGTCAGCTTGTCCTCAGTGTACAGAGCCTTTCTTCTCAGTATACAGAGCCGTGCTTGTCCTCACTGCACAGAGCCCTGCTTGTCCTCAGTGCACAGAGCCCTGCTTGTCCTCAGTGCACAGAGCCCTGCTTGTCCTCAGTGTACAGAGCCCTGCTTGTCCTCAGTGCACAGAGCCCTGCTTGTCCTCACTGCACAGAGCCCTGCTTGTCCTCACTGCACAGAGCCCTGCTTGTCCTCAGTGTACAGAGCCCTGCTTGTCCTCAGTGTACAGAGCCCTGCTTGTCCTCAGTGTACAGAGCCCTGCTTGTCCTCAGTGTACAGAGCCCTGCTTGTCCTCAGTGTACAGAGCCCTGCTTGTCCTCGGTGTACAGAGCCCTGCTTGTCCTCAGTGTACAGAGCCCTGCTTGTCCTCATTGTACAGAGCCCTGCTTGTCCTCAGTATACAAAGTTCTGCTTCTCCTCAGTATACAGAGCCGTGCTTGTCCTCACTGCACAGAGCCCTGCTTGTCCTCACTGCACAAAGCCCTGCTTGTCCTCAGTGTACAAAGCCCTGCTTGTCCTCAGTGTACAGAGCCCTGCTTGTCCTCACTGCACAGAGCCCTGCTTGTCCTCACTGCACAGAGCCCTGCTTGTCCTCAGTGTACAGAGCCCTGCTTGTCCTCAGTGTACAGAGCCCTGCTTGTCCTCAGTGTACAGAGCCCTGCTTGTCCTCAGTGTACAAAGTCCTGCTTGTCCTCAGTGCACAGAGCCCTGCTTGTCCTCAGTGTACAGAGCCCTGCCTGTCCTCAGTGTACAGAGCCCTGCTTGTCCTCAGTGTACAGAGCCCTGCTTGTCCTCAGTATACAAAGTCAGCTTGTCCTCAGTGTACAGAGCCCTTCTTGTCCTCAGTATACAAAGTCAGCTTGTCCTCAGTGTACAGAGCCCTTCTTGTCCTCATTATACAAAGTCCTGCTTCTCCTCAGTATACAGAGCCGTGCTTGTCCTCACTGCACAGAGCCCTGCTTGTCCTCACTGCACAGAGCCCTGCTTGTCCTCAGTGCACAAAGCCCTGCTTGTCCTCAGTGTACAGAGCCCTGCTTGTCCTCAGTGTACAGAGCCCTTCTTGTCCTCACTGCACAGAGCCCTGCTTGTCCTCACTGCACAGAGCCCTGCTTGTCCTCACTGCACAGAGCCCTGCTTGTCCTCACTGCACAGAGCCCTGCTTGTCCTCACTGCACAGAGCCCTGCTTGTCCTCACTGCACAGAGCCCTGCTTGTCCTCAGTGTACAGAGCCCTGCTTGTCCTCAGTGTACAGAGCCCTGCTTGTCCTCATTGTACAGAGCCCTGCTTGTCCGCTTGATATTCATGGCTTTTTCTACAGACATTACTAATACTAGCACTCTAACCAATTAAATGATTGAAGGTGGCACTCAGGGCGCACTCATATGAGCACTGCAGTCTTTTCTTAAATTGGGGGAGATTTATCAAAACCTGTCCAGAGGAAAAGTTGCTGAGTTGCCCATAGCAACCAATCAGATCGCTTCTTTAATTTTTTAAAGGCCTTTTAAAAAATGAAAGAATCGATCTGATTGGTTGCTATGGGCAACTCAGCAACTTTGACAAATGTCCCCCAAAGACTATACCCAAATGCGCAAAAAAACAAAAAAAACGCAAATTGCTCAAAATCCAGACGAAGTGGTACCCGGTCTAGGAGTGTTTACTCAAACAGCAAACGTAAAAATTGGCCCATCGATTTCTATTTAAGAAGTGGACCCTTAGGGTGCGTTCACACTGAGGAACTGGAGAGGAATCCAAGCGCAAAAATTCTGCCGCAAAATTTACAATTTTTTTTGCACGAAATTCGCACAGTAATAATGCAGAAGAAATCTGCACGGAAAATATAGGGGGGAAACTGTATTTTTTTTTTTGCTGGACTACAACCACCAATTAAAATTTCCCTCTTCATCTTTTTTTATTTATATTTTTTCGCAAAAACGATTACGAGCTGAAATTTCTCTTCGAGCTGAAACTTCTACTCATGTATTCCACAAGAAGAATGGACATGTTCTTTCTTCTAGCGGAACGGAATTCCGCGAGTGGAATTCCGCGAGCGGAATTTACGCAGTGTGAACGGTGCAAAACGGAGTAAAATACATTGAAGTCAATGGCAAAACAGATGTTCATTATTTCTAAGCAGAGAATTCAGGAGGAATTACTCGAATAAACTCTTCTTGAATTACTCAGTGTGAGCGCACCCTTTAAGAGGTGCCACAAAGGCACGAACAGTGCTCATAGAGCAGTGTCTTCCAAATAGTGTGTCTCCAGCTGCTGCAAAACTACAACTCTCAGCATGCCTGGACAGCAGCTGTTATATTGAATATTACAGCTTCTTCCATTACTGTTTCCATTTTCCAATTTGTTGGCCACATATAAATATTATATCATATCACAGTTACTGCTGTAAACGATATAATTTTTGTTACTGAGTTATTTGTTGTCATTGTGATGTTTTAGGTTGAACTTTGGAATTGGAAGGGAGAAATGAGCAAGCATGCATACACAATAATGTCACATCACAGTATGCAGACTGACCTCTCCAGTCTACAACAGGCTGTCATGTAAGTATCTCATCTCATGTGAGGATGTGTGTGTGTGTGTATATATAGATAGATAGATAGATAGATAGATAGATAATATATTTTTTATTATCATTATTTTTTTATTTAGTAAATGGCACCTGTGTGAACTGTGTCAAATTACAACTAGTCCTATAGACAGTAAAGGTAGTGGCAGTGTGCTAATGTGACTGCTGCTTTATTCAGATGGGGGCTTAACTCCTTAAGGACTCAGCATTTTTCAGTTTTTGCATTTTCGTTTTTTCCTCCTTACCTTAAAAAAATCATAACCGTTTCAATTTTCCACCTAAAAATCCATATATGGCTTATTTTTTGCGCCACCAATTCTACTTTGCAGTGTCATTAGTCATTTTACCCAAAAATCCTTGGAAAAACGGGAAAAAAATCATTGTGTGACAAAATTTAAGAAAAAACACAATCTTGTAACTTTTGGGGGCTTCCGTTTCTACGCAGTGCATTTTTTTGTAAAAATGACACTTTATCTTAATTGTGTAGGTCCATACGGTTAAAATGATACCCTACTTATATAGGTTTGATTTTGTCGTACTTCTAGAAAAAATCATAACTATATGCAGAAAAATGTATACGTTTAAAAATGTCCTCTTCTGACCCCTATAACTTTTTAATTTTTCTGCTTACGGGTGGTATGAGGGCTAATTTTTTGCACTGTGATCTGACGTTATTATCGGTACCATTTTTGTTTTGATCTGAGTTTTTGATAGCTTTTTATTTATTTTTTTATCGTATAAAAAGTGACCCAAAAATACGCTATTTTGTACTTTGGAATTTTTTTTTACATGTACGCCATTGACCGTGCGGTTTAATTAACAATATTTTTATAGTTCGGACATTTACGCACGCGGCGATACCACATATGTTTATTTTTATTTACACTGTTTGTTTGTTTTAATGGGAAAAGGGGGGTGATTCAAACTTTTATTAGGGAAGGGGTTAAATCACATTTATTAACACTTTTTTTCACTTTTGTTTTTTTGCAGTGTTATAGGTCCCATAGGGGGCTATAACACAGCACACACTGATCTTTTACACTGATCACTGGCAAGTATTAACATGTCATTGATCAGTGTTAATAACATCTGCCCTAAGGGTAACAACATCTGCCCTTCATCACACCCCTCACCACTTGTCCTAACGCAGGGTAGGAACTGAAAAAAAAATGTCCTGCTCACTGGCCTAAAGGTGGCGCTGGTCCTGGCAGCCACTTAGAATAGTGAACTGCAGCTGCTGATTCGGCCAGGCTCTGCCATGAAAAATGTCCTTGGCCTTTGCATGTCCGGTATTTTTATTATAAATATACCGGCAGGGAGATGAAAATACCGGCCAGTTGTCAACCCTATTCTCAATAGAAAATATATTGATGGTATTAAAATGGTGAGAGCTAATATATACCAATAAATTAGATATACTGGCATACAAATATGAGGGATGGTGTGGCTTTATGAAGGAAAAGCTAGGTATGGCATTAAGGCGCAAAGTCATTTTCGGAGAACTCTGGATGAATAGTTAGTTGAGTGCTTCCTGCTTTGAACATTTATTTAGTTGGAAAGTATATCTTGTCTCAGTTCCAAAGGTCTTTTGTGGAGCTTTTATTAAAGTCAGTGAATGGCATCTAAAGTCGGGGAAAGAAAATGTCAGAGACCATTGATTCACATACTGCAGGGTTATGGCACATTCATCTAATCCTCTTTAAGAGCAAGCTTGATACTTATTGATCTGTGAACCTGAAGGGCTCTCACCATCTCTTACTAAACACTGTGGGGTTTTATTATTAGTCCTCAATCGGCCTTGCCACAAAATCTCAAGTAACTTTCATTAAAGAAATGGTATAATGGGAAGATTTACTGGGAATAGGGATGCTGGGAGTTGTAGTATTGCCACAGCTGGAGGCACCCTAGTGGGGAAACACTGCTCTACATAATAGTATCATGCAATTAACAATGTCATACACTACCTAAATAATAGTACCCGGACAGGCTGTCGGGGCATGCCGGGAACTGTAGTTTTGCAACAGCTGGAGGCACACTGGTTGGAAAACACTGACATAGGAGTAGGTTTTCTCTTCTATGGGATTGTCCAAAATAAGGATCATGGAGCTTGTTTTATTGTAGAAACAGTGCCTCTCTTATCGATGGGCTTTGTCATTAGGGTGTATTTACACATACAGAATCCTGCATATATTTGATGCACAGCATTTGAAGCTGCAGTTTTGAATTGGTGTTCAGTCATTTAGTTTACAATGAAATCTGCAGCTTCAAATCCTGCACATCAAATATGCGCAGGGTACAATACGTGTGAAATTACCCTAAGGGCAGGGTAACACGGGGCGCATCCGCAGCATATTTCACACTGCAGATGTGCCGACGGCAGTCACATAGGTACTGCAAAGTGAGCTCCTGGCTGTGACTAGGTAACTCTGTGTGTCTGCTCATAGTGGCCGATTTCTACAGCGGGACTGCAGAGCGAGCTCCCGGATGCAGCCAAGTACCTCTGTGTGTCTGCTCGTAGTGGCGGATTCCTGTAAAATATCTGCTGCTACGAGCAGAAACACAAAGCTACCTAATGGCAGCCGAGAGCTTACTCTGCAGTCCCTATGTGACTGCCATCAAGGCATCCGCATTGTGAAATACACTGAGGATGCGCCCCTGCCCTTAGCGTGCGTTCACTTTAGCAGAATTTGCTGCCCATTGACTTCAACGGGTACCAAAATCTGATACAGCAAATCTGCAGCAGAAAATATACATGTGTGTCTGGACCCTTAAAGGGGTACTCCACCCCTAGACATCTTGGGGATAAAATGTCTGATCGCGGGGGTCCAGCCACTGGGGACCCCCGCGATCTTCCTGCTGCACCCGACGTTGGTTTATAGCGTCGAGTGCAGCATCGGAGGCTTGTGACGTCACGGCCACGCCCCCCCCCCCCCCCCAATGCAAGTCTGTGAGGGGGGTGTGACGGCCGTCATGCCCCCCTTAATAAAAACTTGCATTGAGGGGTCGTGGCTGGGACTTCACGAGCAGGGCGTGACCGTGACATCACGAGCCTCTGCCCCGCATTGCCAGTCATCCTACACGGAGCAAAGTTTGCTCCGTACACCAGATGTCTGGGGTGCTGCAGCCAAGATCGGGGAGCCCCCAGCAGCGGGACCCCCACGATCAGACATCTTATCCCCCATCCTTTGGATAAATGATAAGATGTCTAGGTGTGGAGTACCCCTTTAAAGGGAAATAAAAACTCATGAAAAAGCGATCCCGCATCTCCTACTAATGTGATCCTGTGACATGTCCTATTATAAAATTTTAAGATTTGGAGACTCGCTTAAAGTTAGCTCAGTAGAAACCAACATGTCCTTCCTATTACCAGACTGAACTGACTTTACTTTCTCTTGAAAAGAAAATGGGAGGCGTTCAGCAAACATCACCAAGAGCACCCACTGAACTACAGCTACCTACTTGGACTTCTTAAGAACATTGAAGAACAGTGGGATCCTGCCGCATGTACAAGAGAACTGGTATGATCTATATGTAAATGTATCTATCTATTTATCTATCTATCTATCTATCTCATATCTATCTATACATATATATATTTATCGCTCTTTCTCTTATCTATCTAGTATCTATCTCCTATCTATCTTTCTTTTAATTTGTTTGTTTATTTATTTATATATTTGTTTGTTTATTTATTATCTATCCATTTTCATGACCTTTAACCCCCTTAAGGACGCAGGGTTTTTCCGTTTTTGCACTTTCGTTTTTTCCTCTTTACCTTTTGGAAATCATAACCCTTTCAATTTTACACATAAAAATCCACATGATGGCTTGTTTTTTGCACAACCAATTCAAATTTGTAATGACATCAGTCATTTTACCCCAAAATCTACTGCGAAACCCCCCCAAAAAATCATTGTGCGACAAAATTTAAGAAAAAACACCAAAATTTTGTAACTTTTGGGCGCTTCCTATTCAACACAGTACATTTTTCGGTAAAAATGACACCTTATCTTTATTCTGTAGGTCCATACGATTAAAATGATATCCTACTTATATAGGTTTGATTTTGTCGTACTTCTGAAAAAAATCATAACTACATGCGCAAAAATTTATATGTTTAAAAATGTCCTTTTCTGCCCCAATAACTTTTTATTTTTCCGCGTATGGGGCGGTATGAGGGCTCATTTTTTGCGTCGTGATCTGAAGTTTTTAGCGGTACCATTTTTGTATTGATCGGACTTTTTGATCACTTTTTATTCATTCTTTTCATGATATAAAAAGTGACCAAAAATACGATATTTTGGACTTTGGAATTTTTTTGCGCATTCGCCATTGACCGTGCAGTTTAATTAACAATATATTTTTATAGTTCGGACATTTACGCACGCGGCGATACCACATATATTTATTTTTATTATGGTTACATATTTTTATATGGAATTTGGGAAAAGGGGGGTGAGTTAAACTTTTAATAAGGAAGATGTTAAAGGGTGTTTTTTTTTTTACTTTTTATTCAACTTTTTTTTTTTTTTTACACTTTTAGTCCCCTTAGGGGACTTTTAGGAGGAATCATTAGATTCCTCATACAGATTAATGTGGTTTCATAGAACCACATTGATCTGTGTGCTCTACGCTCGATTGATAAAGCCTGGTCCTGCCAGGTTTTATCATTCTCAGCGCGTGTGCCGGCAGTGAAGGAGAGGTAAGCCCTCAGGCTACCTCAGAAGTGGACCACCAGGGATGGTTTAAATGTCCCTTTAGACGACGCTGTCAACTTTGACAGCAGCGATCTAAAGGGTTAATAGCCATCTGTGGCTATTGGCGCAGGCTTGAGTCGGGAGCCCACATCATACACCGCTTGCCGTCTCAGGAAGAGTCAGCTTGTCCTTAGTCGGCAACCGGTTAAAGGAAAGCGGTCACCCGTTCACCCGCACTATAACTCGATACACCGGGTTATAGTGCAGGTGAACAGGAGACCGATGTAGGGTCTCAGACTGCTATACCTACCTGTAGTCCGGAGCCCCAATCCTCCAAAGGTCCCCCTCTTCCAGCGCTGACTTGCGCTTTGAGGTGGGCCTGCCGGATGGATTTAAATATTCATAAGCGCTGTTTACATGAGCGCTTGTGCCTACTGAGCGCTCATCTGACCGGCGCTTATGAATATTTAAATATAGCTGGCGGGCCCTCCTCCAGAGCGCAAGTCAGTGCTGGAAGAAGGGGACCTTTGAAGGATTGGGGCCCCAGACTGCAGGTAGGTATAGCAGTCTGAGACCCCGGTGTATCGGGATATAGTGCGGGGGAACTGGTGACCGTTTTCCTTTAAAGTCATGTAAAGGACCTTGAAGGTCATGCTCACCCCTTCCTTGTCTATAATATCATATTTGTGTACTGCACATTAGCAAGATTGGCTATAGACAATTCCAGCAAGTTCTGGATCCGAGATCAGTCCGGCATCTTAAATTGATTTGTGACTTGTTAGGAAGTTCACAACCAAATCACACATGTTTCTGAAGCGTCACGTATTGGGTACACACAGACATGCGGAGCATGACTGGAATCTCTATGTATTGATTTATCCCCTGCTGGGCCTATATTTATTTCTGTTTAGTTTGTTTTTCTTGCCTCTGTCAAGTATTTGGCCAGAAAAAGAACAATGTTATCCGGACCGGAAAAAACGGCAGAAATCATGACACTTTATTATATCACTCTTACATTTTAGCATTTTTAATAATTGCAGCTTATTGAAAGAGGAAATGGAAAACCGTGAGATAAGGGACACATTTAATTACCGAAATAGAAGCTTTTACATTCTGTGGTATAATTTAGTTATGTTTTATTGGCCAAAAACTGAGATGTTTTGCTGTATCTTCTTGTACCAGTAATCATTTTTATGATATTAAATTGAAGAAAAAGTATCAAAAAGTGGGGCTTTTGTTAAGCTACTTATTAAATATTCTGTATATGGATACAAAAAAAAGAGAGATTGTTAGTAGTAGTGAGGGGGGGATACCTTTCGTCAAACTGCCCACTGGAAGTAAAGTGACAGGTGCCACGACCCTTTGCTAACAGAGCCTCACTAGGCCATGCCCCCTTCCCATCACTAGGCCACGCCCCTTCCCTGCATAGCTTCTCCCCCCTTTCTCACACATTCACGCATGTAGTCTCCTAAATGGATCTGAATCTTTATAATGTGGGGCCCCCCCAACCCGAGTAATATGTAAACATGTCTCAACAAGTCTGCGTAGCCAGTAATGTATAATTTTATAAATTTTATAAGGCTTTATTAATAGAAGTAATCATATATTCAAACACGTTTCAATAAATTGGTTCTACATTTATGGGGATAAATACATTTTGTAAAGTTATTAAAACATATCAAAATAGTAGCTCTCACAAAAAAAATCCCACAGGCTGAGCAGTCTCTTGACTGTCACTTAAATACATTCCAGCTGTTGTTAATTACAGAACGGGGCTCATAGTATAACAGAAATATGTCATGGTATACATTTCATAGTAAAAAGTAGGGATGTTCCGATACCATTTTTTTAAGACCGAGTACAAGTACCGATACTTTAATTCTAGTACTCGCTGATACCAATTACAAGTACTTTTATTTTAAAGGGAATCTGACCCCAGGGTGACGCGGTTTCTGGGGCTGCTTACCGTATGATATGTGGGTCCTTGTTGTGTACAATAGAGGCTGCTGCTGTAGTATGAGCCAAGATTTCTCTCTTCTCCATTGGGCAGAACAGGGAATTTGCATTGGCGGCGAAACTGATGTCTCCGGAGCAATTGCTCTGGTGATCACATGGTGAGCAGCGGTAGAAACCGGGTCACCTGACCTATCTACATATAAATTCAAGTTAGTGCAGATGACTGCTGTAAGATTGCCTTTAATAGTAGGGAGTATAGATAAGGGCAGACATTAGTAGCAGCCCCCCTGTAGCCAGTAGGACCCCCCCCCTTGTAGCCAGCAGACCCCCCCCCCCCTTGTAGATAGCAGGACCCCCTTGTAGAGGGCAGGGCCCCCTTGTAGATAGCAGGACCCCCATTGTAGCCAGCAGGACCCCCCCTTGTAGATAGCAGGACCCCCCCTTGTAGCCTGCAGGACCCCCCCTTGTAGCCTGCAGGACCCCCCTTGTAGCCAGCAGGACCCCCCCCCCCTTGTAGTTTCTCACATGCACCTGTCCGGTGTCGCCGCTCTGCAGCCCCGTACTCATCACTGCAGCTGTCCCGTTCTGCCGTCCGCATCATGGCATCTTATGGAGGAGTATGTGACATACACATCACTCTGCTTCCTCCGTAGCGTTACGCTGGGCGCAGTGGAGTGACGTGTGTGTCACATGCTCCTCCATTAGACTCCATGATGTGGACGGCAGAACGGGGCAGCGGCAGTGATGCGGACCAGAGAACAGGGGAGTGGAGCGGAGCGCTCCACCAGGTATCGGATTTGGTATCGGGGACATTAGACAAGTCCCCAATACCATACAAATACCTGGTATCGGCCCCGGTACTAGTACTGGTATCGGGACATGCCTAGTAAAAAGCATTGAGTGCAATGAGGGAGACATTTCTGTGATTATATCACATTACATACATCACAAACAGATGCACAGAATGTTATATAAATTTATAGCCCCATGTGAAAGCCTGCATAGCTTCGCCCACCTTTCTCCCACATTCACTGACATTACACATCGTTTCCTAAATGGAAGTGAATGCCAGTTAAATGTGTTCCAGCTGTTTGAGCGTTTCTACATTTGTAGGGATAAATACATTTTATATAGTTTTTGAAACACATATCAAACACATTTCATAGAATAAAATGTGTTCTTTTGTACATTTGTAAGGTTAAATACAATTTACAGGAATAAAGAGCTGTTGCAGAGTGAAAGGCAAAAACGATAGCTGTATGTAATTATATGGATTTTAGTCTGACAGCTAAATTCTTTCCATGTGTTTATGGTAGATAAATATTTACATAGAAACTATTTTGCTAACATCTTTTCAGGTGATTTTTAGTCACAGAATGCACTGAATGGTGTGTATATGTTAGATGTAAGTATTTATACCTCCTAATATTGTGACTCATCAGCCATAAAATTTATAACACTGCCTAATCTTGTGTCCCCGCAGATATTAATACCACGGCCTAATATTATGACCCATCAGCCATAATATTAGTACCACTGCCTAATATTGTGTCTCTAGGTTGAATTCGACGGCCTCTTGTCTTTTTTCAACTTTACAAACTGTTAAAATGTTTCCCTTTGGAGCATTCTGTGTTATGTTTTCTTTCTTTGTAAACCATGATAGTCTCGAAGTTCACAACTTACAGTTACAGTTATTTTACACTGCTCTATAAGTGCTTTAGGTACTGTATACATGACAAAGATTCAGGAAAATATTACCTCCAATAATATACATTGCAACCAGGTATTGTTCCAAAGGTAAGGAAAAGAAATATATTCAAACCAAGCTGTATAAACAAAGCGTTTTCCAACAGGAACCCCCCTATTTCTCACATTAGACACTCCTAAAAGTAACATAGCTGTGTATGTAGGGGCTATATCAATGAATATAGATGCCTCTTTGTAAAGGGTCCTGAATTATTTTAGTATGGGATCTAACACAGATCATTTATAGTATCGTACATTGCATTACATTAATACCACTGCCTAATATCGTGTCTTTAGGTTAAACTCGATGGACTCTCGTTTTTTTTTTCAACATTACAAACTGTTACTATGTGTCCCTTTGGAGCATTCTGGGTTTTGTTTTATTTCTTTTGTAAACCATGATATTCTCAAAGTTCACAACTTACAGTTACAGTTATTTTACACCGCTCTATAAGTGCTTTAGGTACTGTATATATGACAAAGATTTAGGAAAATACACCACCAATAATATACATTGTAACCAGGTATTGTTCAAATGTAAGTAAAAGAAATATATCCAAAACAAGCTGTATAAACATAGTTTTCCAGCAGAAGCACATTTTTCTGTACAGAAACCACACATTCCACAGAGTAGTGAAACGGGGTACAGGCAAGTTTTTCTATTACACCCTTAAAAACTGTGCAAAAGCAGCGTATATAGCCATATCCCAGAACAGCTGTATAAACAAAGCGTTTTCCAACAGTCAACCCCCCCTATTTCTCACATTAGACACTCCTAAAAGTAACATAGTGGTGTATATAGTGGCTATATCAATGAATATAGACGCCTCTATGTAAAAGGTCTTGAATTATTTTAGTGTGGGATCTAACACAGATCATTTATAGTATCGTAAATTGCAAAACATTAATACCACATCTAACATTGTGTTTCATCAGCCACAACATTAATACCATCCTATAAGATTGTGTTTTATTATCCATAACATTAATACCACTCTCTAATATTGTGTTTCATGAGCCATAACATTAATACCACACCTAATATTGTGTTACATCAGACATAATAATAACACTGCCTAATATTGTGTCTCATGAGCTATAATATTAATACCATTGCCTAATATGTCCCATCAGCCATAATATTAATACAGCCCATTCTAATATTGCATTCCATGACCCATAAAATTAATATCACTGCCTAATATTGTGTCCCAGCAGCTATAATATTAATACCAAGGCCCAATATTATGTTCCATTAGCCGTAATATTAAAGGGGTATTCCAGGCAAAAACTTTTTTATATATATCAACTGGCTCCAGAAAGTTAAACAGATTTGTAAATTACTTCTATTAAAAAAAAATCTTAATCCTTTCAGTATTTATGAGCTTCTGAAGTTAAGGTTGTTCTTTTCTGTCTAAGTGCTCTCTGATGACACCTGTCTCAGGAAACGCCCAGTTTAGAAGAGGTTTGCTATGGGGATTTGCTTCTAAACTGGGCATTTCCCGAGACAGGTGTCATCAGAGAGCACTTAGACAGAAAAGAACAACCTTAACTTCAGAAGCTCATAAGTACTGAAAGGATTAGGATTTTTTTATAGAAGTAATTTACAAATCTGTTTAACTTTCTGGAGCCAGTTGATATATATAAAAAAGTTTTTGCCTGGAATACCCCTTTAATACCACTGCCTAATATTGTGTCTCTAGGTTGAACTCGACGGCCTCTTGTCTTTTTTCAACCTTACAAACTGTTACTATGTTTCTATTTGGTGCATTCTGGGTTTTGTGTTTTTTTTTGTAAACCGTGATATTCCCAAAGTTCACAACTTACAGTTACAGTTATTTTACACTGCTCTATAAGTGCTTTAGGTGTTGTATACATGACAAAGATTCAGGAAAATATTACCCACAATACTATACATTACAACTAGGTATTGTTCCAAATGTAAGGAAAAAATCTTATGTAAGGTAAAAATATATCCAATCATACAAATATTACTAACATATAAACTAAAAGAGAATACTATATTGATGATTTTATATAATTATAATACATAAATAATTCCATTTATTATTATCAGTGACAGTAAGAATAATAACAGGACATGTATGAACACATAGTAAATACTAGAGTAGATGTATTTTAGGCTTCTGAGTCAAAGTATTTACATGAACAGGTCCCATTCATTTATAATATATACATCTTAATTTTATACAATAAAAGGGTTGCTAGAGAACGCAAGCAAGTAACATAGACAAAATAAATCTGAGGCCTGGATCTCATCTCTAAGAACTATACAAGCTCACATTCTATAATGAAGTCACTACCAATGTAATTGCCTGGCAGTGCTGAAAATCATGACATATTCTTAGGCTCCCGGTAACATGTAATGGTCTGATGAACTGTAAGGTTACACACGTTCAATGTAGCTGTCTATGTCAGGAGGGGGCAATTCAAACATACAATGCCTGAGAGCGTATGTTTTAGCGGTAGACCAAGTGAGCTACACTGCTACTGTTTGTCATTTTACTGCTGTAGTTTTTAGACTCCAATAGTAGAGTTTAATTTATAAAATAAACATCACACAAATTTGCAGGGGATTTACAAATGAGTTTATTATTTTGAGTATTTTTATGTTTTGTTTGATAAATTTGTAAATTACAGTCCTAATTCCACTCCTAATTTTGACTAAAATAATGACCAAAATTCCAAGATGCCATTTGAAGTTTGTCCCTAACTAGCTGATAGGAAAACAATACGAGAAAAAAAAGGAATAAATTAATTGAAAAATGAACACAACATTCCATTAGATCTTTAAGGCCTTATGGTATATTCAGACATGTAGATATAATCTGATAATCCATCAATACAGCTGAATAGTTTGTTTATACACTATGTGCATGGGTTTAACCACCACAGAGACAAAGTCTTCCAACACATTTCAAATTTGCGATGTTTGGACATACCCAAAGGTAAATACTTTCAAAGTGCACAATTAATAGTTACATTTATTATGCACCCACTCCATAAGTGTTTCAGGTTCTATATACATAACAAAGATTCATGAAAATATTGTGCTAACCAAGTAATATCCAGGGCAAATTGGGCACTGTGCCTATTGTAAGTAAAAGAAATGAGAACATATAACCTTAAAGAAAATACTATAATAAAAAATTATAATAATCATGATGTTATATATTTATAGCACATGATAAATAATGGCATTAACCCCTTAAGGACTCAGCCCATTTTGGCCTTAAGGACTCAGACAATTTAATTTTTACGTTTTCATTTTTTCCTCCTCGCCTTCTAAAAATCATAACTCTTTTATATTTCCATCCACAGACTAGTATGAGGGCTTGTTTTTTGCGCGACCAGTTGTCCTTTGTAATGACATCACTCATTATATCATAAAATGTATGGCGCAACCAAAAAACACTATTTTTGTGGGGAAATTAAAACGAAAAACGCAATTTTGCTAATTTTGGAAGGTTTTGTTTTCACGCCGTACAATTTCTGGTAAAAATGACATGTGTTCTTTATTCTGAGGGTCAATACGATTAAAATGATACCCATTATTATATACTTTTATATTATTGTTGCGCTTAAAAAAAATCACAAACTTTTTAACCAAATTAGTACGTTTATAATCCCTTTATTTTGATGACCCATAACTTTTTTATTTTTCCGTATAAGCGGCGGTATGGGGGCTAATTTTTTGCGCCATGATCTGTACTTTTTTTTGATACCACATTTGCATATAAAAAACTTTTAATACATTTTTTAAAATTTTTTTTTTAATAAAATGTATTAAAAAAGTAGGAATTTTGGACTTTTTTAATTTTTTTTCGTTCACGCCGTTCACCGTACGGGATCATTAACATTTTATTTTAATAGTTCGGACATTTACGCATGCGGCGATACCAAATATGTCTATAAAAACTATTTTTTACGCTTTTTGGGGGTAAAATAGGAAAAAACGGACGTTTTACTTTTTTATTGGGGGAGGGGATTTTTCACTTTTTTTTTACTTTTACTTTTACATTTTTTTACATTTTTTTTTTACACTTGAATAGTCCCCATAGGGGACTATTCATAGCAATACCATGATTGCTAATACTGATCTGTTCTATGTATAGGACATAGAACAGATCAGTATTATCGGTCATCTCCTGCTCTGGTCTGCTCGATCACAGACCAGAGCAGGAGACGCCGGGAGCCGCACGGAGGAAGGTGAGGGGACCTCCGTGCGGCGTTATGAATGATCGGATCCCCGCAGCAGCGCTGCGGGCGATCCGATCGTTCATTTTAATCGCGAACTGCCGCAGATGCCGGGATCTGTATTGATCCCGGCACCTGAGGGGTTAATGGCGGACGCCCGCGAGATCGCGGGCGTCGGCCATTGCCGGCGGGTCCCTGGCTGCGATCAGCAGCCGGGATCAGCCGCGCATGACACGGGCATCGCTCCGATGCCCGCGGTTATGCTTAGGACGTAAATGTACGTCCTGGTGCGTTAAGTACCACCTCACCAGGACGTACATTTACGTCCTGCGTCCTTAAGGGGTTAAAGGGGTATTCCAGGAAAAAACTTTTTTTTTATATATATATATCAACTGGTTCCAGAAAGTTAAACAGATTTGTAAATTACTTCTATTAAAAAATCTTAATCCTTTCAGTACTTATGAGCTTCTGAAGTTAAGGTTGTTCTTTTCTGTCTAAGTAATCTCTGATGACACGTGTCTTGGGAACCACCCAGTTTAGAAGCAAATCCCCATAGCAAACCTCTTCTAGAGACAGAAAAGAACAACCTAAACTTCAGAAGCTCATAAGTACTGAAAGGATTAAGATTTTTTAATAGAAGTAATTTACAAATTGGTTTAACTTTCTGGAGCCAGTTGATATATAAAAAAAAAGTTTTTTCCTGGATAACCCCTTTAATCATTATTAGTGACAGTAATAGGACATGTATGAACACATAGTAAGTACTAGAGTAAAAGTATTTCAGGTGTTGCCAATCATTGTCACATGAACGAACATCACAGGACCCACCATACACCTCCAGAGACGTGAAGCAATTTCCTTCTGGTCATTTACACTGTAGCACTGAATTGGTATTGTCACAAAGGTGGGCCTTATACTTACTGCACATTCACTAAGAAACAGGCTGCATTCTCTAGAGGTGCGGAGACACGTGACTGTAAGCTAGTGACTTCTCCCTACACATAGGTAGCAGTCCTCACCTCTGTAGCAATGTGTAGGGCCACACCATGAAGAAATTGCAGGCAGTGTAAAGGTTTACAATAGTGGCTCTATAGAATTCCATTGCTGAAATAACCAACACAAATCTGTTTCTCATCCCATGGAAAATGTATAACTTTCCCTTTTTTATTAATATTTAATATGTATTTATTTATTCAGCTTTTCTATTTGTTGTTGAATGATTTGTAAACACAACCAACTATTCAAGGTTAAATAGAAAACTTTAAAATAACAATCAGGTCACATTTAGTTGTGGGCGCTTTAAAAACAACCCCAAGTGGTAACAGTCAGACGATTATTTAGTCAGACATTTCTAGTAAGAGTAACAGATGACTTGCACAACACAGAGCTACAAGAAAAGATGGAGAGGTATTTTACGCCGCACTTTTCCGTTTGTTTACTGCTGTTGGAGAAGTATGTATATATGAAGTCTTAGTATTTGTTTTGTGTGGCTGGATAGATATTTTGTACATTGTAGGATTTTTTTGTGTGGCTGAGAGTTATTTTGTGCTGCACTGTAATATTTGGTGCAGATGGAGTTGTATATTGTGCTGCACTGTAATATTTGGTGTTGCTGGAGTGGTATTTTGTGCTGTATTATCGTGTTTATATAGCACTTAGGGGGATATATTTTGTACTGCGCTGTGGTATTTGGTGTGGGGGGGTATTATGTGTGTTACTTGGTGCTATTTAGTTGGCATTGATGGGTATAACATAGGTGGGCGCTATAGCGTTTATTTAGTGTTGTGTGGTATTATTTGTTGTTTGTTCATGTGAGGGCGAAACAGAGAAGTCCTGCTATATAGTAAATTACAGTGTTTTGGTACAATATTTCACCATTTAGGTTGTACTTTTAGTTTTGCACATAATCTTCCCTGCCTTGAGTGTTCTAAAAGATGAGCTTGTGATGGATCCCTAGAGACCCAAGGAGCAATGTGGAGGAGCAAATCTGAAACACATACTGTGGGGCAAAAAAGTATTTAGTCAGCCACCAATTGTGCAAGTTCTCCCACTTGAAAAAGATGAGAGAGGCCTGTAATTTTCATCATAGGTATACCTCAACTATGAGAGACATAATGAGAAAAAGAATCCATAAAATCACATTGTCTGATTTTTAAATAATTTATTTGCAAATTATGATGGAAAATAAATATTTGGTCACCTACAAACAAGCAAGATTTCTGGCTCTCACAGACCTGTAAATTCTTCTTTAAGGGTACGTTCACACGTGTGGATTTACATTGTATTTTACGCTGCAAATCTGCTGGTGAAGGCCCGCTCTCTGCTGGCTTTACATGTGCCTGCTCATAGCGGCAATACGCCGCTACCAGCAGACACACTGCAGCGATGTGCGAGTCGCAGTATACTCGCACATCGCGGGAGCTCTCTGCCTAGCTCAGAGCAGGGAGAGCGGCTGCGATGTGCAAGTAAGCCGCGCACATCACTGCACTGTGTCTGCTCGTAGCGGCGTATTGCCGCTACCAGCAGGCACATATAAAGTCAGCATACAGCGGAGCCTTCACCAGCGGATCCGCAGCTAAATACGCTGCGAAAATCTGCGCGTGTGAAGGTACCCTATGAGTCTCCTTTGTCCTCCACTCGTTACCTGTAATAATGGCCCCTGTTTGAACTTGTTATGAGTATAAAAGACACCTGTCCACAACCTCAAACAGTCACACTCCAAACTCCACTATGGCCAAGACCAAAGAGCTTTCGAAGGACAACGGAAACAATATTGTAGACCTGGCTCCCTGCACCAGGCTGGGAAGAATGAATCTGCAATAGGCAAGCAGCTTGGTGTGAAGAAATCAACTGTGGGAGCAATTATTAGAAAATGGAAGACATACAAGACCACTGATAATCTCCCTTAATCTGGGGCTCCGTGCAAGATCTCACCCCGTAGTGTAAAAATGATCACAAGAACGGTGAGCAAAAATTCCAGAACCACATGGGGGACCTAGTGAATGACCTGCAGAGAGCTGGGACCAAAGTCACAAAGGCTACCATCAGAAACACACTAGGCTGCCAGGGGCTCACATTATGCAGTGCCAGACATGTCCCCCTGCTTAAGCCAGTACACGCTCGGGCCCGCCTGAAGTTTGCTTGAGAGCATTTGCTGAGAATGCTGAGTTGCATCCCGTGAAGCATGGGGGTGGACACATCATGCTTTTTTTCTGCTAAGGGACCAGGACAACTGATCGGTGTAAAGGAAAGAATGAATGGGGCCAAGTATCATGAGATTTTGAGGGAAAACCTTCCATCAGCAAGGGCATTGAAGATGAAACGTGGCTGGGTCTTTCAGCATGACAATGATCCCAAACACACCACCCAGGCAACGAAGGAGTGGCTTTATAAGAAGCATTTCAAGTTCCTGGAGTGGTCTAGCCAATCTCAAGATCTGAACCCCATAGAAAACCTTTGGAGGGAGTTGAAAGTCGGTGTGGCCCAGCGACAGCCCCAAAACATCACTGCTCTAGAGGAGATCTGCATGGAGGAATGGGCCAAAATACCAGCAACAGTGTGTGTGAAAACCTTGTGAAGACTTACAGAAAACGTTTGACCTCTGTCATTGCCAACAAGGGGTATACAACAAAGTATTGAGATTAACTTTTTTTATTGACCAAATACTTTTTTTCCACCATAATTTGCAAATAAATTCTTTAAAAATCAAACAATGTGATTTTATGGATTTTTCTTCTCATTATGTCTCTCATAGTGGAGGTATACCTGTGATGAAAATTACAGGCCTCTCTCATCTTCTTAAAGTGGGAGAACTTGCACAATTTATGGCTGACTAAATACTTTTTTGCCCCACTGTATACTGGTTTTCTACCAAGTTAGAGTTTTGGAGAGGTCCTGAGACCAATCCATAGAGTCTTTAACCCCTTAAAGACGCAGCCAATTTTCACTGTAGGACCCGGCCATTTTTTCCACATCTGACCACTGTCACTTTAAACATTAATAACTCTGGGATGCTTTTACCTTTCATTCTGATTCCGAGATTGTTTTTTTCGTTACATATTCTACTTTATGTTAGTGGTAAAATTTTGTCAATACTTGCATCATTTCTTGGTGAAAAATTCCAAAATTTGATGAAAAAATTTAAAATTTTGCATTTTTTTTAAACTTTGAAGCTCTCTGCTTATAAGCAGAGGGCTACAGTTTAGAGACCACTGTATAGCGGTCTCAAACTGTAGCCCTCCAGATGTTGCAAGGCAACTCACCGGCTTCCATAGGATCCAGGGAACCAGCTGCACGACATCATCGCCCGCCGATCACAGTCGCCCGCAGCCTCCGCAGATCGGTAAGTGACCTTCGGCGCCAGTACCTGTTGGTTTCTGCGTCCTGCCCCGCCTATTGTAGGTGGGCAGAACGTGGAAACGGAAAGTAAACCCCCCCCCCCCGCCCCCGATCTGCTATTGGTTGTCACGTCTATACGACCAATAGCAGGGATAGGAGGGGTGGCACCCCTGGCACCTCACTCCTATCCCTTCAGGGGGATCGTCGGTGTCTTGGACAACCGCAATCCCCCTTATATTCCGGGTCACCCTAAACCCGTAATGACCCGGAATCGCAGAAATCGCAAGTGTGAATTCACTTGCAATTTGACGCGATTGCCGACATGGGGGGTCTGATGACCCCCCTGGGCGTTTGCACAGATGCCTGCTGAATGATTTCAGCAGGCATCCCGGTCCGGTCGTTCATGTGAGAATGATTGGCAATACCTGAAATACTTTTAGTCTAGTATTTACCGTATTTTTCACCCTATAGGACGCACCGGCGTATAAGACGCACCCAATTTATAGGTGCAAAATCGAAAAAAATAAAGATTTTGAACCCAATAGTGGTCTTCAAACTGCGGACCCCCAGATGTTGCAAAACTACAACTCCCAGCATGCATGCTGGGAGTTGTAGTTTTGCAACATCTGGAGGTCCGCAGATTGAAGACCACTGCATAGGAGGTAATACTCACGTGTCCCCGCCGCTCCGGACCCGTCACCGCTGCCCTGGATGTCGCTCCATCGCTGTCGCCGCGTCCCCATCGCTCCGGAACGTCTCTGCTGCCGGCGGGTATCCTCGCTCTCCGTCGCCGCCATCACGTCGTTACGCACGCCGACGCATGTATGCGACGACGTGATGACGAGGAAAGAGAGCGCCGGCATACAGGGGATCCCTGAACGGAGAAGACACCGAGGAGGCAGGTAAGGTCCCTCCCGGTGTCCTGTAAGCACTAACCCGGCTATTCAGTCAGGCTGTTCGGGACCGCCGCGGTGAAATCGCGGCGGTCCCGAACAGCCCGACTGAACAGCTGGGTTAGTGTCACTTTCCCTTCAGACGCGGCGGTCAGCTTTGATCGCCGCGTCTGAAGGGTTAATACAGGGCATCACCGCGATCGGTGATGTCCTGTATTAGCCGCGGGTCCCGGCCGTTGATGGCCGCAGGGACCGCCGCGATAGGTGTGTATTCGCCGTATAAGACGCACCGACTTTTTACCCCCAGTTTTGGGGAAGAAAACGTGCTTCTTATACGGCGAAAAATACGGTACTTTGTGTTCATACATGTCCTATTAATATTAATGTCACTGACAATGATTGATGCCATTATTTATCATATGCTATAAATATATAACATCATTATTATTATTATTATTTTTATTATAGTATTTTCTTTAAGTTTATATGTTACTATATCTTCTACGATTGGACACATTTCTTTTACTTACAATAGGCGCAGTGCCCATTTGCCCTGGATATTACTTGGCACAATATTTTCATGAATCTTTGTCATGTATATAGAACCTGAAACACTTTTGGAGTGGGTGCATAATAAATGTAACTATAAACGGCACTTTGAAAGTATTTACCTTTGGGTTTGTCCAAACATCGCATATTTGAAATGTGTTGCAGGACTTTGTCTCTGTGATGGTTAAATCCATGTACATATTGTATAAACAAACTTCAGCTGTATTGAGGGATTATCAGATTATATCTACGTGGGAATATACCATAAGGCCTCAAAGATCTAATGGAACGTTGTGTGTGCATTTTTCAATTAATGTTTTCCTTTTTCTTCTCATATTTTCCTATCAGCTAGTTAGGGACAAACTTCAAATGGCACCTAGGAATATTTTTGGAAATGTGGTCATTATTTTAGACAAAATTAGGAGTGGAATTAGCCTGACTGTAATTTACAAATAAACCAAACAAAACAGAAAAATACTCAAAATAATAAACTCATTTGTAAATCCCTTCAAATTTGTGTGATGCTTATTTTAAAAAATTAAACTCTCGTTTAACTTTTGGAGTTTAAAACTACAGCAGTAAAATGACAAACAGTAGCAGTGTAGCTCACTTGGTCTACCGCTAAAACATACGCTCTCAGGCATTGTATGACTGAATTGCCCCCTCCTGACATAGACAGCTACATTGAACGTGTGTAACCTTACAGTTCATCAGAACATTACATGTTACCGGGAGCCTAAGAATATGCCATGATTTTCAGCACTGCCAGGCAATTACATTGGTAGTGACTTCATTATAGAATGTGAGCTTGTATAATTCTTAGAGATGAGATCCAGGCCTCAGATTTAGTTTGTCTGTTACTTACTTGCGTTCTCTAGCAACCCTTTTATTGCATAAAATTAAGATTTATATTAAATGAATGGGACCTGATCATGTAAATACTTCATCATCAATACTACATCATCAATATAGTATTTTCTTTTAGTTTATATGTTTGTAATATTTGTATGATTGGATATATTTTTTTCCTTACATTTGGAACAATACCTAGTTGCAATGTATATTATTGGGGGTAAAATAACTGTAACTGTAAAATAGAGTAGTGTAAAATAACTGTAACTGTAAGTTGTGAACTTTGAGAATATCATGGTTTACAAAGAAAGAAAATAAAACCCCAGAATGCTCCAATAGGAAACATAGTAACAGTTTGTAAGGTTGAAAAAAGACAAGAGGCCATCAAGTTTAACCTAGAGACACAATATTAGGCAATGGTATTAATATTATGGCTGATGGGACATAATATTAGGCCGTGGTATTAATATTATAGCTGTGAGGACACAATATTAGGCAGTGTTATTAATTTTATGGCTGATGGGTCACAATATTAGTAGATATAAATACTTACATCTAACACATTCAGTGTATCCTGTGATAAAAAATCACCTGAAAAGACGTTAGCAGAATATGTAATCTCGAAGGTAAACAGGCACAGCCAGCACCGCCGTTATATATATATCCAATACTCAAACTCAGCTGGGGTATCGGACCCAGGTGTATAACTCTGGCAATGGCAAAGTGGCGCTACAAGCCCAGAAATCCAGAGAAATCAGTATAACTTTACACAAAGAAAGAAAAGTGGCGGAGCAATCACTGTTTCAATTGCAGGCAGACCGATCAGATACGATAATCCACGAACCTCACCGGTCCTAGCACAGACCTCACCGGGCCCGACGTCTGAGCTCCCCCCGGATCCATCTGCCGCCTCCCTGCTAGGACCGGTGAGCTCCGTGGATTATCATATTGGAACGGTGAGCGCTCTGCCACTTTTCTTTCTTTGTGTGAAGTTATGTTTGCAGAATAGTTTCTATGTAAATATTTATCTACCATAAACACATGGAAAGAATTTAGCTGTTAGACTAGAATCCATATTATTACATACAGCTATCATTTCTGCCTTTCACTCTGCTACAGCTCTTTATTCCTGTAAATTGTATTTAACCTTACAAATGTACAAAAGAAAACATTTTATTCTATGAAATGTGTTTGATATATGTTTCATAAACTATATAAAAGGTATTTATCCCTCTAACAGCTGGAATGCATTTAACTGACATTCACTTCCATTTAGGAAACTACGTGTAACATCAGTGAATGTGGGAGAAAGGGGGGTGAAGCTATGCAAGCTTTCACATGGGGCTATAGATTTATATAACATTCTGTGCATCTGTTTCTATATAATGTGATATAATCACTGCCTCTCTGTGACCTAAAGACATTTCTCCCGCATTGCATCCCCTCCTTTTTACTATGAAATGTATACCATGACATATTGCTGTTATACTATGAGCCCCGTTCTGTAATTAAAGGGGTACTCCGGTGAAAACCTTTTTTCTTTTAAATCAACCGGTGCCAGAAAGTTAAACAGATTTGTAAATTATCTTCTATTAAAAAATCTCAATCCTTCCTGTACTTATGAGCTACTGAATACTACAGAGGAAATTCTTTTCTTTTTGGAATTCTCTCTGATGACATCACGAGCACAGTGCTCTTTGCTGACATCATTATAAGAACTCTTTATTTATTGTTTTCCTTAGTGGGATTTGAACCCAAGGCCCCAGCACTGCAAGGCAGCAGTGCTAACCACTGAGCCACCATGCTGCCCTTAGCATACATCTGCTATGCACGGTTGCTAAAATGGACAGAGATGTCAGCAGAGAGCACTGTGCTCGTGATGTCATCAGTGTTCCAAGAAGAAAGGAATTTCCTCTGTAGCATTCAGCAGCTAATAAGTACTGGAAGGATTAAGATTTTTTAATAGAAGTAATTTACAAATATGTTTAACTTTCTGGCACCAGTTGATTTAAAAGAAAAAAGGTTTTCACCGGAGTACCCCTTTAACAACAGCTGGAATGTATTTAACTGACAGTCAAGAGACTGCTCAGCATGTGGGAATTTTTTGTGAGAGGTACTATTTTGATATATGTTTTAATAACTATATCAAATGTAGAAACTATTCTTGGAAAAGTGTTTGAATATATGATTACTTCTATTAATAAAGCTTTATAAAATGATACATTACTGGATGTTTTTAACTATAAGACATTCTGCTACGCAGACTTGTCGGGACATGTTTACATATTACTCAGGTTGGGGGGGGGGCACACTATAAACATTCACATCCACTTAGGAGACTACATGAGTGAATGTGAGAGAAAGGGCATGAAGCTATGCAGTTAAGGGTGCATTCTGCTATGCAGACTTGTGTGGACACGTTTACATATTACTCGGGGGGCCCCCACACTATAAACATTCACATCCATTTAGAAGACTAGGTGAATTCATTTGTGAGAAAGGGGGGCGAAGCTATGCAGGGAAGGGGGCATGGCCTAGTGATGGGTAGGGGCGTGGCCTAGTGAGGCTCTGTTATAAAAGGGGTGTGGCACCTGTCACTTTATTTCCGGTGGGCGGTTTGACGAAAGGTATCCCCCCCTCACTACTGTTGTTAGATAGATGTGAGATAGATAGATAGAAAAATTGATAGATATGAGATAGATAGATATGAGATATATAGCTATGAGAGATAGATAGGATAGATAGATAGATAGATGTGTTCAGATCATGTTTATGCCATACACTGGAGGTATACTTTGGGAGTGTTTTCTGACATATACTTCCAATGAATACATCCTTCATAAGCCAATGTATAGCCTATGGTGGGGGCTTTCTTATACACTTAAAAAGAAGTATGCAGATCCTGACAGAGACCAAAAGGACACTGTTTTTCCCTTGATTGGGTCAATGGGGGCGTATGGTTACATTCGGCTTACACCGGGAAGCTTTCAGGGTACATGCCAAATATGCTCACCCAAATGAGGATTGAAAATAGCCCAATACATAGACATAATACTGTTAAATAAAAGTCAAATAGATGAATGAATAATAGATAGATAGATAGATATGAGATAGATAGAGAGATAGATAGATAGACAGACACAGACATAGCCACAAATGAGTCTTAAAAGACCAGACGCACTGTCAGTTCACTGAGGGATTAAGTTACATGCTGCCTATAAAAGTCTATGGTGAATGGGGGGAAGAGGAGTTAGTTGCAGAGTGAGACAGAAGCACAGGGACACATTGAAAGGCTAAAGTAGCTTGTTGTGAGTGTTATATATGTCATCCCAAGGCTGATTTCACAGCTTACACTGCTCAGTATAACTCAATAATATATATATATATATATATATATATATATATATATATATATACACAATATAATCCATGCACCATGCTGCTGCTACCTCTGAGGGTGCACTATAGAGATATAAGGATCTCCTCTTCTCTGTGTGTGTGCAGTGTATGGCAGACGTCATAGAGGCTAGGCTCAACACACAAGCTCAGGGACAACTAAATATTAGACGGAGCCTACAGAGAGGAAAACTGATAAAAATGCCATATACAAGTTATAAAGGCCGTAAATAGTGCTACTCTTCATATACGCATTCCTGAAAGTGAGGTGACGTTTTAAGAGAATGTGCTACGACTGTAAACACTCTTTTATCTATTATTGCTTCATGTTCATGCTCTATTATTATGTGTCCATTTTTGAAGGAGGGGCACTTAGCAGAAAGCTTCACCCTCTTCACTGAATATTGCCTCCTGCTGCTAAAGAAACTTAGGGAAAACTTCCCTGTGATGAACGCAGTGGTTATCAGCCGTCTGGAGTACATGTTACGGTAAGACACCTTATCACATCATCAGCAAAGAATTATCCGTTTAGCCCAGCGTTTCCCAACCGGGGTGCTTGCGTTTACCAACCGAGCATGTTGGAAGTTGTAGTTTTGCAACAGCTGGAGGAACCCTGGTTGGGAAATACTGGTTTAGCCTTTACTCACTATTGGGGGTTATGTTTTTGGCACAGGTGCCTCAACCATATCCAGAACATGCAAGCCTTTAAGATGGTGTGCCCCTTCCGCAATGAATTACATCTGGAAATTGCAACTGTGTTAAAGGTATACTTCTGTCTCAGTAAAACTACCAAGCTGCCATGGCCGAATACCAATTTTTATGTAAATGCACAGTGGTACAATGGGTCGTATGGCCCCTTTCTGGTTTGAGCACATACAACCACTTGATTCCTCAATTTGGATCAGGCTTTTTTGCACCTCTCTTTCAATAGTTATGTTTGTTTCTGGAATAGCTGGGTGACAACTAACATGGCAGCTATTGTTTGGCGCATACGGCAGCCTGATCTGGTGGGAGCCGTGCCGTACCCCATTGTTCTCCATCGTACCCCATTGGACACAGTCAGCTAGTGACTCCACTCGGGTAATTTTCCGCCATTACGCATTTTGAAAACCTCGATCTGTTGCTCTAGTTTTACACCAAAAAATGTGCACCAAAAAGTGGCCCATTTTTCAGCCCGGTTAAGTTCTGCCTTTTTTCCAAAGCCGCAGCTGCTTTCTGGGGAGCCAGGCATTTTATATTTCCAAACTGGCTGCAGCATTAGGCTGTAAAAAATGCCAATTTTCCCACACAGCGTTTTTAAAGTGAAAATACGCTGTGTCCAGATGTTGTCCAGCTGCAAGTCAATAGTAAACTGCAAAATGCCAGATTCACTTGCCATTTTTCAGTTTTCGCGTTTTTTTAATCCTTTTTTTTTCAGCAATTTTGGGTTCAGAGGCTGGTTTTACTAAATGCCCAACAAAACCTAGTTTGGTGTTTTTTGCACATAAATCGTGGTGTTTTTCCCTTATAGAAGTCTATGGAAGAGCAAAAACGCCAAGAAAAACACCATGTTGGTTTTAACTTTGGCGTTTTTGCCGGCGGTTTTTATTCTGTTTTGGACTTAGCGATCAAAAAAACTGATGGAGATACACTTTTTATTAACATTTCATAGGGTACCATTAAAAAAAAAATAATAAAAAAGGTACAGTAGTGATGGAAAAAATTGTATTTAACGAAATGTATCTTTTTTTATTATGAAATTTTTATAAATTTTTAACAGAGATCAATTTATGTGTGCGGGCAGGGACCTAAAAATGTAGCCGACAATAATAAAAATGCAGTGTGTGTGTGTTTTTCACTTAAATTTTTTTTTCTTTAGGTAGTACTACTACTCCCAGTACTACTACTCCACTGTTCCATGATGGGAGTAGTAGTACCTGTACTAACTGACAGATAGCCCTGGGTCCATTGTGATCATTCTGTGTGATGTATAGATGCGGCGGCCGCTCTTCTATGGTCCCCTGGACTGACATATATATACACCTATTCAAATTTTCCACAGAGAGCTGTGATTGGCTGGAACCATCTGGCCAATCACAGCTTTCTGTGGGAAATATGAATAGGTGTATATATACGTCAGGGCATCACTCATTCATATTTCCCTCAGAGCTGTGATTGGCTGCAACCATCCGGCCAATCACCCACTCTGGGCAGAAAATATGAATGAGTGATGTTCTATTCACATCACTGGCCGGAATATAGATGTGAGCGCTGTATAGAGCCGCTCCGCATCTCTGCTATATTATGGACAATCGCATCGAGTGTCAGGAATAACACCCGGGGCGATCTGTCTATTAGTAAAGGAACTACTACTCCCATCATGGTACAGTCTGATCCATGCTGGGAGTAGCAGTACTACCTAAAAATGTAAAAAATAGAAGAAAAAAAAAGTTAAACACACACACTATTAAAAAATTAATTAAAATTTTGTTATATAAAAAAAAATTTGTTAAATAAATTTTTTGCCATCCCTACTGCATCCATTTTTTTTTTTTTTTTTGGTACCCAACAAATTTGGAAAAAAACACATAGGGGGCCAAAAAAAGACAAATTCCACACAAAGGTAAAAACGCCAGACAAAACGCCAAAACGCAGGGAAAAACAGTGGCAGTTTTTCTGGCATTTTTAAGCCTAAAAAAACGAAGTGCAAAAACCGCAGTGGAATTCTAGCCTTATTCAGACAAAAAAAAATTATTAAAATGTCCCGAAAAAAAAAAAGAAGGTTTTAGCACGATCAGGACTAGATCATGGAAAGAAATATCTCCACACTCTAAGGCGCAGCCTCACCGAAAGCAAACCCAGAAGTTCTCGGAAAAAGGTGAACTACATGTACATGGAGCCTTCTATGCTAGAGCTAGAAAAACATGCGAAAAAGCAAAAGCGATAAACAAGACATGGGAGACAAACAAAACACCTAGCTCAGTGGTCTCCAAACTGTGACCCTTCAGATGTTGCAAAACTACAACTCCCAGCATGCCCGGACAACCAATGGTTGTCCGGGCATGCTGGGAGTTGTAGTTTTGCAATATCTAGAGGTCCACAGTTTGGTGACCACTGGCCTTGAGCATTCAACGTTTGGAACGTAGGCCACTGACCAAAAATGTACTGAAAACACCACACACAAAAAGGCAAACATCAGAAAAATGCAATTTTTTTCCCCAAAAAATGCTATGTGTGACACCAGTGGACATATTGACTGTCACCCAGCTTTTCCCAGTAATAAATATAAATGAAAAATGTATAGAATTAACAAATAATAATGATTGAATTATAATACAAGTCAGTGGGAAAGATTTATCCAAACTGATGTAAAGCTGAAGTGAATCAGTTGCCCATAGAAACCAATCAGATTGCTGCTTTCATTTTCAGTCTCTGATTGGTTGCTATGGGCAACTCCTGCCCTTTTCCTTTGCACCAGTTTTTGATAACACTGTTTGCCATGTAAACCTGCACACTTGTTTTCTGTATATATATATATATATATATATATATATATATGTGTGTGTATATGTATGTATGTGTATATATATATATATATATACACAGTATATAATCCTACTCAGTTTGCGGCCAGGCGCGGTGGCATTTTCGAGGTGCTTCTCCCTAAGTGATGTAATATAAACCTGTAAAGTGGAAAGATGATTTATTTACGACTCAGTGGCGGCGAAGGCGAAGTCACACGTAGCTGAGTAATGTGAGGTCCCGGTTTTTTATCAAATAACCATTTATTGAAATGCGGCGTCTCCGCAGAGAGAGATTGAGGCTAAGAGGAATCATTTTACCCAGTAATTTACTTCAATTTCTTTTTCAGAAAGGAACATTGGAGTGGTACGAAAAGACATATATGCCTTGTAAGCCAGAAGAGAAGGTGCGCCATTCCATTCTCAGGGACTCGCATGTTTATTTATCATGCCATGATTTAATAAGTTATTACCGGCTGTGAAGGGAAAAAATAAAATAATAGGAAATAAAATCTAGATGTACCATAAAAGGGACGTAGTTATAGTGCTCTTTAAAATGTGGACCTCCAGATGCTGCTAAACATTCTGAAAGTTATAGTTTTGCAACATCTGGAGGTCCACATGTGGTTGACCACTGCTATAGTCAGTAAAGGAAGAATTCACACCCAGGCCCTGGTCTCATAGGGGTTCACCAGTACTATAAGTGGCTTCTATGGGGGGCCCTATCACAGATTTTGCCTACTTATTCAGCTTAATACCTCAATTTCATCTTCTGCCTTATAATCTCAAAAAACTAACTAGCAATTTGGATCACATTCCACTTTTACAATTCAGGAGTAGAATGTCAGAATTGCAGTAAAGACTGACACACTGACAATGAATATGCCATTTATGTTACCCATAGGCCATGTTCACACGGCGCAATTTACGTACGGAATCTGGACGGATTAATTCCACTCGGAAATTCAGTGGCAGCAGAATCCTATTGCTTTCAATGGGATTCTGCGGCACCGTGCACGCGGCGGAATTTCCGCAGCTGAAAAATGGGCTGTGGAAGTCCCGATTCCGGTCTCCGCAAAAAGATTTGACATGTCAATTCTTTCTGCGGAATCCACTCGAAAATACATTGCCGTCTATGGAGACAGTGCACTTCCGAGTGGTCCTAGCACTGGTATTTTCTGCCAGCACTTGCTCTTTGCAGAAGGTCTGGCTGTAAAATTTGCGCCGTGTGAACATAGGAATAGCTGTCATTCACTGTCTTAAAGGGGTACTCCAGTGGAAAACATGTATTTTTTTTTTTTAATCAACTGGTGCCAGAAAGTTAAACAGATTTGTAAATTACGTCTATTTAAAAATCTTAACCCCTCCAGTACTTATCAGCTGCTGTATGCTCCACAGGAAGTTCTTTTCTTGTTGAATTTCTTTTCTGTCTGACCACAGTGCTCTTTGCTGACACTTCTGTCCATTTTAGGAACTGTCCTGAGCAGGAGCAAATCCCCATAGCAAACCTATCCTGCTCTTGACAGTTCTTAAAATGGACAGAGGTGTCAGCAGAGAGCACTGTGGTCAGACAGTAATTCAAAAAGAAAAGAACTTCCTGTGGAGTATACAGCAGGTGATAAGTACTGGAAGGATTAAGATTTTTAAATGGAAGTTATTTATAAATTTGTTTAGCTTTCTGACACCAGTTCATAAAAAAAATAGTTTTCCACTGGAGTAACCCTTTAAACATTCCCTTCATACACAAGAACCTTCGGCTCGGCCGAGAATTCAAGTGTTCTCAGTGGAGAGAGAAGGGGTAAACAGACTCGTCTTATATCTCCAAAATACAACATGACCAGTCTATCTTTATCTCGTCTGACATCATCTGTAAAGAGAGATTTGGGTAGCCTTCATACACATTAGACAATCAGCCGCTCCTGCTGCTATTGGCGACTTTTCAGGTGACTTTCTCAGGTGTATAGGGGCCTATAGAGTCTTTTGAAAGGCTAGAAAGGTTGCTGTAATGTCTGTCAGCGGTTTTCACCCAACGTCTTGCACATGTAGTGTGGTGAGCAGGGTGAGTCAATGATGTAGCAGGGTCTGGTAGTATTAACCCTTGATTTGTCGTGACGCCAGGGTGAGGTTGTTTTGTATAGAGGCCCTGCCGACAACCGGTCCACAAACAGCAGGATAATAAATGGAATGTCCACAGCAAAATTTATGAGATAACTGGAACTTTTACAGAACTTCTTATGCAAACAGTCTTTATGAACATACAGTCTCTCCTGAGGTAACCGGGATGCAGGTTCCTCACAGGCTTTGCTGGACTAATAGACTTTAGCTTTAAGCAGGCCACTGTGCTACTAAGTGTATGAGTTGAGTTGAATAGTAGTCACAAGGATTTAGTAAACAGAGATTTATAACTCACGGTTTTAGTGGCTGCTGGTTCTTTAGGCTTTGGCCTAATGGAGATGAATTGAGATATGCTGATTGTGCTTGCTTGAGTGTCAGGAACAAGAGAGAGAATTTAGTGACTACAGCCCCTTATATACTAGGGGGGCTGGATGAATCCCATTGGATGTAAAGCCTGTAAGTCCTGAACCCAGAGAGCTCTGGGTACATCACATGACCCAGGAAGGTCCTAAATATCTATACAACCATTATAATATATCACGTGACCTAGGTAGGTCCTATACATTTGTACACTATACAGAAATACATTTATATGAGGCGACCAAGGGGCAAACCCTGCAGGTGAGCCCTGTGGAACTGAGGGACTCTAACTTAGGGGACTTTAGACGAGGACAGGACAATTTCCTGTACTAGGGTATCACAGTAGGACAAGGGGAATAAAGTCCTTTGTTGATTTACCTGTGACTGGGGATTTGTTCCAGTATACAATTAAATCTTTACAAAAGACCACCTCTTAGAGAACATTGGCTCCACCCTATTATACATACTGCCCATTTTCTTTGAGAAGACCACTCTTTATCCAGACTAGATTTAGCGCCTTCACATAATATACATACTGACCATTTTCTTGGAGAAGACCATCCTCAACCCAATTTAGCTCCACCATATATCATACATGCCCAATATCCAGCCATTTTCTTTGAGCAGACTGCAGTCCTAGACAACTTTTCAATGCAATTTTAGTAGGTCATCTGAAAGTAGGTTTCATTGTATATATCTGTGTTCTAGAATTACGTGGAACAACTGCGGTGTCTGGTGAAGCTGTCGGATGCGGTTCATGAAGACGTAGAGAAAAGTCAGAATATCTACAACAAGCTCTTTGTCAAGTGAGTTCAGTTAAATGACACAAAAAGGTGTCTTAGGGGATTCAGCTTGTGCAAGCCTATTGGCTGTGTACGTCTGATGTATACCAAACTTGTACTCATACTACACACATTCCCATGCTGGATGGCGCTTTATGTAAAGATATTTAAAAGTAAGTCCGGCTGCTCTTTTTTGCACCTAAAGTTTTTTTTTTTTTTTTTAGCAGCAAAGTCAGAACTGAGATTTCATTCTCAGCCAGATACCAACCAAGCATGAACAGCCGGATGTTACCAGGGTGGGCAAGGACCATTGCTATTGGCCCTCCCCAGCCTAAATAAAGCCAGCCTGTTAATAGGCCCATGAACACCATTTTTTACTTTCTAGGCCTGTTAGCACTGGCTTTTCCTGGTACCCCTGTAGCGGTGGGTACCAGGGTTTTTAGGGATAACGCTAAGCCCCGGCTCAGAAATGGACTCTATCTATAAGACAGCTTCCACTACTAAGATTGTAAAGTCTTTTTATTTTTTAAACACAACACAAAATAAAAATATATTTTTATTACAAGAAACATGCCCTCTGGGGAGAGTGCTCATAAAGAGTATATTTTTTTATGTGCCTTTTTTAACAAAAAGGCATACTAAAAATGCAAAGTATGAAGAAAGCCTGACCCACCACCCTCATTCCAGCTCTGTGATCTTGATATGTAGTCCCGCCTTTAGTGACATCATCACTAGAGGCTGTGCTACACAGGAAGAGGCTGGAGCATTAACGGAGGTAAGTGGACGTCTTATCTCTGTATACAGCCATCTATACAGATGGCTGTGTACTGTATACCCCCTAAGCAGTTAACTAGCACTTCTCAGAAGCCTGAGCTATACCCACGGCTGTATAGCTGCTGGCACAGCTCATCTATCTAAGAACAGGGAAAGTATACAGTGATGTGTAATACAGGAATTTAGGTGCACTACTGTGGTAGATGTATACAATGACATTGGCTAACCCTCAACACTGATATTAAAATTGAGACATTAGCCAGTATATCCTTATATGAGGGACATACCTGAGCCCGCACACCAACGCCAAGGTTTCTCAAGTGGCACGGGACCTAACACTAACCTACCTGTGCGTGATAAGCAAAACCAGGGGCCAGTGGGCAATTACGGCAGCATTAGGCCGACTATACAGTGATGTGCTATGCACAGCTGTATACTTCAATGTTTCCCAACCAGGGTGCCTCCAGCTGTTGCAAAACTACAACTCCCAGCATGCCCGGACAGCTGTCCGGGCATGCTGGGAGTTGTAGTTTTGCAACAGCTGGAGGCACCCTGGTTGGAAAACACTGGTATACTGTACAGCCGTCAGAAGTAAGTAATGATGCATACTCTCTTCTTAAAGGGGTACTCCATCCCTTAGACATCTTATCTCCTATGCAAAGGATAGGGGATAAGATGTCTGATAATGGGGTCCCGCCGCTGGCGTCACGATACTGCGGCCCCGTAGTTGTGACCCGGCAGACTCCGAGGCTGCAGTGCTGCATGCAGTTCCCAGAGGTGGGTGCTGCATGCGAGAAAGCGGGGGTCCCCAGCGGCGGGACCCACGCGATCAGACATGTCTTAAGGCCGGAGTACCCCTTTAACCCTTCCTAACCTTTTACGGGAGAAAAAATCCTGAGAGAGAAACGTAGTAAGAGAGAGAGACTTCTATGGAAAAGAAACTGTGACATTTCTTGGCAAAAACTGTATAAGACTTGTATAAAAAAAAAATGTATAAGACATTTTGGTCCAACCTTCTTCCCTTGTCTCTTAGTGTAAGTCAGTGGTAAATTTACAGTATTTTCACTACATGTGCATTGCCAGAAGAGGATGGATTATTTTGCCGGTCCATTTTACTATTAGATTGGCAGCAAACACTGGTAGGGCCCTTGTTAATCAAGTTGAGTAGAGGAGGCAGCTGTGCCCTAGACATAATTTATTATAAATATATATGCTCTGGTATATTTCTCATCTTCATACATTCCATTTTATACCGGTGCTCCAACTTACAGCATCATTTTTTTCCTTCTTAGTATCGTGAAGGTGGATTTCTTTAGTATCACCTACCGGCAGCTAGAGAAACTGGTAAGATGTGATATTTGTGCTCCTGATACCATGAGGACAAGCAGAGTAATGTGAAATACAGATGATGAAGGTCACCATCATTGATGTAGAATTATAATGTGATTTATTCTGGTCTCCTGGTCCTTATAGGTGGCTAATGAAGTCAGCGCTACAATGGAGAACCTAACAGGATCGGAACATGAAGAGCCGCATGTTACCCATGCTATTGGGGAGACCTTGTTTGAGCTCTACATCACCCTCAATGAACTGCGGCGCTTCAGCGATTACTTGCCGTTAAAGTATGTTCATTTTTATAATCTCTTGGTCTTGACAAAAACTTTATTTTACACAATACAGTCTTGTCATACGGTTATGATTAGAGGATCAGGGTTTTAATGTAGAGGACAGGTCCATTGTACTGCTAGAGGCCTAGTTAAAGGGTACCTATCTTTGATCATGAATTATCAATTTCAAATGCTGGTCTCCCAAAATGGTCAAAATCTGCCATTTTGGCTGACTTATACGTGTAATTTATCTGTGTAGTGTTATTATCCTGCCTTAAAGGGTACCTTTCATCAAAAAATTGTTTTGATATATTATAGATTAATGTATGCAGAATAACTTTCCAATTACATGTTATGAAAAAATATGCATTTTTCTATTTAATTTTCCACTTTGAAAAATTGACCACTAGAGGTCTCCCTACCAGTCCTGGCCGCAAGCCCTTTTTATAGATTTCAGACTCATGCTGGAGTCCTAAATCTCAAACTGCAGCCGGGACACAGACAAGCTCAGCTGGCAGCTCTGAATCTTCTCCTCTCAGTTTACAACTGCATGTGCAGAGAGAATAAAGATCGGAGCTCAGACAATAAGAGGGCATGCAGTAAGGCAGAGTCAGGAGTATGCTCTGCTGTGCCATGAACACACAGTGCTGGCTCCTGCCTGTCTGATTGACAGGCAGGGAGCAGTGCTGAGCTTGTCTGTGTCCCAGCTGCAGTCTGAGATTTAGGACTCCAGCATGAGTCTGAAATCTATAAAAAGTGCTTGCGGCCAGGACTGGTAGAGACCTCTAGTGGTCATTTTTTCAAAGTTGAAAATTAAATAGAAAAAGCATATTTCTTAATAACATGCAACTTGAAAGTTATTCTGCATACATTAATCTATAATATATCAAAAGTTTTTTGGATGAAAGGTACCCTTTAAGGCAGGATAATAACACTACACAGATAAATTACACGTATAAGTCAGCCAAAATGGCAGATTTTGACCATTTTGGGAGACCAGCATTTGAAATTGATAATTCATGATGGACAATGGCAGACTGCTGGATGGCAAAACTGTCATCTATCAGGGCAGATATTTTATATACATGTATGACTTTATTTTTTTAAATACTGGACTTAAAAAAGCTCAAGCGGAACCGCTGATCCACCCCCACTAACCAGTAAGCAGGTAAAACAGGTCGGCTTGGGTCTCCAGGTATCAATATGAATCCTCATTGGTGCTAGGAACAGAATATGTAAACAGTAGCAGCACAATAGACTCCAGCACTCACCGATAGGATCGTAGTACTCAGATCCTACATGAGAACTGTGATCCTAGCGGTGAGTGCAGGAGTCTATTGCGCTGCTACTGGTTTTTTTTTTAAGGCTTTGTGTCTCCCCTTTCACACCCTGGTCTTGAGCCAAGAAGCCGTACTCCATTTGATACCAAAGACTGTATTAGTCAATTTGTGTCCCTTAAAGGAGTAGTCAAGTCCTGAAAAACGTATACCCTATCCTAAGGATAGGAGATAAGTTTCAGATCGCAGGGGGTCCGACCGCTGGGGCCCCCCGCGATCTCCTGTACAGGGCCCTGGCAGCCTGCGGGAAGGGGGCGTGTTGACCACCGCACAAAGCGACGCCCGACACACCCTCTCAATACAGCACTATGGCAGAGCCAGAGATTGCCGAAGGCAGCGCCACCCCCCCTCCATGTATCCCTATGGGAGAGCTGGAGATACACGAATGCTGTATCTCCAGCTTTTCCATAGAGAAATATGGAGGGGGGGTGTTGGCCGCTGCTTTGTGCGGGGGGGGGCAACACCCCACCCCCCCCCCTTCCTGGGGACTTCCGGGTGCCATGCTGGAGATCGCGGGAAGCGGTCGGACCCCCTGCGATCTGAAACTTATCCCCTATCCTTAGGATAGGGGATACGTTTTTCAGGACTAGACTACTCCTTTAATTCCTATTCATTTCAGTTGCCGTAAACAAACTATTCAACAAAATGTTCATATACAACCAGCAATCTGCCTTTTCCCTTAGTAAATATTAGTTCAGCTCATGTTATCTGCTGATAACCACCACTTCTTTCTTTCTACAGAGACAATAAAGCCCTGGCATTGACAGGATTCCATGAACTGTTTAAAGTGTCTATTCACACTTGGCTGCAAACTGTACATGAAAAGACCTGTGAGCGGATACAGCGAGCAGTAGAAGTAGATAAGGTATCATGTACATAAGAAAACTATGGAACTTACTGAAGTGATCGAGCACCAAGCTGGTCCACTATACTGTTCAGAGGCGTAGCTTGTAGCTTTTGGGCCCCAATGCAAAATCTGCAACTGGGCCCCATATGCCAATTATAATACTGGTCTCTTATGGGGCAGATGTGCTTTGGGGCCTCCTTAGGCACCAGGGCCCAATGCGACTGCTACCTCTATAGCTACACCCCTGGGTACTGTTACTTCACTGTCATGGGCTCTAACAGGCAGCGTCTAATTTCCTTCTTTATATTGTTTGTACGTATTGTGGTTGTTTTCCGTCAATTTTTAGTATAAACCTGGCAACTTTTCAATTGCAAAGTTCAGATTTTTGATGGTACTGAACAACTTTTTCTATATATGTCAGTAATACAGGGGTCCCTCAAGTTACAATATGAATTGGTTCCTGGACGACCATTGTATGTTCAAACCATTATATGTTGAGACCAGAACTCTATGGAAACCTGGTAATTGCTTCTGAAGCCACCAAAATGTCATCCAAAAATAGGAAAAAGTGAGGATTAAAGATAAATAAGTATATAACTAATAGAGATAAAGCAAATCCTTACATATAAAAGTAAGAAATATCTGCTGGGAGCTGTAATCACTGTCTATTTCAGTGTTTCCCAACCAGGGTGCCTCCAGCTGTTGCAAAACTACAACTCCCAGCATGCCCGGACAGCCTTTGGCTGTCCGGGCATGCTGGGAGTTGTAGTTTTGCAACAGCTGGAGGCAACCTCTTTGGGAAACACTGGTCTATGTAGAGGACAGGAGCTTCTTCAGGGTCCTGTACAGTACACAGTGTCCTAAAAAATGGAAAATGGAGCCGCCCTCACCTGATACCCAAAGGAGAAGCTAATCCTGGTACAGGTAAAGAGTACAGAACATGTAGTACCTCCCTGTACTGTAGGGGGCGCTACCAGACACCAGTCAGTGCATACACTTCAGTAATACAGGGGTTTTACCAGTGAATGCCCATTCTGATTGGTCGGTTCTTCCGGCCATTGACACGTTTCGCAGATTCCATAGCATTGTATGTTGAGTCTGGTTTAAAGTTACAATGGTCCAGAAAAGACCATTGTATGGTGAAACTATTGTATGTTGAAGCCATTGTAAGTTGAGGGATCACTGTACATGTAACTAAGTGACATTTTGCAATATAACATATCAGCGGTAAGTGGCATCTTCTTCTTCCTGCAGAACCTGTAAATGTTCAGAATCATTGTCAGTCTCCAAAAAATCTTTCTAGTGCAAAACAATAAGGCAGGGGCCCTACAGCGACATTTGTGCCAAGTCAATGTTTTTCTATTAGGGAGAAACTCGAGCGGGACTCAAGAATTCTGACATGTTCCGAATTTTTGCAATTGCTGTAAGTTGCCCATGACATTTATCCTCCATAGAAAAACATCAAGGTTGTCAAAAGTAACTATGAAGCCAAAGCTTTGAAAAGTTTTTTTTTACACCCATATCATGCACACTCACCATTACTAGTCGTACAGCGCCATTTGTTTTGTTTTAGCATAGCTGCATCAATACGTTTCACTACTCTAATTTGGTCATTTTTGTGAACTAAATTATAACGTCATCACCTATTAGATTGCTCCTGCTAACTCACAGACCCCTCCCCCCTACCAGCTCTATCTGTATACTGCTGCTACTTCTATGGGATCAGGATATATAGTAGTAGTAGTTACACACCTCCCCTACCAGATCTGTATAGTGCTGCTGTTATCTCTATGGGACTGGGATATAAAGTAGATATACACCTTTCCTGAGGCTGTGTTAACATAATGGGTTTGTTGCTGCATCTTTTCAGTTTTTTCCAAAATCACAAAACAAGTTTAATTTCAATATCTTCCTTTATATCTTAATAAAACTCCTCTATTGTGAGTATAGATGAAATCACTTTCACCTCATGGCAATATTTATCTAATTAACGCACTTTGATTAAGAAAATGCATTAAAATGGCACATAATGTGAACTGACACCAACCCACTTATGAGCCAGTGTAGGTTCACCTGGGTAACTCCAGCACCAGCAGCCTAATTAGATGAATTGGTGCAGTGATCAAATGCCACCTTTATGGGATTTATGGGAAATGTAGGCAGCATTATCAAGACATCTAATATGGAGCCTAATCCATGCCTGCCACATCAGCTAAAATAGGTAAGCACAAGGCATACACAAGAAGCTCTACATTATTCTTTAACCCCTTAAGGACCATGGGTTTTTCCGCTTTTGAACTATCATTTTTTCCTCATCACCTTCTAAAAATCATAACGCTTTAAATTTTGCACCTACAGACTCATATAAGGGCATGTTTTTTGTGCCACCAATTCTACTTTGTAATGACATCAATCATTTCACCACAAAATTTACAGCGAACCCATAAACAAAATATTTGTGGGGAAAAATTGGAAAAAAACGCCATTTTGTAAATTTTGGGGGCTTCCGATTCTACACAGTGCACTTTTCTGTAAAAATGACGCCATATCTTTATTCTGCAGGTCCATATGGTTACACTGATACCCAATTTATATAGGTTTTCTTTATTTTACTACTTAAAAAAAATTATAACTACATGCACCAAAATTAGTATGTTAAAAATTGTCCTATTCTGACCCCTACAACTTTTTTAATTTTCGGTATACAGGGCGGTATGAGGGCTAATTTTTTGCACCATGATCTGAAGTTTTTATCAGTACCATGATTGATTGTTTTGATCTGACTTTTTGATCACTTTATGCTTTATACATTTTTTTAGGGTATACAAAGTGACCAAAAATATGCAATTTTGGACTTTGGAATTTTTTTACGTGTACGCCATTGACCATGGGGTTTAATTAACCTTATATTTTCATAGTTAACAGAATAGAGGGCACTATCAACAACAACCTAGGCCACTTAGCAATACTCTCACATAAAATTCAGAGTATTACTATGATAAATTCTGTTCCATAGTTGAATCCTCCTATCAAGGCAATAAATAGATACACACCACTGGTATATGTATGTATAATAGAGGCAATGATGGAGCAGATAAAACATGCAGTAAAATATGTTTAAGAGGGGGGAGACTGAAATAAAGAACAACATGTATAATAACAAAAGAGCCAGTCATGTACCCTATCTAGGAACATCTCACCTACCCCGAAAGCGTTTCCGCTTGTCGCTTCGTCTGGGGGCAAAAGCGAAAACGCGTTCGGGGTAGGTGAGATGTTCCTAGATAGGGTGCGATCGCGCTGCAGGGGGGGGGGGGGGCGATCCACTCCACTGGACCACCAGGGAGCAGTTAGTGGTACCTTTTAGACGCCGCTTTGACAGCGGCGATCTAAAGGGTTAATAGCCGGCCGCATGTCGACTATTAACGCCGGCCCTCAGCTACAAGAATCAGCTGGGGACCGGCCGGTATGGCGCAAGCTCAGGTCGGGAGCCTGCGCCATACCTGCTTAACGGCACATGGATTGGTATATACGTCCATGGTCGTTAAGGGGTTAAATGGGCACTGTCATTAAAACAAATTTTTGCTTTTGCACTCCTTATGGTAAATAAAACAAATATTTCTAATGCACTTTGTTTAAAACAAAAATGAAGTTTTCTATGTTTTATTTGTGTTTAAAAGAGCTGCCACTAGGTGTCTCCCTACTTGTCCAGAGCACATCACCCCCCCCCCCCCCCCTACTTGTCCAGAGCACATTTCCTCCCATCTCTTGCACAGACTTTGGACTCCTGCTGGCCTGGCAGAAGTCCAAAATCCGAAAATGCATTCTGGAGTGCTGAGGGGTGTGTGTGCAGCCTTAGCCAATCAGAGCTCATCTCACACTGAACTGCTCTGGGTTGTGTGTAGCAGAGTGAGGGAGGAAGTTCTCCCCTGTATGGCTTCAGATGTTGTCATGCCTGCTGGGGAACGCCCCTTCCCAGTCTGTGAATCTGTCTGAGACTGAGCAGAAAATACAGAGCAATATCAAGGTAGAAAACTAAAAAAAATTATAAAAATAAAGGCAGGGGGTGGTTTATCATGATGGGGGCAGTGAACTGGGAGGATTATAACATTTAACAAGATCGTGAGAGGTTCTCTCCAATGATGGCCTGTGCTGCAATATATAATTAAAAAAATAAAGAGAATGGGATAGGGGTATGCAGCTGCAGTACCTCTCCTTCAGTATAAATAGGTATAAACGATCAGACTCTTATTTGTCATTTTTAGAAATATCATTGATACTACATTATTCAGGTCTATGGCACTTTCGCACAGATGCTTTAGCTTGAGGCTTGGTTATTTTTTATATCTATAATTTGGTTCAGAATATACGCATGAAAGGTAATAGGATTTCAAATGAGGCCTCTGTGCAATCTGCAGATTCCTTATACTCACTGTACTCGCTGGGATGTGGCACTTTTATTTTTAGAATATGAAGATATTAGAAATAAAAGCAAAATAATACTGAGGGGAAAAAAAGAAATATGGACCCAGCGGGATATTGATTACATAACCTCAGAGGCTTAGAAACACGTAGTCTTGACCAGTGGTCTCCAAACTGTGGACCTCCAGTTGTTGCAAAACTACAACTCCCAGTATGCCCGGACAGCCGTTGGCTGTCCGGGCATACTGGGAGTTGTAGTTTTGCAACAGCTGGAGGTTCACAGTTTGAAGACCACTGGTCTAGACTAATCTATTGTTTATTGTTTATCAGATTGCTTATTTCATTTTGCAGAGGCCTTGTTAAAAATGAAAGAAGCGATCTGATTGGTTGCTTAGGGCAACTGGGCAATTTTTCCTCTGGACAGGTTTTGATAAATCTCCTCCCCCAGGAGTATAGAGTGGGTTCACAAGCTGAGAAAAACAAAAAATGTAGCCAGCACCTAAACCCAATACACGGGTGCACGCTGCTCCTAGATAGGTACAAAACATGTAAAGAAAAAAGAAAATGGCAGCAGCACACTTGGTCAACAAAATGGAGGCTCTTAGCGCACTTTTTGATCAAAACGTGTCCCCCCCCATCCACCATATGGAGGTGGCCTCATATCGGATGGGACCCTAACATTCACTCACCTCTGGGTGGGCTGGGTGACATACTGGATCCACTAACAACCCAAAACCACCTCCAGTGAAATGGGGGAGGGAATGCACGGCCACAGAGGGAGCCACTCCCCCCAAATTGCACAGCAAAAACAAAGAAAAACAAAAATGAAGCCAGCACCTAAACCCAATACACGGGTGCACGCTGCTGTGGCAAGTACAAAACATGTAAAAAATAAAATAAAATGGCAGCAGCACAGTTGGTCAACAAAATGGAGGCTCTTAGCTCACTTTTTGATCAAAACGTGTCCCCCACATCCATCACAAGCTGAAGCCACTTCATACACAGCAGTTGCCAGCTGCAGTGGCCGGGATTCAAAATAACTCTGATCCCGTTCCTTTAAAGATTACCTCTCATGATCTTGTTAAATGTTATAATCCTCCCAGTTCACTGCCCCCATCATGATAAACCACCCCCTGCCTTTATTTTTAATATTTGTTAGTTTTCTACCTTGATATTTCTCTGTATTTACTTCTCAGTCTCAGTCAGATTAACAGACTGGGAAGGGGCATTCCCCAGCAGGAGTGACATCATCTGAAGCCATACAGGGGAGAACTTCCTCCAGCCCAGAGCAGTTCAGTGTGAGATAAGCTATGATTGGTTAAGGCTACACCCCCCCCCCCCCTCCTCAGCACTCCTGACTGCATTTCCTGATTTTAGACTTCTGCCAGGCCAGCAGGAGTCCAAAGTCTGTGCAAGAGATGAGGGGAAATGTGTTCTGGACAAGTAGGGAGACACCTAGTGGCAGCTTTTATAAACACAAATAAAACTTTGAAAACTTATTACTTATTACTTTTTTAACAAAGTACATTAGAAATATTTTTTATTTACCATAAGGAGTGTAATAGCAATTTAATGATCGTGCCCATATAACCTCCTAGATACTGCGGATCCAAAAAATTTATTGAAATGTGATCAAAAATGCCCCATTTGCCTCAACATTAATGGTACTAATAAAAAGTATAGCTCACCCTGCAAAAAAAACAAGCCCTAACACAGCTCTTTAAATGGAGAAATATACATGTATTGGGGTAAAAATATGGTAAAGCAAAGCATTTAAAAATATGCCTTTTAAAAGTAGTAAAACATAACGAAAACTCTCTAAATTTGGCATCACTGTCATTGTACTGATTCGCAGAATTAAATGGACACTGTCAGATCAAAAGACTTTTTAGATGTTGTTACTGATGAAAATGTAAGACTTTTTGTAATATGGTTATTTAAAATTTTTTTGAACATTTCCCACCACTAGGGGTCCTCATACGTACTGGGACACTAACCAGTCCTGCTGCAGCATCAGGCTTGTCCCTGAGTCACGGACAAGGCTGTATGAGCATACACACCAATCACCTCTCACCAACACAAGCGAGGGACACACCCCCTTCTCCAGACACCAATCACCTCTCACCACCACAAAGGAGGGACACACCCCCTCCCATCACACACCAATCACCTCCTATCACTTTATAACACTATGAGCTAATGAAAATAGGTGATAGAGGCATAAAAATTACATGTACATGGTCAGGATTAGGTACTGGGTTGAGAATTTATTTATTTTTTGTGGAATCTGACTTTTACGCTTTAAGTACCATGAAATTTTTACTGCATGATAAAAATACCCAACTGAGCATTTTTGCTTCCTGGTTCCCTTCAGGTATTTTTTTTACTTTTGCAATACATGTATGGTATAATTCAGAGTGCTAATAAAACATACAACATGTCCCACACAAAATTATCATCAAACTATGATGCCAAGCTTATAAAACTACGGAAGAAATTTGTATGTAATTTTTATGATACCATTACAGGAAGCTTAGAAGTTGACTGTATTTAGTTTTGACAAAACTGTATACAGTAAGCTCCCCCTAGAGGTGGTTGCAGGCAATCAGAATTTTATAATTTTAAAAATTATTTTTTAAATTTAAAGCTTTGTTTAATATATAACGCGCTTCAAGCGCTAGAAAGATATTAAAATCAATAGGAAAACAGTATACAGTTAGCTCCCCATAGTGGTGGTTGCAGGCAGTCAAAATGTTGTAATTTAAATTCTATGGAAATTTGGAGCTCTGTGTAATATATAAGGTGCAGGGCTGTCATCAGAAATTTTGGGGCCCCTTACAAAGCTTGTAGTCTGGGCCCCCAACCCCAACCCGCCACTATCCCCCCTCCCCCCACCCCACCCACCCCAGGACAACATATTTATTCCACAGTGGCTAAATAATACCACCATATTAAAGCCACTATACACTTTAGTCAATAAAAGCCACTATACACAGGCCAGTATCACTAATAACATCACTATACAAGGGACATACTATTCTGCCACATCAAGACCGCTGCCATTACCACTGACTAACACTGCTATATTGTTATTTATTAAAAACCAATATACAAAAGATGAATAACCCCTATATAGGAGTAGATTTCAGCTGTACACAGGTGCTGCAGACCTTATAAGTGATTAAGGTACATACTTACAGGGGCGTCTTCTCTGATCGGAGACGCTCACATTTTTCTTCTACATCTGTCCTGGGTCATCATGAAGATTTCTCCCAATCACAACTTGCCTCCACCGAATCTGCCAGACAAACATTTTAGCCTTCTCTCTACAACAAAATCCTCAACTCTATACAAATCCCCTATATGTATTACACTGCCCCATATAGTAGTCCCTTCTGTGCCCCTGTATAATATTATGCCCCAACATTGTTCTCAGACATTATGCCCCCTGGCAGTGCCCACATACATTATAATGCCCCCCTTACAGTGCCCCCATACATTATAATGCCCCCCTCACAGTGCCCCATACATTATAATGCCCCCTCATAGTGCCCCATACATTATAATGCCCCCACGCAGTGCCCCCATACATTATAATGCCCCCTCACAGTGCCCCCATACATTATAATGCCCCCTCACAGTGCCCCCATACATTATAATGCCCCCTCATAGTGCCCCATACATTATAATGCCTCCTCATAGTCCCCTATACATTATAATGCCCCCTCATAGTGCCCCATACATTATAATGCCCCCTCATAGTGCCCCATACATTATAATGCCCCTCACAGAGCCCCCATACATTATAATGCCCCCTCATAGTGCCCCCATACATTATAATGCCCCATCACAGAGCCCCCATACATTATAATGCCCCCTCAAAGTGCCCCCATACATTATAATGCCCCCTCATAGTGCCCCCATACATTATAATGCCCCCTCAAAGTGCCCCCATACATTATAATGCCCCCTCAAAGTGCCCCCATACATTATAATGCCCCCTCACAGTGCCCCCATACATTATAATGCCCCCTCACAGTGCCCCCATACATTATAATGAAACCCGTACATAATAATGCCACACTACATTGCCCCCATATATTTTAATGCCCCTTACATTGCATCCACACATAACAATACCCCCCACATGGCCTCCATATACAATAATGACCCCTCACTTTGCCCCCATACATAATAAAGCCTCTCTCCTTTCCACACAAAAAACAAGAACACCACTCACCTTCTCTGGCTTCCCTTTAGGCTTTCTGTGCGAACAGCCTCTGCAGGAACCACAGGAACCCCGAGCTGGAGTGACAGAATGGAGCTACTCCTTCCTGTCACGTTAGCTGCTGCAGCCGAGAGCACGTTCAACACTGTGTGCGTCGTAAAGGTGCACTCAGTGTTGAATGCTGCGCCTCTGGAATTCCCCTTCACCTACTGGCCCAGTCGCAGGGGGTGCATCAGTCCCAGCATGTGGCAGCCCTAGAGCCCGGGCCCTCCTGGGTGCCCGAGCCCCCTACTGGGGATACCGGCTGTACCCCCCTGATGGCAGTCCTGATAAGGCACTTCAAGAACTAGAAAGATATTAAAATCAATGGGAAAACAGTATACAGTAAGCTCCCCCTAGAGGTGGTTGCAGGCAGTCAATATGTTGTAATTTAATTCTATTGAAATTTGTAGCTCTATATAATATATAAGGCGCTTTAAGGGCTAGAAAGATATGGTAAGAAATTAGCACAGAATTTTTGACCTTGTTCAATGTGATTATGACCAATGTTTTCTGCTTAGATGTCTCTTTCTTATCTTCTTTGTTCATATACTTCATGTATTTATTGAAATTCCTGGCCATAGTTAATTCTCAGCATTTCTGTATGTTCTCTTGTTTGCACAGTTGGAGTATATGGACTCTCTTTCTAAGCACAGCAGCTCAGCAGTAGACGTCACTATGTGCTTCTCACAAATCAAAGAGTTCTGGGCACAGCTCGCCTGGCCGGATTCCTCCGAGGCCTTTGTCTTTTTAACTCAGCTTTCTGATGTAAGTTGGCAAACCGCTGTGTACAGGGAAAGTAACAGCTTTGGCCCCTCTGGTGTTGGATACTGCTTTTAAGGTTATAATTATAAAAAGTATATTTTTTAAGGTAATGTTTATGACAGGAATTTAATGCACACACACACCAGAACTTCCATGACAATATAAATATGCATCGATACATAGCAGTATAGGAGGAGAAAAGGGAACATTCCCACATACAGGTGGGGTATAAAGAGCAAGTGTGATATCTCGGAGGGGTGGTAAACTATAGAAAACTATAAAACCAAAGAGAAAGAAAAGAAAAAAGCTTATCTGGAGAGAAAGGAAATGCCAGGTACTAATAAAAAGAGCAGCAGCAGCGGAGATAGAAGAGAAAGGGAGAAAGACCCTTCCAACAATGAACACAGACACAGTTCAACGTTATGATTAGAGATGAGCGAATTTACAGTAAATTCGATTCGTCACAAATTTCCTTACTACTGGGGTGACACACTGTAACAAACCTCCTCCTCATGTAATCACCTTACTACTGGGGTGACACACTGTAACAAACCCTCTCCTCATGTAATCTCCTTACTATTGGGGTGAAACACTGTAACAAACCTCCTCCTCATGTAATCTCTTTACTACTGGGGTGACACACTGTAACAAACCTCCTCCTCAGGTAATCACCTTAATACTGGGGTGACACACTGTAACAAACCTCCTCCTCATGTAATCTCTTTACTACTGGGGTGACACATTGTAACAAACCTCCTCCTCATGTAATCTCCTTACTACTGGGGTGACACACTGTAACAAACCTCCTCCTCATGTAATCACCTTACTACTGTGGTGACACACTGTAACAAACCTCTTCCTCATGTAATCACCTTACTACTGTGGTGACACACTGTAACAAACCTCCTCCTCATGTAATCTCCTTACTACTGTGGTGACACACTGTAACAAACCTCCTCCTCATGTAATCTCCTTACTACTGTGGTGACACACTGTAACAAACCTCCTCCTCATGTAATCTCCTTACTACTGTGGTGACACACTGTAACAAACCTCCTCCTCATGTAATCTCCTTACTACTGTGGTGACACACTGTAACAAACCTCCTCCTCATGTAATCTCCTTACTACTGTGGTGACACACTGTAACAAACCTCCTCCTCATGTAATCACCTTACTACTGGGGTGAGAGCTTAGCGGCTGTCATGACCTGGAGAAATAACTCTCTTGCGGAGGGCAGAATGGCGCCCCCATCAAGAGGGTGCTCTAGGCGGCTGCCTATTTTGCCTATAGGTGGAGTCGGCCCTGAGTTAAGTGTATGCCACTATAAAGTATGCTATAAAATTGTAGCTCTAAATTATACAGTATAGTGTGAAATGTACAACTGCTAATAATCTATTCTGCATTATAGGATATGTGCAAAGCAGCAATATGTTATTCAGAAGCAATTAAACGTAAGGTTGACAAAACGCACCAAACGGCAGGACAGGCTGTAGTAACAGAGCAGGTAAGTTACTTGTCACTTGTGTGTCAGCATATACTTTATTAGGTTTGTATGCTTCCAACAATTTATTGCAGTTTTTTTTTTCTAGATCGGTGGTCTCAAAATGTGGCCCTCCAGATGTTGCAAAGCTTCAACTCCCAGCATGCCCGGACAGCCATTGGCTGTCCGGGCATGCTGGGAGTTGAAGTTTTGCTACATCTGGAGGGCTACTGTTTGAGACCACAGTTTTAGATGATCGGTCACAAGTCCTGGTCTAACCTGATATCAGACATCAGATGGGTCATCAGACCCGCCCACGGTCAGGCCGGGACTTACCACCATAATACAAACACAAAAATGTGTCCATGTTATACTAGTATGAAAACAGCTTCAATGTCCAGTTTGGAGAAGGTCAAATGGGTTTTCTAATGTTGTACAATTAGTAGTTATCACAACCATAGAAATCCCAAGTAGCCCACAGTCAGGAGAACACCACTGACTTTAAAGGGGTACTCCACTAGGAAACATTTTTTTTTTTTTTTTTTAATCAACTGGTGCCAGAAAGTTAAACAGATTTGTAAATTGCTTCTATTAAAAAATCTTAATCCTTCCAGTACTTTACAGCTGCTGTTATGATCCACAGGAAGTTCTTTTCTTTTTGAATTTCCTTTCTGTCTGACCACAGTGCTCTCTGCTGTGTATCATACCTTTCCCCTTCTCACATTATATGAGCTCCCGGCAGGAGAAAGTGGGCGTTCCCCAGGAGGCGCAATGTCATTAAGCCAGCAAGAGCTGTGCCTCACCAAGCCCCACATGCACTTCCTGGAGAGCAGAGCCACCTAGTGGCTGTTTTTTCAATCACATTAAAAACATATAAAGGTTGAGAATTTTAACAGCAAGTAAATAGCAAAGTGTCTTATAATAACAAGGAACAATATATTAAAAGTTTTTGAATTCAAGTAGAGAAAACAGACATGGTCGCACATCCACAAATTGTATTTTGATCTAATTGCTTCTCAGCATAAATTCAAAAACTAACAGGTTGTTAGTATACATTTTGATCAAAAGGTACAAGCCCACTCGCCACATCAAGGCCACCTATTTAGAGTGGGTCCCTAACGACCCTAGCATAAAATGGCGTAGCACTGGGCGGCGACCACCACCGCCGCAACATCAGTGCCCACAGGGGGAACGACCCACTAGCAATGCCCCAATGCCACTCAAACCAGTCCATGGGTCGCACCTCCCCACAGACACGGCGCCGCGGCAGCAACGGACGCCGCACTGCACCACACCAGTGTGAACAGGTGTAACAGCTCACTTACCATGTGCTCCCAGTCATAGTGGGAGGCTGCCAGAAATGAAAGGGCCCTGTGTAGCTACCTGCTACTTAATATATGATTGGGCAGAGTGCAGACCAAGTGAAAGCAACAAAAAAAAGAAAGGGATAGAAAACACAATGTGAATTCAAGTAGAGAAAACAGACATGGTCTGTTTGGTGACAGGTACTCTTTAATTCTCAGGTCCGTGTCTCTCTCTTTTTTCTTATATTCTTTTCCCCTTTTTGCTAATGTTTCTTTTCTCTGTGTTATTTTGGGATTCTCTTTTCTTGTAGGGTTGGGTGTTTATGTTCTTTGAGGACATTTAGGTCCTCCCTGGGGATTACTGGGGAAGGTTTAGTCAGGAGGGGTATTGAGGCACAAGAGGTTGGTCATAGGACTCTGCACCTCCCGAAGATGTTACGCCATGTTCTTTTGACTCCCGTTAGGAAGGCCACTTTTGGGCAAGGATATACGCGCTGGAGTATCTTGCGCCGATTTGTTGTTTTAATGCGGCATTACATCCTATGGTCCTGTCCTGGTCCAATATGTTTATTCATGTTATTCAGTGCTCTCTTCTTCTATTATGTTGTGATGTGTCCGCAACAAGCAATAGAGGAGATGTTAATATTCATGTATGTCTGCATATTACCTTATTGCAATGTATTTGCATATCTTGTTTTATATTAATAAAACATTGTTTAAAAAAAAAAAAAAGTTGTGTTTAGAGTGTGTATGACATGGATCCTATGTGGCCCCCAAAAATATCCGTGGGCCTATACTGTACAGCAGGTGCAATCTTGACAAGTCTCAGAATGTACTAACAAGAGGGGCACCACATCTACAAGCCCTAATAAGTTCAGGGGGTAACTTAAAATGGACAACCCCTTGAAAAGTCTGAATGCTTGTTTCTTCCTTGAAGGGGTACTCCGCTGCTCAGCGTTTGGAACAAATTGTTCCGAACGCTGGAGCCGGGAGCTCATGACATCATAGCCCCGCCCCCTCATCATATCATGCCCCGCCCCCTCAATGCAAGTCTATGGGAGGGGCTGTCACGCCCCCTCCCATAGATTTGCATTGAGGGGGTGTGACGTCATGAGGGGGCGGGGCTATGACATAACGAGCTCCTGGCGTCGGCTCCAGTGTTCGGTACAGTTTGTTCCTAATGCTGAGCAGCGGAGTACCCCTTTAATGTCATCCTTAGCCATGTTTTATTATCTTACCATTTTTTTTTGGGCAGCTCTGCATCATCCTGAATAACATAGAGCATGTGAGGAAGTTCATGGGCAACGTCCTGAAAGATCTAGATTGGAAGTCTCTCGAGACAGCAGTGGAACAAACAAGTGGAAGTGATGGGAGGCAGCAGGTGCAGAAGGCATTGAGTACCCAGCTACAGAATATTGATATAGACATGCAGAGGGAAGCCAAGAACATGATATCACATCTGACAGAAAAGGTAATGTGAACTCTAATATTCTCCTCTGAAAGGGGTGATCCTCATAAGGCCTCCCCACCACACGGGGGGGGGGGGGGTTATAATTATTATTATTTATCATTATGGCTGCCATATAACAATTCCAAGTCCACCTAAAATTTATGGACCTAGTGGCCACTACAGCAACACCTGTGGCTTGAGATTGATCCAGCTTGACCAAGACATGGTCAAGGAAAATAGTAGAGGATAGCCTGTAGACACTGCAAGTACTATGCAACCCCCTTTATGCAGCTTACACAGACCAGGATGCACCTAGGAAGGGTGAGTGGTGCTCAATTTCATAGAAAGTACTTCAATTATAAATCCATAAGACAGTAGAGAATAAAAATGCCACTCACCATGATCCATTTTCTTGTCTTTATTACATCAATATGTGCAGGTAAACATTCTGCGTTTCACCTGGCATGTTGCGGACGTCAGTGTCTTATGCTTGACAGGTGATAATTGTTTCACACGAGATTGCGCTTCAACAGACCCTCCCCTTCCCTGGCTGTCTCATGAACTAAATACCTGATTCATAGAGCCTCAATTTCATGTAGAGCTTTTATACTAGCTAGCACGTTGAAATTCATGGCAATTAAAAGGTTAATCTGCTCTGAAGGGAAAGATGATATCAAAGCTCTACATGAAATTGAGGCTTGATGGATCCTTAAAAAGTACCTGTCACCAAATAAACTGTTCTAAACTAACTCAGGCTATGTTCCCTTACTACTCCTAACACCCCTCCAGCCCTTAAAAAAAATTCAGAGCTTTAAAAAGCTGTGTATCTTACCTTTATTCTTGCTCACATAGTGCAAACTCCCAGAAGGAGAAAGTGGGCGTTTCCCAGCAGGCATGACATCACTGAAGCCTGCTGGGGGACCACTTCCGCCCTCACATGGTTTCAGAACTGTAATGAATAGAAGACCTCAGCTCTGTGCATCTTTCAGTCTGTGTTGCTATCATTGAGGCTCTCCTGCAGCTTTGAGAATCTGTGAAGCTTTCACTTTCTGTGCAGCTGTCAATCAAGCTCAGTGCAGAGAAACACTTCCTGAGTTTGGTCTCCTGCCAGGCTGGGAGGAGACCAAGCTCACTGTATTAATTGTGGCAGGAAACAGAACAGAGCCACCTAGTAGCTGTTTTTTATACTACACTTTAAACATATTTATGTTGATAATTTTGAAAGCAAGTGACTGGGAAAGTGTCTGCTAATTACACAAGGTACACTATATGAAAAGTTTAATTTGGTGACAGGTACTGTCATGTCTGTCCTGGTCTGTGTTCACACACAGCTATTGGATTTGCTGGATTTATGTTACCTCGTCAGGGAATAGTTAATGTCTCTGGCTCTTTCAGCTTCAGCCTCTGTTGTCCAATTGCCTTTAGGGTGTGTCTATTTAACGTCAGCCCAGTCTAGCCTCTGGGCTGGTGATTTACTTCATTTCATCCTGACTTAATTTACTGATGGACTTCCTTATGTCTAGCTTCTAACATGCTGGCCATGCTGCTAATGGAGGCTTTGGGTGAAACATTCCTTTGTTTGAGCTTTTAATCTACTATCTTTGTTTTTGCATGCACTTAGTATTTTTGGGTTTTAGCCATGTTAGGTGGCATGCTCTTAGTGGAGTTTTAGGATTTGTTTATCCTTTCTGCTATGTGTCTGTTCACACAGAGTTTTCTCTTGTATCCGTTTTTGTGAAGTTCTGTGTTTTATATTTCTGTTTTTCTACTGGGCCAGCATCCTGACCACACAGTGGAGTGTGCCGCTGGCCAGTAGTCTATTTGGATTTATTATTAATGGAAAAACCTATAGTGGAGTGTCCAGTGTGAACAGTGTCCTATGTGTGCATCCCTGTTTCCGCTCCATGGGACTCCTTGTCTACTGGAGGTGTTCTGAAGGGATTACAATTATTCCTGTCTTGTGTTCAGTGTGAACAGTGTTCTATAAATATATCCTGTGTATCTAGGCATCCCTATTACCTGTCCATGGGGACTTCGTGTCTACTGGAGGTTTTTATAGGGAATGTGAATATTCCTGATTAGCGATAGATCCCTGTTTCTGGTCCATGGGAACTTTGTGTCTTCTGGATGTTCTAGGGGATTATGCTATATTCCTGTCTGTTCCTAAAGTCTGTTGACTTATCCATTTTCCAGTCTGGTGTTTTGAACTTTATGTTTATTAGTTCTTGATTTCAGATCTTTGGATTTCTGTACATGACTACTGATCTACAGTGTCCTCTGTTTACGACCACGGATCTACAGTGTCCTCTGTTCAAGAACACTGAGTCCTCTGTTCATGTCCGCTGATCCATAGTGTCCTCTGTGCTGCTCACTGATCTGTGTCCTCTGAACTTATACTATAGAGTTCTATATTCCTGTTATGTTTCTGGTTTATTAATGTGTTCTTATTAGGCCCCTGCACTTTAGTTCAGGAAGGGACCAACGCCCAGTTGTCGATCCACCGGTTAGGGTGGATAGGCAAGTAGGCAGGGACAGCGGTTTTAGGGTCAGTTTAGGGCTCACTCTCCCTGTCCACCGGTCGGTCCCTGACAGGTACTCTTTAAGAGCGGAGCACAGGAGCTTGCAGGCCTCAATGATAGAATTGATCTAAGTCTATTTCTATAAATTTTGCTTGTTTGGTTTTCACTTTGTATATTTATTTACCTGTTTTAATTGTTTGATATCACCTCCCATGTGCTGTCGTCATCTAGGAATCAGGTATTTAGTGGATGGGATAGACAGGGAAGGGGAGGGTCTGTTGTTAGCTAAATAACTGTCAAGCATAATACACTGGTGTCCGCACCATGCCGGGTGAAATGCCGAATGTATACCAAGACATGATCAGCAAGTACTATCCCCATTCAACAGTTGAGGTCATGGGTAGAAGTTTGTTAAGTAACTCTGAATAACCAACATGGCAAACAGCTGTGGTCTGGATTTTGTCTTTCTAGCCTTAAGTTGACCATATTGGCCTGTATGGGGGATTCTCAGCAGATAATGGGTGAAAGAGCTTGGGCCTGTGGTTTTTAACCAGCTCAATGCTTTGTTCCTCTGGGACATGAGCAGACAGATATTTCAGGTGACAACAGTCTCCTGAAAGTATCTTTAGACCTTTTATACAGAAGTAAAGACAAAACATGATTACTTTTCCAGCCAGACCTACATAATCAGTATAGTACTACAGTAGGATATTCTGAAATGTCCACTTTGGTGTCATTTACATTAGCCTCATCACCTCTGAGATCCTACCGTAGTCCATGTTTTGTATACACAAATAGTTCTCTAAAAGTATATTATTTTTATGTGAAATGTGTTAAAAAATATTTTTGTTATCTCTACAGATGATTGGAGATATAAAAAAATATATACAGCACATAAGCTTATCACCAGATTCCATCCAGAATGATGAGGTGAGTATACATGTAAAATAAACTATTACTAAGGTAGATTGACAATAGATTAGAACATCAGTGTGATCAGAACTGAACAGGTCAGAAGAATTGTATTCAATGAATGGCCTGTTAAGATGGGGATCAGGGAAGGGGGCTGAAGAAGAAGTGAACCCCATCATCGTGACATCGTATAAGCAGAAAAACTCAACACTTCCATTCAAAGTGTCATGATTCTCATCTTTAAGTGGACATGTGACCAACTCAAGATAATGATATGTCACCATCATTAAAAAGCTAAGGGTGCCCTGATCACACCTTTTTACAGTTTCTTGATACGTCCTTCTGTTCCTGAGATATGAGGGTTTATAGTTTGTCTGACAATTCAGGGAATCAGTCAGATGGGCGTGAACCTTATTTTAATAATGGGAGTGACTATCTGATGATTGGCGGTATTATACAGTCAGGGTGTGTGAATATTGTACATTGAGAGGCGTGTATGCCTAATACACCCCCCCCTGACTGTATAATCTCACATATCACCTGGGAAATTAATTCTTTATGTCTATAGGTATTCTAATAGCATTGTGAGGGGCCATTTTGAAAATGAATGTGTCAACTTACTTGGTTGGGAAAAAACATCATAGGGAAGTCCTATGACAGGGAGCAGTGCTGAGCTTGTCTGTGTCCCGGCTGCAGTCTGAGATTTAGGACTCCAGCATGAGTCTGAAAAAACGACCACTAGGGGTCTCCCTACCAGTCCTGGCCACAAGCCTTTTTTATAGATTTCAAAGTGGAAAATTAAATAGAAAGAAGCATATTTTTTATAACATGCTATTGGAAAGTTATTCTGCATACATTAATCTATAATATATCAAAAGTTTTTTTGAACATCTTTACCGTGAACTATTGGTTGGTTATGTAGTCACTGTGCTGTCCTGTAATATCTGCAGTTTAAAAATAGGTCAAGTTACGAAAACATTCAGACATCTCAGATACTTAGAGTATGTTCTAAAGCTGCAGCTACTGTATGCAGACAAGACCACACCAGCTGACCAATACCTACATGGTGTTTCTGGGATTACCGGCAAAATTACCGGCTGCAGCTAAATCTAGTCCTTATTATACAGGGGATGGGCTTGTTACAGTATAATAGTGCAGGGAATGCTCATCAGTACAAATCGCTCTCCTGTTCTAGTCTCCAGGCCTGTACTTCTTATCCACAATGATACATTGTGAAAACCTGCAGGAGGTTGTAATTGTCCAAACAGATGGACTTGTAGCTGATACCAATGCAAATATTTCAAAATATGTAAAATGAAATATTAATCATCCAAACAAGCTGTCGTCCGGCTGTTTTGTAGTAGACTACGGCCAACTACCAGCCCAAACCAAAAGTTATGCAGATTGTTGTGGTAAATTATACACCAGAACTTGGCCAAGTAATAAACAGTCAATAGTTTGACTGGTGCAGCTGCGATTCCTGCGAGGGGTTAAAAAGTGATGGTGACCCATGCAACCAGAAGATCGGATGGTCATGTTGCCTAGGCAGCCACCTATGATCACAATTGAGGTACCGTATATACTCGAGTATAAGCCGACCCGAGTATAAGCCGAGACCCCTAATTTCAACCCCAAATCCCAGGAAAAAAAAAAAAAAAAAAAAAAAAAAAAAAAAGTTATTGACTCGAGTATAAGCCTAGGGTGGGAAATACATCATCCCCCCCTGTCATCATCCAGACCCGTCATTAACATCTTCATCATCATTACCGCCTGTCATCATCCAGACCCTCATCATCATCACCTGTCATCATCCCCTTGTCATCATCCCACACATCCCCCCTTTATCATCCCCTTGTCATCATCCCACACATCCCCCCTTCATCATCCCCTTGTCATCATCCCACACATCCCCCCTTCATCATCCCCTTGTCATCATCCCCACCCCCCTTCATCATCCCCTTGTCATCATCCCACACACCCCCCTTCATCATCCCACCCCCCCTTCATCATCCTCTTCTTATCATCCGCCCTCAGTGGTCTTCAACCTGCAGACCTCCAGAGGTTTCAAAACTACAACTCCCAGCAAGCCCGGGCAGCCATCGGCTGTCCGGGCTTGCTGGGAGTTGTAGTTTTGAAACCTCCGGAGGTCCGCAGGTTGAAGACCACTGCGGCCTTCAACATCATCCAGCCCCCTCTCACCCCCTTTAGTTCTGAGTACTCACCTCCGCTCGGCGCTGGTCCGGTCCTGCAGGACTGTCCGGTGAGGAGGTGGTCCGGTGGGATAGTGGTTCCGGGCTGCTATCTTCACCGGGGGCGCCTCTTCTCCGCGCTTCCGGCCCGGAATAGAGGCGTTGCCTTGACAACGACGCAGAAGTACGTTGGCAAAGAACGCACCTCTGCGTCGTTGTCAAGGCAACGTGACTATTCTGAGGCCGGGCCCGAAGCGCTTAGAAGAGGCCTCCCCGGTGAAGATAGCAGACCGGAACCACTATCCCACCGGACCACCTCCTCTCCGGACAGCCCTGCAGCACCGGACCAGCGCCGAGCGGAGGTGAGTACTGTACAGAACTAAAGGGGGGTGAGAGGGGGCTGGATGATGTCGAAGGCCGCAGTGGTCTTCAACCTGCGGACCTCCGGAGGTTTCAAAACTACAACTCCCAGCAAGCCCGGACAGCCGATGGCTGCCCAGGCTTGCTGGGAGTTGTAGTTTTGAAACCTCTGGAGGTCCGCAGGTTGAAGACCACTGCGGGTGGAGAGTTCACTCGAGTATAAGCTGAGGGGGGTGTTTTCAGCACGAAAAATCGTGCTGAAAAACTCGGCTTATACTCGAGTATATATGGTATTATTTTTATTTTTTTATTTTTTTTAATGAAGCGTTGAAGTCTTTAGGCTGTGTCCATACATTCAATTCTTACTGTGTTTTTCATACATTGTACTGTATTTTTGGCTATTTTTGCTGTGACTTTCTAAAATCGAGGTAAAAATAAAAAAAAATGATTTGCACAATTACAGTAAAATATTGAAAATTACACAAAAAAAATTGAAATGTTACAGAAAATGTAGTGTGTGAGCACAGCACCTGAGAAGGTGTAAAACAACTATATACACTGATCCCATAGCAGGAGCAGCAACATACAGATCTGGGAGGGTAGGGGTCTAGGAGCTAACATGTGGGTATCTGGAGGTGATGAAATCAGCTAAACCAGGACTGACTTCCTCTGACACACAATAGGCATGGTAACGTTGTGAGTCAGACTGGTGATCACATGACCAAGTTATAGTAATAAAACACATGGATGCAGCTGTGCTGGAATAAAACAGATGGTGCTGTACGACTTTAGTGCATGATATAGACAAAAAAAAAAAAAAACCTGGAGTGATTCCTTAATGCTGTTACATATTGGCCCAGTTCAATCAAACTGTCTGAGACAAAAATGGGGGAGATTTGCCCATAGCAACCAATCACAACTCAGCTTTCAGCTGAGCTGTGGTTGGTTGCTATGGTCAAATCTCTCCAATTTTTGTCTTGGACAGACTGATAAATTTGGGCCGTCATCTTTTCTGTCTTGTCCAAAAACTCAAAGAAATAAATCCATCCTGAGACGCGTGATGTGCAGCAATTGTGCTGTATTTTTAGCGCTCTGTCAGTTCAATCACTATGATGTTTATGAGGATCTCCACAAATAAGGGAATAATTACAGCGATAATCAGAATTAATTCCGACTTCACGGCTCATTCATTGGAACATTGGTAATTTATCTGTCACTTTAATCACTGACATATGGCGTGTAATCTCTTTCAGGCCGTGTCTCCCCTAATGAAATATCTGGATGACAAGTTAATTATTCTAAGTGAAACCTTGGTGAAGGAAAACTTGAACAGGTAAGAGCGGAGCGCCTCCCGCCTGAATGAATCAAACAGGGATGATAACTGAAGACTGGCCATATGCAGTCATGGTCATCGTCCCTTTCACTTTTTTCAAATTTTTAAACTTTGCTGCTAAAAAAAAAAATCATGTTTTTTTCCCACTCTATGTCTTAGAAACTGACTGGGAATGTATTCCAAGCCAGAGATCTCCCCAGGAGGAAAGAATATCAATCTGCAGACAGCTGTTTAGGATTTGGCCCCTTATCAGTACAGAGCATAGTTCTGGCTGGCTAGGGAGACGCCAGGCATAGTGGGACAAAAGGGGTAATGTTTCTCCTTAACCCTTTAAGGACCCAGCCAATTTTCACTGTAGGACCCGGCCATTTTTTGCACATCTGACCACTGTCACTTTAAGCATTAATAACTCTGGAATGCTTTTACCTTTCATTCTGATTCCGAGATTGTTTTTTCGTGACATATTCTTCTTTACGTTAGTGGTAAAATTTTGTCGATACTTGCATCGTTTCTTGGTGAAAAATTCCAAAATTTTATGAAAAAATTGAAAATTTTGCATTTTTTTAACTTTGAAGCTATACTATTTTAGAAACTACACCCCTCAAGGAACACATTAAGGGGTACAGTGAGCCTTAAAACCTCACAGGTGTTTGACGACTCTTTGCTAAAGTCGGATGTGTAAATGAAAACAAAATTTTTTTTACTAAATTGCTGGTTTTCCCCCACATTTTATATTTTTACAAGGGGTAATAGGAGAAAATGACCCACAAAATTTGTAACCCCATTTGTATGGAAATACCCAATGTGTGGACATCAAGTGATCTGCTGGCGCACTACAATGCTCAGAAGAGAAAGGAGCGCCATTGAGCTTTTGAAGACAGAATTTGGTTGGAATAGAAGTCGGGGGCCATGTGCGTTTACAAAGCCCCCCCGTGGTGCCAGAACAGTGGACCCCCCCCCCACATGACCCCATTTTGGAAACTACACCACCCACAGAATTTAATAAGGGGTGCAGTGAGTATTTACACCCCACTGGCGTTTGACAGATCTTTGGAACAGTGGGCTGTGCAAACAAAAAAATTACATTTTTCATTTTCACGGACCACTGTTCCAAAAATCTGTCAGACACCTGTGGGGCGTAAATGCTCACTGTACCCCTTATTACATTGCATGAGGGGTGTAGTTTCCAAAATTGGGTCATATGTGGGGGGTTCCATTGTTCTGGCTCTATGGGGGCTTTGTAAACACATGTAGCCTTCAATTCCGGACAAATTTTATCTTCAAAATCCCAATGGTGCTCCTTCTCTTGTGAGCATTGTAGTTTGCCCGCCGAGCACTTTACATCCACATATGGGGTATGCTCTTACTCAAAAAAAATGGGGTTACAAATTTTGAGGGGCTTTTTTCCTATGTTTTCTTGTGAAAATGAAAAATTTTGGGTAACACCAGCATTTTTGTGAAATTTTTTTTTTTTAATTTTTCTATCCAAATTCGTCAAACACCTGTGGGGTGTTAAGGCTCACTATACCCCGTGTTACTTTCCGTGAGGGGTGTAGTTTCCAAAATGGGATCACATGTGGGTATTTATTTTTTTGCGTTTATGTCAGAACCGCTGTAAAATCAGCCACCCCTGTGCAAATCACCAATGTAGGCCTCAAATGTACATAGTGCGCTCTCACTCCTGAGCCTTGTTGTGCGCCCGCAGAGCATTTTACGCTTACATATGGGGTATTTCTGTACTCAGGAGAAATTGCGTTACAAATTTTGGGGGGGCTTTTTTTTCCTTTTAACACTTGTGAAAATAAAAAGTAAAGGACAACACCAGCATGTTAGTGTAAAATTTAATTTTTTTTTACACTGACAGGCTGGTGTAGCCCCCAACTTTTCCTTTTCATAAGGGGTAAAAGGAGAAAAAGCCCCCCAAAATTTGTAAGGCAATTTCTCCCGATTACGGAGATACCCCATATGTTTTGGAAACACTGCCGTACAATACATTTTTCATTTTTATTGGGGGGACAGTGTAAGGGGTGTATATGTAGTGTTTTACCCTTTATTATGTGTTAGTGTAGTGTTTTTAGGGTACATTCACACTGGCGGGTTACAGTGAGCTTCCCGCTAGAAATTTGCGCTGCGGCGAAAAATTTGCCGCAGCTCATACTTGAAGCAGGAAACTTACTGTAAACCCGCCTGTGTGAATGTACCCTGTACGTTCACATGGGGGGGCAAACCTCCAGCTGTTTCAAAACTACAACTCCCAGCATGTACTGACAGACCGTGCATGCTGGGAGTTGTAGTTTTGCAACAGCTGGAGGCACACTGGTTGGAAAACCTTCAGTTAGGTTCTGTTACCTAACTCAGTATTTTCCAACCAGTGTGCCTCCAGCTGTTGCAAAACTACAAAGGGCATGCTGGGAGATCTAGTTATGCAACAGCTGGAGGGATCGCAACTACAACTCCCAGCATTCCGAGACAGCTGTTTCGGCATGCTGGGATTTGCAGTTTTGCAACATCTGGAGGGCTACAGATAGAGACCACTGCACTGTGATCTCCAAACTGTGGACCTCCAGATGTTGCAAAACTACAAATTCCAGCATGCACAGACAGCAAACAGCTATGTGGGCATGCTGGGAGTTGTAGTTTTGCAAGATCTAGAGTGCTACAGTATAGAGATCACTGTGCAGTGGTCTCTAAACTGTAGACCTCCAGCTGTTGCAAAACTGCATCTCCCACCATGCCCAGCAGCTGTCTGGGCATGCTGGGAGTTGTAGTTTTGCAACATCTGGAGGGCTACAGTCTCAGACTGTAGCCCTCTAGATGTTGCTAGGCAACTTACCGGCTTCCGTCGGATCCAGGGAGCCGTCCTCTTCTGCTGCACGACATCGCCGCCCGCGCCGATCCGGTCCCGCAGCTTCCACCGACGGGTAAGTGGATCTTCGGCGTTCGGTCCCCGTCATTTCCCCGTCTTGCCCCGCCTATTGTGGGTGGGCAGAACGGGGAAAATGAAAGTAAACCCCCCCGCCCCTAATCTGCTATTGGTGGTCGCGTTTAGACCACCAATAGCAGAGATAGGAGGGGTGACAACTCTGCCACCTCACTCCTATCGCTAGAGGGGGATCGTGGGTGTCTTAGACAACCACGATCCCCCTTCTATTCCGGGTCACCGGGTCACCATAGACCCGAATGACCCGGAATCGGCGCAAATCGCAAGTGTGAATTCACTTGCGATTTGCGCCGATCGCCGACATGGGGGGGTCTGATGACCCCCCTGGGCATTTGCACGGGGTGCCTGCTGATCGATATCAGCAGTCACCCCGGCCCGGTCCCCGCCCGGCGCGCGGTGGGGACCGAAATTCCCACGGGCGTACAGGTACGCCCTGGGTCCTTAAGACCCAGGTACAGAAGGCGTATCCATACGCCCTAGGTCCTGTACGGGTTAAAGGGGTATTCCAGTAAAAAAAAAAAAAATTTCATATCAACTGGCTCCAGAAAGTTAAACAGATTTGTAAATTACTTCTATAAAAAAAAATCTTAATCCTACCAGTACTTATCAGTTGCTGAAGTTGAGTTGTTCATTTCTGTCTGACAACAGTACTCTCTGCTGACACCTCTGTCTGTCTCAGGAACTGTCCAGAGCAGGAGAGGTTTGCTATGGGGATTTGTTCCTACTCTGGACAGTTCCTGAAACAGACAGAGGTGTCAGCTGAGAGCACTGTTTATAGACAGAAAAGAACAACTCAACTTCAGCAGCTGATAAGTACTGGTAGGATTAATATTTTTAAATAGAAGTCATTTACAAATCTGTTTAACTTTTTGTAGCCAGTTGATATGAATTTTTTTTTCCCTCTGGAATAACCCTTTAAGGAAATTATAGGAAGAAAGGATAATCATATATTCAAAGCAGCTCTCACACCTCTTTTTTTAAAGTGGAGTCTTGGTAACAGGCTGGGAATGTATGCTAAGCCAGAGATCTCTACAGAAGAAAAGAATACCCATCTGCTGACAGCTTTCGGATTGTCAGTACAGAGTATGGTGTGCTAGCAGATAAGTGAGAGGCCTGTTGTTGTAACACAAAAGGAGTCATGTTTCTCCTTGAGCAAAGTGTCATAAAAATGTGTGGAGACTTATAGACCATTCAAACACCACTGGAAACTCTGGGAAGGATATGCAAAGCAACTCACACCACTTTTTCAAAGTGGCTTTCGCTTTAAAGGAAATCTGTCGGTACCGACAGGTAGTGCAGGTGACACTGATGACAACTGAACTTACCTTGTCCCGGTCCGTGGCGGGGATCTCTTGTAATCTTCTCCAGCATCTTCACTCCGGGCACCGGCTTGGGGCACAGGCGGAGCTTAATGACGTCACCGCTGCTGCCCGGGACCTTGCAGAAAGCAGCAGGGGCATGGGCGGAGCTGAATGACGTCACCGCTGCTGCCCGGGGCCCTGCAGAAAGCAGCAGCGGCATGGGCGGAGCTTAATGACGTCACCGCTGCTGCCCGGGACCCTGCAGAAAGCAGCAGCGGCTTGGGGCATGGGCGGAGCCTAGTGACGTCACCGCTGCTGCTCTCTGCGGGGTCCCGGGTCCTGGGAACAGCAGTGGTTACGTCTTTAAGCTTCGCCCGTGCCCCAAGCCAGTGCCTGGAGCGAAGATATCGGAGAAGATTACCGGAGATCACCGCCACAGACCGGGACAAAGTAAGTACCGTTGTCATCAGTGTCACCTGCACTACCTGTCGGTACTGCTACCTGGTGACAGATTTCCTTTAAAGGGAACCTTTCAGCACATTTGGGGGCATAAAAGCAAGGAATCATAGAAGATCATGTAATCCAGCTTCCTAAAACTTCAATGTTTTATTTAATCCATTTAAAATAAAAAAAAAAGTGCAAGCTAAAAGCCAAATGAAACGCTGACGCGTTTCGGTTATAGAAAAACCATAATCATAGCGATAATCAATAGAGGAGAATGCTGCTATATATACCCCTGCTCAAGTAAAAGTAAGAGTGAATAAGGTCCGCCTATTAGTGGGCATGGCCCAACTGGGTACATTGTGTTGGGGAATTGCAAGTATTCAAGCAGGGGTGTAAAAAGGCATGATAATAGCATTTGCCAAAGATAGACATTAATAAAAAGAATAATAGAAAAATACAAAGTATAATACGTTTTCTTGTGAAACGACTCAATAAATGCCACACCACATGTTATCTACCTGGCCACCTGTACCCTCTGCAACTTACAATATATCGGCTGTACAACCAGAAAACTGAAAACGAGAATCACCGAACATCTTGCCTTCCGAAATCAAACATTAACCCCTCTACGCTCTATATTGGGACTTACCAAGCATTTCTTAGAACAACACGCCGGAGATGTGTCCACTTTAAAGGGGTTCTCCGGTGCTTAGACATCTTATCCCCTATCCAAAGGATAAGGGATAAGATGCCTGATCGTGGGAGTTCGCCGGTGGGGACCCACATGATCTTGCACACGGCACCCCGTTTGTAATCAGTCCCCGGAGCGTGTTCACTTCAGGTCTAATTACTGTCAATCACGAGGCCTCACGCTCCGCCCCTCGATGCAAGTCTATGGGATGGGACGGGACAGCTATCAAGCAAGATCACGGGCGTCCCCAGTGGCGGGACTCCTGCGATCAGGCATCTTATCCCCTATCATTTGGATAGGGGATAAGATGTTTAAGCACCGGAGTACCCCTTTAAAGGTCCAAGGAATTTAGAGGGTTAAACCGCCTAGACGAGGTGGCGAATGGAGTAAACTGGTGTTCAGATGGGAGGCGTTTTCGATCCTCTGTCTGGACACCAGGTTCCCATGAGGACTGAACTATAGAAATTACCTTTTTTACATTTATTGGGTTGTTTCACAAGAAAACGCATTATACTTCGTATTTTTCTATTATTCTTTTTATTAATGTCTATCTTTGGCAAATGCTATTAACATGCCTTTTTATACACCTGCTTGAATACTTGCAATTCCCCAACACAATGGGGGAAATTTATCAAAAGCTGTGCAGAGGAAAAGTTGACCAGTTTCCCATAGCAACCAATCAGATGGCTTCTTTCATTTTGTAGAGGCCTTGTGAAAAATGAAAGAAGCGATCTGATTGGTTGCTCTGGGCAACTGAACAGCTTTTCCTCTGCACAGGTTTTGATAAATCTCCCCCAATGTACGCAGTTGGGCCACGCCACGGACCTTATTCACTCTTACCTTTACTTGAGCAGGAGTATATATAGCAGCATTTTCCTCTATTGATTATCTCTATGATTAAGGTTTTTCTATAACCGAAACGCGTCGGAGTTTCATTTGGCTTTTAGCTTGCACTTTTTTCTTTATTTTAAATGGATCAAATAAAACATTGAAGTTTTAGGAAGCTGGATTAGACAATTTTTCTTCTATGATTCATTGCCTGGGACTCGGCCCATCCCTACCTCCGTGCTTCCTTGAAAGGAAGGAAGAAGTTGATTGCAACACATGGTGAGCTGACTCCATGCTTTTTTGTATGTAGTACCACTTTTGCTTAGGTTTTACTTTTTATTCATTTTTTTTTTATAAAGTGTGACAAAAAAGCAGCAATTTTGGACTTTTTTTTTATTTTTTTACGTTTACGCCGTTCACCATACGGGACAATTAACAATATATTTTAATAGTTCATACCTTTATGCATGCGGCGATACCAAATATGTGTATTAATTATTTATTTACGCTTTTTTGGGGGTAAAATGGGGAAAATCGGACGTTTTACTTTTTATTGGGGGGAGGGGATTTTTCAAATTTTTTTTACTTTTTTATTTTACCTTTTTTTATTTTTTATTTTATTTTATTTTTTTACACTTTTTATGTCCCCATAGGGGACTGTTCATTGCAATCAGTTGATTGCTAATACTGTTCAGTGCTATGTATAGGACAGTGCTATGTATATGTATAGCACTGCTCAGTATTATCGGTCATCTTCTGCTCTGGTCTGCTCGATCTCAGACCAGAGCAGAAGACCCCGGGAGACGGCCGGAGCCAGGTGAGGGGACCTCCGGCCGCCATGCTGGATGATTGGATCCCCGCTGCACCGATCGTCCATTCAAACTACCGCAATGCCGCAGATGCCGTGATCTATATTGATCACGGCATCGGAGGGGTTAATGGTGGACATCCGCGCAATCGCGGATGTCCGCCATTACCGGCGGGTCCCTGGCTGCTGATATCAGCCGGGACCTGCCGGGCATGACGCGAGCACCAAAGGACAGGGAATAAGATGTATGATCGCAGGGGTCCCGCTGGTGTTGCGCTGCCTCCGAGACAGGGATGTGACATAACGGCCACGCCCCTCCATTCATGTATATGGGAGACATAGACATGAATGGAGGGGATGTGGCATGACTAGGGGGCATGTCCATGACGTCACGTCCCCGTCTCAGAGGCATCGTCCGGCACAGAATGCCAGGAGCTGCACCGAGATCGTGACCCCTGCGATCATACATCTTATCCCCTATCCTTTGGATAGGGGATAAGATGTATAAAGCGGAAATACCCCTTTAAAGGGGTACTCTGGTGGAATTTTTAATTTTTTTTAAATCAACTGGTGCCAGAAAGTTAAACAGATTTGTAAATTACTTCTATTAAAAAATCTTAATCTTTCCAGGACTTATTAGCTGCTGAATACTACAGAAGAAATTATTTTCTTTTTGGAACATAGAGCTCTCTGCTGACATCATGAGCACAGTGCTCTCTGCTGATATCTCTGTCCATTTTAGGAACTGTCCAGAGCAGCATATGTTTGCTATGGGGATTTTCTCCTACTCTGGACAGTTCTTAAAATGGACAGAGATGTCAGCAGAGAGCACTGTGCTCGTGATTCAGCAGAGAGCTCTGTGTTCCAAAAAAGAAAATAATTTCTTCTGTAGTATTCAGCAGCTAATAAGTCCTGAAAGGATTAAGATTTTTTAATAGAAGTAATTTGCAAATCTGTTTAACTTTCTGGCACCAGTTGATTTAAAAAAAAAAAAAAAAAGTTTTCCACCGGAGTTCCCCTTTAAAGTTAGAAAATCCTGAGGTAGAATACAATGCATTTATCATGTCACATTGTACTGATTATTCATCATTTGCCCTCCATGTTATTCTCTTTTTATAGGGTCCTTGAAGCTCTGTGGTGGCTTCTCCTGAAATTCATTATTGATGCATTGGACTCCAACAGAGGAGTATCTGTAGAGTTCTATGGACGCTTTTACTATACACTAGAGGTATATACTGATAATTGATTCTGGATTCACCCTAATCATTACACATAACCACCAGAGCAGAGTGCTGCCTACTGTCAGTCTAATATACCAGACCGATGCCCAGTCACAATTTTAAACAAAATCCGTCGGCTCTCCCGACATGTTTTTGTACATTCTTGTATTACCCAATAATTAACTTTGCATTGTCTTGTCACTCTGCTATTCCTCCTGGAAATACATGAGTGAATTCTCCTTAGTCAATAGTGTGTGTCCCTGCGCAGTCTGATATTGTCAGCACTGATTGGACATGGTCTAGAATGTGCAGGGACACACACAAGAGAAAATGGGAACACCCAGCTGGGCCTAAAATAGATAGATGGATAGATAGATAGATAAATGGGAGATAGATGGATAGATAGGAGATAGATAGATAAATGGGAGATAGATAGATAGATAGATAGATAGGAGATAGATAGATAAATGGGAGATAGATAGATGATAAAGTTAAAAGTAGAGCAGCACATCTTAGTAAGGAGTGCGGGTGCCAGTCAGCAGTCTAGCCCAGGTTAGAGGCTGAAATTTCCTTATTTTTTTTGCTAGATATGAAATGAATAGATAGATAAATATGAGATAGATGATAGATAGATATAGTCATGGCCATAAATGTTGGCACCCCTTAAATTTTTCAAGGAAATGAAGTATTTCTCACAGAAAAGGATTGCAGTGTGTATTGGAACTAAACCAAAAAAGGGAGGAAAAAAAGCAAATTGGACATAATGTCACCAAACTCCAAAAATGGTCTGGACAAAAATTTTGGCACCCTTTCAAAATTGTGAAAAAATAAGATTGTTTCAAGCATGTGATGCTCCTTTAGACTCCCCTGGGGCAAGTAACAGGTGTGGGCAATATAAAAATCACTCCTGAAAGCAGATAAAAAGGAGAGAAGTTCACTTAGTCTTTACATTGTGTGTCTGTGTGTGCCACATTAAGCATGGACAACAGAAAGAGGAGAAGAGAATTGTCTGAGGACTTGAGAACCAAAATATCAACAATCTCAAGGTTACAAGTCCATATGCAGAGATCTAGATTTGCCTTTGTCCACAGTGCGCAACATTATCAAGAAGTTTGCAACCCATGGCACTGTAGCTAATCTCCCTGGGTGTGGATGGAAGAGAAAAATTGATGAAAGGTGTCAACGCAGGATAGTCCGGATGGTGGATAAGCAGCCCCAAACAAGTTCCAAAGATATTCAAGGTGTCCTGCAGGCTCAGGAAGCATCAGTGTCAGCGCGAACTATCCATCGACATTTAAATAAAATGAAACGCTATGGCAGGAGACCCAGGAGGACCCCACTGCTGACACAGAGACATAAAAAAGCAAGACTACATTTTGCCAAAATGAACTTGAGTAAGCCAAAATCCTTCTGGGAAAACATCTTGTGGACAGATGAGACTAAGATAGAGCTTTTTGGTAAAGCAAATCATTCTACTGTTTACCGAAAACTGAATGAGGCCTACAAAGAAAAGAACACAGTACCTACAGTGAAATATAGTGGGGTTCAATGATGTTTTGGGGATGTTTTGCTGCCTCTGGCACTGGGTGCCTTGAATGTGTGCAAGGCATCATGTAATCTGAGGATTACCAGTGGATTTTGGGTCGTACTGTACAGCCCAGTGTCAGAAAGCTGGGTTTGCGTCCGAGATCTTGGGTCTTCCAGCAGGACAATGACCCCAAATATATGTCAAAAAGCCCCCAGAAATGGATGGCAACAAAGTGCTGGAGAGTTCTGAAGTGGCAGCAATGAGTCCAGATCTAAATCCCATTGAACACCTGTGGAGAGATCCTAAAATTGCTGTTAGGAAAAGGCGCCTTCCAATAAGAGAGACCTGGAGCAGTTTGCAAAGGAAGAGTGGTCCAACATTCCGGCTGAGAGGTGTAAGAAGCTTATTGATGGTTATAGGAAGCCACTGATTTTCTGTTATTTTTTCCAAAGGGTGTGCAACCAAATATTAAGATAAGGGTGCCAATAATTTTGTCCAGACCATTTTTGGAGTTTGATGTGACATTATGACCAATTTGCATTTTTTCTTTTAGTTCCAATACACACAAAGGGAATAAACATGTGTGTAGCAAAACATGTGTTACTGCAATGCTTTTCTGTGAGAAATACTTCATTTTCTTGAATATTTCAGGGGCGCCAACATTTACAGCCATGACTGTATGAGATAGATAGATATGAGATAGATAGATATGAGAGAGATAGATATGAGATAGATAGATAGATAGATATGAGAGAGATAGATATGAGATAGATAGATAGATATGAGAGAGATAGATATGAGATAGATAGATAGATATGAGATAGATAGATATGAGATAGATAGGAGATAGATAGATATGAGATAGATAGATAGATAGATATGAGAGAGATAGATATGAGATAGATAGGAGATAGATAGATAGATAGATATGAGATAGATAGATATGAGATAGATAGATAGATATGAGAGAGATAGATATGAGATAGATAGATAGATATGAGATAGATAGATAGATAGGAGATAGACAGACAGACAGCTCATTGAGTGTACCAAGACTTTTTCTATTCACCAACAGCAAGCTGAGATCTTAAAGGGGTACTCCTGTGAAAACCTTTTTATTTTTTTTTATTTTTTAAATCAACTGATGCCAGAAAGTTAAACAGATTTGTAAATTACTTCTATTAAAAAAATCTTAATCCTTCCTGTACTTATTAGCTGCTGAATACTACAGCGGCAATTCTTTTCTTTTTGAAACGCAGTGCTCTCTGCTGACAACATGACTACAGCGCTCTCTGCTGACATCTCTGTCCATTTTAGGAACTGTCCAGAGCAGCATATGTTTGCTATGGGGATTTCCTTTTACTCTGGACACTTCCTAAAATGGACAGAGATGTCAGCAGAGAGCCCTGTGCTCATGATGTCAACAGAGAGCTCTGTGTTTCAAACGGAAAAGAATTTCCACTGTAGTATTCAGCAGCTAATAAGTACAGGAAGGATTAAGATTTTTTTAATAGAAATAATTTATAAATCTGTTTAACTTTGTGGCACCAGGTGATTTAAAAAAAAAAAAAAGAAAAAAAAAAAAGAAGTTTTTCACCGGAGTACCCCTTTAAATACTGAGAGGAATACAAAGCTCATAAAAAGTTTTGAAATGTTTTTGTATAAAGACTGATCTTTATCATCATAAAATCAGGAAACTGTATTCTTGGGCATGAAATCTCTCAGGAAAGAACATTCAGTTTACAGAAAAGCAGACAGCACCTTTAGAAATCAGAAATAGACATTTCATTGCGCTTCCCTGTGGTTATGGCGGTGAGGTGGCGGTGACAGTGTAATGACCTGTTAGGCAGGCAGCACCTGTCTGGGGAAGATGGCAGCGCGGCGCAGTCCGTCTTACTAATAAGTGCTCTCTTTCTGACAGGCTCTTGTAGACTTTTTCCACGCAGAAGGACAGGGGTTGCCACTGGACACCTTGCGGAATGGAGATTACCGGGTGATTGACTTTAATTACTATCTTTGTAATTCGGCAGTCTCAGCTCCGGGGCCGCGCACACGGCTTGTCAAATATCAACATCACGTTCTGTGCTCCGGAGAAGAACCCGAATGATGAAATAATTGCTAGAACTAAGTTTCTTCTCTTCATATGGGAAATTTTTTAAAGAAAAATAACAATTTAAAACACTAATTTACAGTCAAAATCTAAATATAAAATCTGAATAACAGTTAATTTTAAGCAATGTGCTAAATATTGTCTACGGAATAGAGGCAGCGGCAATGTTGAAGTCAGTGATCATGTGATTGCTGCGATTCGCCCACCATGGCATAAATTCTGAGTCTGCTATTGACTATACTAAACCTAGTGAGCGGCAATGCATACTGTACTATATGCATCGCTGCTCACCTCACAGCTGCTGGCCCACAGCCCACTGGCGCCACCATGCTACAGATGGCATGCGCTACATCAGTATGACGTTATAAAGCATTTCATTGTCTCTGGCTCACTTTGACAGCCAACTATCCAATCTGCCCCTGCTAGATTACAAGAAATTTAACCCTAAACCATACATTTACAATGGTGTGAGTTTGGAGAAAATGTTAGAATATTTTCTTTTTCTTAACCCCTTAATGGAGATATCCAGGATTGAAAAATGTATTCCCTATCCTAAGGATAGGGGATAAATGTTATATCGTGGGGGAGTCTGACCTCTGGGACCCCCTGTGATCTCCCATACGGGGCCCCGGCAGCCCGAGGGAAGGGGATGTGTCGATCACTGCACGAAACGGCGGCCGACACTCCCCCTCAATCATCGTTTGACTCCGGTCGGCTCATTTTTTCCCCATATATGGTTTTCCCACCGGACCTAAAACCATGGTATACCGCGGTTTTAGGTCCGGTTAGAGAACCGTACACGGGGCAAAAATGAGCCGAACGGAGTCAGCGTTTGACTCAAGTCGGCTCATTGAAACTAATGGAGTTCGGTCCGGATCCGGCTGGGATACAGGAGCGGCCGATTTATGCTCCTCCCAACCGGATTCGGCACCTGTAGTGTGAACCCACCCTTACAGAGCTATTACACTATGTACCGTTGTACTGTTTTGTACTGTATTAATGTATTTTATTGTTTGTTTGTTTTTTGCACCTTTCAGTTTTTGGAAGAAGAGCTGCGCCTGAATAAGTGTTGTACAAGTGAACTTATCGAAAAATACTACCTGGACAACATTAAAGAGCAGGTAATCACGTTAAACATTGGGTACTAAGATTAGCATTTCAAATGTAAAACAATTCACTGTTTTCTACACTTGGATACTACATGGCTGCAAAACTACAACTGCCAGCATGCCCGGACAGCCAATGGCTGTCCGGGCATGCTGACAGTTGTAGTTTTGCAACCGCTGGAGGGCCACAGTATGGAGACCACTGCTATAATGAAAAAAGGTTTTCTGGATTAAAAGAAAAAAATGACATGCGTACCCACTGTCTTTTTTGATGCTGACCAGGTCCCCACTGATCCCCACTTTCTGGTACCATTTTGACACACAAGAAATGGCTAAAAATCCTGACTCAGCCAGTCACTGAGTCACCACTAAAGCCAATGAGTGTCAAGCTGGGACCAGGAAGTGGACATCAGCAGAGACACAGTGAATGCTGGAAGGATCAGGTAGGTGAGTATCGTTTTTTTTTTTTTTTACATAATTCCACCATACAATCTCGTTTAAAGGAAAACATTGATCAGTGTCCACTGCACTAACCAGTCGGTACAGACAGGTATTGCAGGTGGGGATGATAATAACCATACTTACCTGTCCCCGATCTGTGCTCCTGTTCTTTTACTATCTTTCTCTGTATCTTCCATTCCGGGGCCAGCTTGGGGAATGGGTGGAGCTTCCTGGCGTCACCTGCTGCTTCTCTGCTGGCTCCTGCTGCAAGTATACAGCAGCGGTGATTTCAGAAAACCCTGCCCATGCCCCAAGCCGAACAACAGAGGCAGAACGGGACCATGGAGCAGGGACAGGTAAGTATAGTTATTATCCGTGTCACCTGCACTACCTGTCAGTACTAACACCGATGGCAGATTTATTTTAAGTGTAACTATAAGTTTTGGGGTTTACTATCATGACATGCTTGAAATAATTCAGAGCTGCCGTTTCCCCCTAGTACCAGCATCTGTTAAAATGCGATATGAGCTGGAGTCGCCTGTTCAGTCTACTAAGTAACCGTAACAGCGCGAGACATAGTGTTATTAATACGGTGCTGGGGCTGGTAGGGTTATCTAGGAGAATGGTTGATATCACGTTTTTACAGTTGCTGGGACTGGGGAAAAATGGGAGCTCCAAGTTTTTTTTAAGGGTGGGGTCACACATAACGGATCCGCCGGTGACCCAACCCATAGTGTGCCTCTAGCTGTTACCACCCCCTGGCCTGCTCGCAGCGGCAATACAGCCACACGGGGGCCTGCGAGTCGCCAAGTAAAATACGCTGCAGATCTGTTCCGTGTGACCCTTCCCATGTTATTTACACAAATGTCTATCCCGATAACAAAAAAATTAAACTAAAATAACAAATAAAAGTTACAGTTACACTTAACGTCTATAAAGTATTAATGGCCTAGTCAAGTCCACCTCACTTGTTTTTATTCATAGTGTAAAGACAGCGAGGGAAAGTAATTTGCTTTATCCCAGGCCGTGAATGTGAATGGTTCCGTTTCATGTGACAGCTGTGTGTGTGTTTTCCAGAGATCAGCCGAGCACAGTAAATATGGAAGAATTAGCGTTAAGTGCTATTATGAGACATCAGAACAGAAGCTGTACGTGGAGGTGCTGCACGCTGCCGATCTGATCGCACTTGATGCAAATGGTGAGGAACATAAGCATATGAAGTGATTATTCAAGGAGGAGTTATTCTTTGGTTTGTGCGCCGTTTTAGCTGTGCATTATAAACTATAGAAATGAACACGGCGCTGACCTCCCTCTCTACTCGTTCATTGACCTAAAGTGGATTGTCTAGACGAGATGTTCATCACCTTCAAGGAGTGTCTTTCTCTCTGAAGCACTCAGACTGTCTGTGCATGGACAACCTACTGCTTTTAAAGGGGTACTCCACCCCTAAACATTTTATCCCCTATCCAAAGGGATAGGGGATAAGATGTCTAATCGCGAGGTCCCGCAGCTGGGACCCCCCGCGATCTCTGTGCAGCACCTGGCGTTCGTTTAGAATGCTGGGTGCGGGTGGTAGTGATGTCATGGCCACACCCCTCATGATGTCACACCACGCCCCCTCAATGCAAGTCTATGGGAGGGAGCATGGCGGTCGGAACAAAATGTCCCGAACGCTGGGGCAGCGGAGTACCCCTTTAATGAGAACTCTGTAATACCTAAAGGGGTTATCCAGGAGAAAACTTTTAATATATATATATATATATATATATATATATATGAAATCAACTGGCTCCAGAAAGTTAAACAGATTTGTAAATTACTTTTATTTAAAAAAATCTCAATCCTTTCAGTATTTATGAGCTGCTGAAGTTGAGTTGTTCTTTTCTGTCTAAGTGCTCACTGATGACACCTGTTTCGGGAACTGTCTACAGTAGAAACAAATCTCCATAGCAAACCTCTTCTACTCTGTGCAGTTCCCGAGACATGCAGAGATGTCAGCAGAGAGCACTGTTGCCAGACAGAAAAGAATAACTCAACTTCAGCAGCTAATAACTATTGGAAGGATTAAGATTTTTTAATAGAAGTCATTTACAAATCCGTCTTACTTTCTGGAGCCAATTACGCTGTTACATTGGGGTCTATGGATGGTGTTTTCAGATAACAATGGGGGTAAAGTATCACAAGTGACACAGAATGCTATTGTCCATGGAGAGTTTTATAAAGCCAAGAGCAAAACATCTTTATTCAATGTCCTCTATACAAAGTATCTGCTATGTGTCTCACACTATCTGCAGGTCATTTCCATGTCCCATGCTTTATCCTACAGGTCTTAGCGATCCCTTCGTCATCATTGAACTCTGTCCCCATCATATATTCCCAATGGTGAAAGGTCAAAGAACACAAGTCAAAGCGAAGACTTTACACCCAGTGTATGATGAGTTGTTTTACTTGTAAGTATTTTAGTAACAGTTTTGTCCTTTTTAAAGATCTAGATAAGGAGTCTGTAGGCCCTTATTGGTTTAGCCTAGATCTGTGACTAGTACATTGGTCTGACAAAACTATAATTCCCAGCCGGAGGCTGTCAGAGCATACTAGGAGTTGTCCAAAATGACAATAAGAAAATAAAGCGGATCACTCACCACGACTTCAAATGCTGAGTACTTTATTCAATCAATGATGACAGTGGCTATACAGAAGTAACGGCAGGGCCCCGGACGGGGCTCCCCAAGACCAACTGCCCTGCCGTTACTTCTGTATAGCCACTGTCATCATTGATTGAATAAAGTACTCAGCATTTGAAGTCGCGGTGAGTGATCCGCTTTGTTTCCTTATTGTCATTTTGGAAGATTGCCTTGTTGTATCTATCAGCGGGAGCACCACTAATGCATCGGCTGATGCGAGCAAGCGCTTAAGCCACTGACAGCCCTCCGTATCCTATTAGATACCCCTAAGCAGTGCCAGGTGTACTCTCACATTGTGCTCCTTCAATACTAGGAGTTGTACTTTGTACAGAGTGTAGTCCACTGGGTTAGAGTAACAGTAATGATTAGTGGTGGCGTTGCAAGGGAACCTTGCACAACAAAAAGTCCTTGTCCAAATGGACAATCCTTTCTGCAAGTTGACACTTGAGAGGAAATGGGAGAACCAAGAGGAAACAGGGGGACCATACACGTAGCATGCAGATGTGGGTCTGGTGTACGTTTTCAGTAGATATCTTTTTGAAGTTCCCACTTGATGCATATCCGAAATAAACTGAGCGCATAATATGATATCATCTCCAGCTCGGTGTCGTCAGAGCAATGTCGGAGGAAGGCGGCTTGCATTGTGTTCACAGTCATGGATCACGACTGGCTCTCTACCAATGACTTTGCCGGTGAAGCTGTCCTTCCCATGAACGTCATCTATGGATTAAACCGGCCTCACATTACAGGTGGTGTCAAAAACGTCCAGCCCACTGTACTGAAGCTGACAAGACCTAAGGCCAATGGTAATGTGATACACAAGTGGGGTTCATTATAAAGATATAGCAGATGACCACTATGGACAACACACTGTGAATACGCTATGCTGATTGGATATTTAAAAAGTACCTGTCACCAAGTAAACTGTTCTAAACTACCTCAGGCTATGTTCCCTAACTACTCCTAACACCCCTCCCACCCTTAAAAAAATATTAAGAGCTGTAAAAAGCTGTTTATCTTACCTTTCCTCTTGCTCACATAGTGCAATTTCCCAGCAGGAGAAAGTGGGTGTTTCCCAGCAGGCATTACATCACTGAAGCCTGCTGGGGGACTACTTCTGCCCTCACATTGTTGCAGCACTGTGATGAATAGAAGACCTCAGGCTCTGTGCATGTTTCAGTCTGTGCAGATATCAGTGAGGCTCTCCTGCAGCTGTCAGTCTGTGCAGCTTTCTGTGAGAATCTGTAGAGCTTTCACTTTCTGTGCAGCTGTCAATCAAGCTCAGTGATGAGAAACACTTCCTGAGTTCGGACTCTTGCCAGGCCGGGAGGAGACCAAACTCACTGTATTAATTGTGGCAGGGAACAGAACAGAGCCACCTAGTGGCAGTTTTTTATATTACATTTTAAACATATTTATGTTGATAATATTAAAAGCGAGTGAATGGGAAAGTGTCTGCTAATTACTCAAGGAACACTATATGAAAAGTTTTATTTGGTGACAGGTACTCTTTAAAGGAATAATCTAAGGTTTTAAAATTGATGGCCCCTCCTCAATATCAGATCAGTGGGGTCCAACATAGGATTGTGCTGCAGCCGCTTCAGCGTTTACTGCCGCTCGTCCTGCAGTCACCATACTTTTAGTAGCAGCGGTGCAAGAAGTGTTGTCTCCTTTTTGGAGGAAAGGCCATCAATATTAATAGGTCGGATAACCCCTTTGTTCTAGTCAATCAAAAAACCACAACTTGTATTTACAGCAAAACTTATTTAATGCAGGAGGCAATGAGGAATACTTAGGGACATGAAGCGACAAAGGTTTAGGAAAAGGGCATCCATCTGCTCTCCTGTCAAGTCAAATTTTATTCTTGTATTCCCTATGAAATACAATGCTGGAGCATATATAACAATACCTGTTGTTCCTCCTGGAAATTTATGAATAAATCATCAACTGGGTGTTAACATTCCCATTGTTAATAGGGTCTGTTCCCATTGTCAGCGTGTAGGGACAGACTCTGATCACAAAGGGATTGGTGACACACTATCCATATCCATATATATCCATGAGGAATAAAGACGGAACACCACAAAATAGAGGTACAAGAAAAGCTGCAGTGGGATTCTGCTGTAGATCACCCCTATGGATATATTTAGGAGGAGTTGCATGGGAGAACCTTCTCAGCAGAAAAAAACACAAGCTCTCCCTCTTAAAGGGGTACTCCAGTAGGAAAAAGAAAAAGAAAAAAATTCAGCTGGTGCCAGAAAGTTAAACAGATTTGTAAATTACTTCTATATAAAATTTTTAACCCTTCCAGTACTGGAAGCTGCTGTATGCTCCAGAGGAAGTTGTGTCATTCTTTCCAGTATGACCACAGTGCTCTCTGCTGACACCTCAGGAGAGGTTTACTATGGGGATTTGCGCCTACTCTGGACAGTTCCTGACATGGACAGAGGTGTCAGCAGAGAGCACTGTGGTCAGACAGAAAATAAATTTCAAAAAGGAAATAACTTCCTGTGTAGCATTCAGCAGCTGATAAGTACTGGAAGGATTAAGATTTTTAAAAAGACGTAATTTACAAATCTGTTTAACTTTCTGTCACCAGTTGATTTTAAATTTTTTTTTACCCCTTTAAGCTCATTCATGCAATATATCACCTACTGTGTCCATCCCAATGGTGCCCGATCCCGGCTGAGCTAAGCTTCCTGTTTTTGTACGGACCTGCAGGTAGCGCTGCCTGTATCCGCTCCCCACCCCAGCCAGTGATTGGCTATTCAGACCTTTCTGCATGTCTATACAAAAGCGGGGCCTGCTGCTCAGCCAGGATCGACCAACATTGGGATGGACACGGAAGGGGATTGGGGTAGACAAGTATAACTGTGCATAAGAATTTTGTAAGACCTGATAATCCGTTTAAAGGAAATCTGTCCACTGTGTCACCTGCACTAACCTGTTGGTACAGACAGATAGTGCAGGTGACACTGATGACAACAGTACTTACCTTGTCCTGTTCTGTGCAGGGAATCTCCGGTAATCTTCTCCACTCTGGGCCTGGCTTAAGGCATAGGCGGAGCTTAGTGACGTCACCGCTGCTGTTCTCTAACAGCAGGGCCCAGCAGAGAGCAGCAGCGGCGGCGGCTTAAGGAATAGGCGGAGCTTAGTGACGTCACCACTGCTGTTGTCTGCTGGGCCCTGCTGTTAGAGAACAGCAGCGGTGACGTCACTAAGCTCCTCCCGTGCCCCAAGAGTGGAGAAGATTACCGGAGATTCCCTGCACAGAACAGGACAAGGTAAGTGCCGTTGTCATCAGTGTCACCTGCACTGTCTGTCTGTACCGACAGGTTAGTGCAGGTGACACTGGTGACAGATTTCCTTTAACCCCTTCATGACCCAGGGTTTTTCCGTTTTTGCATTTTCGTTTTTTCCTCCTTACCTTTAAAAAACCATAACTCTTTCAATTTTGCACCTAAAAATCCATATTATTTTTTGCGCCACCAAATCATCTTTGTAATGACATCAGTCATTTTACCCAAAAATCTAGAGAGAAACAGAAAAAAAAATCATTGTGCAGCAAAATTGAAGAAAAAACACAATTTTGTAACTTTTGGGGGCTTCCGTTTTTCTACGCAGTACATTTTTCGGTAAAAATGACACTTTTTCTTTATTCTGTAGGTCCATACGATTAAAATGATCCCCTACTTATATAGGTTTGTTTTTATTGTACTTCTGGAAAAAATCATAACTACATGCAGGAAAATGTATATGTTTAAAATTGTCATCTTCTGACCCCTATAACTTTTTTATTTTTCTGCGTATGGGACGGTATGAGGGCTAATTTTTTGCGTTGTGATCTGAAGTTTTTAGAGGTACCATTTTTGTAATGATTGGACTTTTTGATCGCTTTTTATTTATTTTTTCATGATATAAAAAGTGACCAAAAATACGCTTTTTTGGAATTTGGAATTTTTTTGCGCGTACGCCAATGACCGTATGGTTGAATTAATGATATATTTTTATAATTCGGACATTTCTGCACGCGAAGATACCACATGTGTGTATTTTTATTTACACAGTTTTTTTTTTAAATAGGAAAAGGGGGGTGATTCAAACTTTTATTAGGGAAGGGGTTAAATGATCTTTATTCACTTTTTTTTTCACTTTTTTTTTGCAGTGTTATAGGTCCCATAGGGACCTATAACACTGCACACACTGATATTTTACATTGATCACTGGTTTCTCATAGGAAACCAGTGATCAATGATTCTGCCGCTTGACTGCTCATGCCTGGATCTCAGGCACTGAGCAGTCATTCGCCGATCAGACAGCATGGAGGCAGGTAGGGACCCTCCGGCTGTTATGTAAGCTGTTTGGGATGCTGCGATTTTGCCGCGGCGATCCCGAGCAGCTCCCTGAGCTAACCGGCATTAGTTTACTTTCACTTTAGACGCGGCATTCAACTTTGAACGCTGCGTCTAAAAGGTTAATAGCGCGCGGCACCGCGATCACTGCCGCGCGCTATTAGCCACGGGTCCTGGCCGTTGCTAGGTGCCGGGCCCGACCCGCTATGACGAGGGGCCACGCCGTGGCCCCACGTTATAGAATGGGAGGCGACCCATGGCATACATGTATGCCATGGGTCGGGAAGGGGTTAAGAAATGAATAGTGATATCTAATAAGTTGCTGTGGTCAACAAGGCCGGATTATTTTTCAGTTTTAATAATGTCTTCCTAAATTTTTTTTTTATTCTAAAAATAAGTGTTTTTATTTTATCTTTAGTGAAGTCAATATTGAAGATGCTGGATGGCAGAATAGACAAAGAAGCACAAGATTTTGTTAAGAAACTTCGGGAACTGGAGAAGTTTATGGAAGACGACTGAAATTCTGTTTATCAAAAAAAAAAAAAAATTGTCAATTTTTACCCCTTGGCTGTCAGGGGTAGACAACACAGTCGTGCTGTATTGTGTCAAAAGCCCCTTTGGAAGGGACCAGATGAAGCTTATATAACTTTATGACTTTTCTTTGTTATCTATTGTTAAGTTTTTGGTCTGTTTTTGAGAACTGAAGTTTTAAATATTCTAAGTGTTAATTGAATATTGTAATAATCGGTGTACTATGGAATTGATTTCTGTTTCACCGACCAAGTTAAGATCTTTTGTCTTAAGTCTATTGAGAGGAAATTCTAGGATTCGGCAATATATCGACCCTGGCCATTATATATTATGGTGGAGATAGCATGGGAAATGGCTGTATAACTTATAACATACTATTTCAGTGCAGACAGGTATATAAAACGGAGAACATCCACCAAAATGATTCATCTCTTCAGTGGCAAATCCTATAGTAACGTTTCTCCTGTGCCTCGCTGGTCTATGTAGCCCAGGAATCCCAGTGATGATGTCATCAAGTGACTAATGCAGCCAATCACAGGCTGCAATGGTAACGTGATGAAACATCATGGTGGGAAGGGAGACCAGGAACGGAGGGTGAGCAAAGTATTATTCTTTATTAAATGCTCAGCTGTTTTCCATAGTGGAAAATCCATATAAAAGTCTACATGGATGGTCCAGATTTCCTGGTCCATTAAAGGGGTGCTCCGGGGAAGTTAGACACCACAATACCTGTTTTGTATCCCCTGTAGTTATCCATGTGATTTTGCCAGCTCCTGTGGTCCCTGTTGTCTACAGAATATTATTTTTCCTTGCTTGCAGCCCAGACTACAACTCCCTGCAGTCAGTGCAGCTCTGTGTAATGGCTGTCAGCCAATTGCTTTTGCTATCTGTGTGCATGCTGTGTTGTTGTAAACACACTGTACAGGTCTTTTCTTTCAAACTATACCTCCCCCAGCAATAAATCATGATATTCTCTGAATGGCAGCAGTCAGTGATAAGATCTACAGCAGGAAAAGAGCAGCATTATGTGCTGAGGAGACTTGGCTCTTTTTCTCCCAGCAAGATCCACACACAGGGAGGGGTTTACACAAAGACAAGCAGGATCTGAATATAACGTCTTTCTCTCACTCCCTGCAAGTAAGTGACAGCTGAAAGAGGGAAACTGCTCTATATAGCTAATGAAATATATTTAGACAAATAAATAGGTTGATGAGACGGAAAGTATAGGCTATGGGTTTAGTTCCCCAGAGTACCCCTTTAATGTCAAATACTGCAAAAACAGGGTAAGTTCACATTAGAAAAGGGCTCTGTGTCTGAAGCATACTTTAACATACTGGCAGCAAGGTGTTCCAACGTATGGCAGTGATGTGCTCATTCACTATAATGGACCAAGAGAAGTCTGCTAAGGACTACACGTCTGTTTCCAATCGTATATGTTTATTTTGAAGGACTTAAAGGGGTACTTCGCTGCTCAGCGTTTGGAACAAACTGTTCCAAATGCTGGAGCCGGGTCGCCCCCATAGACTTGCATTGAGGGGGCGGGGTGTGACGTCATGAGGGGGCGGGGCTATGGCTTCACCAGCTACCGGCGCCGGCTCCAGCGTTCGGAACAGTTTGTTCCAAACACTGAGCAGCGGAGTACTCCTTTAAATGCAAAGTGGACTCCTCTTAAGTCTTGCAAAAAAAAAAAGTGTATGGGAGATGGACCATAGCACCCCATGTACAGTCTATTAAATTTAATGGACCTGCCACAGTATATCGGAATACTTTTCTGCCTTTATACTGACATATACAACAGACTTTGAGGCTCTTTCTATTATAGACTCAGCCTTATCTGCAGCAAATAATAATGAATAATAGTTATATACTAAAGGTCACAAAGTTAAATTTAGACCTAAAAGGGTATGTTCACACGTACATGATCTGCTGCGTATTTTGCGGCACATTGCGGCTGATTTTGCTAGCCCGTAGCCGATTTCATTTTTTTCCGTCCGCAGCAGGTTTCGTCCTCCTTCTGCCACGGCACTTCTGTTAAAGGGGTACTCCGCCCCCTAAACACCAAAGGATGGGGGATAATATGTCTGATCGCGGGGGTCTGGCTACTGGGACTTCCGGGCAGCCAACCCCGGCATTCTGAACATTTAAGTTTGGAACCCTGGATTCGGGTGGGCGCGACGTCACGGCACGCCCCCTCCACTCATGTCTACGGGGCGTGGTCACTCGTCATGCCCCCACCCATAGACATGAATGTGTGTGTGGGGGGGGGGGGGGGGGTGACGTCTTGACCACAGCCACCTGAACGCAACATTCTGAAAGATAGGGGATAGGAGTACCCCTTTAACCCCTTAACATAGCTCTGTTTTTCTGATACACAGCTCCAAATCCTCTGCATACACAGCTGCATTCAAACCTTGTTCACATTATGCAGGAGATTATTAGCTTTGTTTCAGAAGTATGAGGTTTTGACTCCTATAAAATATATTATGAAAAAAAAAAAAAGCTGTTCATGGATGTGGACAAAAAAAATTCCAATTACTTACAGGTAACCCATATCACCCATCCATAGTAGAAGAGCCCACCATGATAACTATACAGGGTCCCAACTCATAGCTGCACAAGGCAAAAGATACAATCACATTCCAGTTCCAGTGTCTACAATCCATATAAGTGTTTTTTCCAACCAAGGTGCCTCCAGCTGTTGCAAAACTACAACTTCCAGCATGCCCGGACAGCCGTAGGCTGTCCGGGCATGCTGGAAGTTGTAGTTTTGCAACAGCTGGAGGCACCCTGGTCAGGAAACACTGCCATATACAGCGTGCGTGTGTATATCTGCTTTAAGGTGATCATGAATACATATAGGCTGCAACGTGCACACTTCCCTACCTATCCATAGGCTGGCACCGGAATTTCCTTGAAATAGACGCCATGTTTGTATTTCGTTTTGCTAGCTGCTAAAAGAAAAAAAGAAAAAGAAAAATACACGTAAGTGGCTTGTACAGTTTCCTTAGTGTTTTTAATGAAATGTAAGGTCCTATTTCATACAGATGAGCTTTTCTGAAACCTGAGCCTTTTACTGTAGTTGTGCAGGACTATCCATGTACGATGACACGTTGTGATGTAACCTTCATACGCCGACGACCGATAGATACATCACGGGCTGCGACACGTAGTGCACACTCATACTCGCTGTATCCTGACCATCTCTAGGTGCAGTACCTGGGTCTTGCTGTCAGTTGAATGTAGAAAATGTCTGAACATTAATGTTTCCAGAGATCAGTATGATTACGTATGGTACATTTTACATGTGGGATTCAAATGTTTTATATTTGTATTTTACATTGACTTAATAAAATGTGAAATAACTGCGGTCTTGGTCTCTGAGTGTCCATTATATACTTCAGGGCCTGGCGGGAGGGGGGGCTGGAGGAACATTCTGTCCCCATAAGTAATATATAATGAATAATATGAAAAGAATGTCATGATTAACCTGTTCAGGACGTGGGGCGTATGCATACGCCAGTGGGAATTCCGGTCCCTGCCGCTAGCCGGTTGGGGACCAGACCCGGATGCCTGCTGAAATCATTCATCAGGCATCCCCACTCATCGCCGTGGGGAGTCCTGAGACCCCCCCATGTCGGCAATTGCAGAAAATCGCATGTCAACTCAGACATGCGATTTTCAGCTATTCCGGGCTGATCAGGTCTCTGGTGACCCGATCACCCGAAAAATAGGGATGATCAGAGCTGTCAGTGACAGCCCCGATCATCCTGCAGGATAGGAGCGAGGTCGCAGTGCTGCGATCTCCTCCTATTCCCTGCCATTAGTCAGAACTGATTTCTGACCAATGGCAGCGCAGGACAGGGGGTCACCATGGTAACCCCCCGTTCTGCCCACCCCTGGATGTCGGGCAGAACGGGGGAGGGGAGGGGAGAAGATGGAGACCGGTACCTGTGAAGAAGATGGCGTGGGGACCACAGATCATCGTGGAGACTGCAGAGATCTGGGCATGCTGGGAGTTGTAGTTTTGCAACATCTGGAGGGTCACAGTTTGGAGACCACTGTTACAGTGGTGCCCAAATGGTAGCCCTCCAGATGTTCCCAAACTACAACTCTCAGCATGCCTAGACTGCCCAGGCATGCTGGGAGTTGTAGTTGTAACATCTGTCCCTTCAGGTAAAAAAGGGCTGCATCCTTGAGGGGTTAAGGGTCCAGTTTGATCCGAAATGCGTTGGCTATTGATCCTGTGTATATCCATGTAATCCGTAATAAAGAGTCCCTGTTTCATCCTACATACTGCGCTGGACATCTCTTCTTGTCGTGCTACTCTATTGGGCCTGGAAGTGCTGCCGGCCAGTCCGTGCGCAGGTGATTGGATTTAGCAGTGGAGAACTGTCGGCACCTTTCCTTCTCAATATATAAGTATGTGCAAAGTCCCAACTCACCCCTGTGTTCCGTTGCGCATGGACTGGCGCAGACTCCACCAATGTTAATATGAGGAACAAAAGGAAATGTCCAGCACCAACTCCTTGCCAAACCTTGTACTTTATTGATATATATCTCGGTACACCGACAAAGTGAACACAGGTGACGCGTTTTGGCCCTGCAAATGGGCCTTAGTCATAAAGAATAATATTTTTCACAACGATTTACCAAGTTTTAGTTATTTTAGACACTTTTCTCTATTCATTCAGAACTGCGCTGCATGCTTTTTAAAGGATACATTATACATACATGTTGTGGTCAGGTCATGTGACCCGACAGCTTCTAAGTATGTCACCTTAAAGGGGTTCTGCAGTGGAAAACTATTTTTTTTTTTTTTTTTTTAAATCAACTGGTGCTAGAAAGTTAAACAGATTTGTAAATTACTTCTATTTAAAAATCTAAATCCTTCCAGTACTTATCAGCTGCTGTATGCTCCAAAGAAAGTTGTGTAGTTCTTTTCTGTCTGACCACAGTGCTCTCTGCTGACACCTCTGTCTGTGTCAGGAACTGTCCAAAGCAGGAGCAAATCCCCATTGCAAACCTCTCTTGCACCGAACAGTTCCTGACATGGACAGAGGTGTCAGCAGAGAGCACTATGGTCAGATGGAAAAGAACTACACAACTTCCTCTGTAGCATACAGCAGCTGATAAGTACTGGAAGGATTAAGATTTTTTAAATAGAAGTAATTTACTATTTTTTCTACTGGAGTACCCCTTTAAAGGTATGTTCACCCTTCAGATGTTGCAAATTTTCTCAAATAACTTTCACACTAAGGAATTTCCGAGCAGAATTCCGTTATGAAATTCGGCTCGGAAATTCCGGTGGAGCAGAGTCCCATTGCTGGCAATAAGATTCCACTGCACAGTGCACGCTGCAAAGTTTTCGAGGCGGACTTTCCGCCCCGAAAAATCCCCTCGAATCTAGTGCACTCGGAATCTCCTGCCGGATTTCTTCTGTCAGGAGATTCCGCAGTGTGAAGCCGGCCTAAGGAAGTCAAAATCTGGAGCAAATCCAGAAAATGTCAATTTACCCTTAAATGTTTTTCTTGGGCTTAAAGGGGTATTTCGGGCAAAAACACCTTATCCCCTATCAAAAGGATAGGGGATAAGATGTCTGATCGTGGGGGGCCCTGCTGGGACCCCCCCCCCTAGATCTCCCTGCAGCAGCCTGCATTCTATGCGTAGCTGCGTCTGAATTTTCGGAAACCTCCGGTCTTCCAAGACGGGGACGTGACGTCACGCCACGTCCCCTCCATTCATGTCTATGGGAGGGGGCGTTACGGCTGTTATGCCCCCTCTCATAGACATGGAGGGGGCGTGGCGTGACGTCCCCGTCTCGGAAGCCCGGAGGTTTCCGGAAATTCAGACGCAGCTACGCATAGAATGCAGGCTGCTGCAGGGAGATCGAGGGGGGTCCCAGCAGACATCCCCCCACGATCAGACATCTTATCCCCCATCCTATTGATGGGTTATTCTCAAATTAGCGCACCAATATCACATCAGTAGGGAACCGACTTCTGGCCCGCCACCAACTGATCAGCAGATTGAAGAGCCACAGGGATCCAGTCCCTTCATAGTATACTAGGCACAGCCCTAGTGGCTGTCCCTGGTATTGCAGCCCAGTCTCATTTACGTGAATGGGACTAGGCTGCAGGGAGCTGAAGTACCAGACACAGCCATTACAAAATGTAATGTGCAGTGCACAAAAAAAAAAGAAAAGAAAAAAACTTAGAAAATTATGTTTTTCTTTTAAGCTCAAGTGTCGTAGAGGCCGTGCTGAGCTGCAGCATGCACTCCTCCTCGCTCCCCCACACCTTACTGCATGATTCATGTACAAGGCTCAGGGCTGGGAGTCAACCCATGTATATGAATTTAGTTTATTTCTAGGCTTATGATGAAATAAAACTTATTTCTCCCTTTAAAACATAGATGCTTAGAAAGAAGAACAATTGATGCAACAGTTAAAACTAATTTTAATTCTTAAACATTTGCTGTACAAAACACTATACATACATGATTTCATACAGTCCTCATAGGGGATGTGATGACCTTACATTTCATAACTCAGTCTCTCAGTCTCTTTTTGACTCCTTTCCAAACAACGGGTTTACTAGATGCCGCCTGACCTTCACCATCATCCTCCTCCTCACTTTCCTCTCCGGAGCCTTCATCACTCCCTTTTGCAGCATCACTACTTTCCTCATCTTCTTCCTCATCAGACTCTTCCTCCTCTTCATCATCGTCATTTGTTAATCTGAAAAATTTGTATAACAAATATTGTCCTGCTTTTTTTTTTTTTTTCAATGCAAGATATCACAGATGAAGAATTTAGTTGACAACAGCATAATATAGCCACATATAACAACTAAAAGAAAGTATAGCCACATATAAAACCAAAAAGAAAATATAGCCACATATAACATCAAAAAGAAAATATAGCCACATATCCAATTCTTTAAAACTGAAGGCCAGTCCTTAGAAGTAGATTGCTGTGGGTTCAACTCTTGGCACTGACACCAATTACCGTATTTATTGGTGTATAACACGCACTTTTAAAACTAAAATTTTGAGCAAAAACCCTGCCTGTGTGTTATACACCGATTAATGTTCTGGTCACTGATTTAAAGTGGCCGCAGCGCCGGCTACTTGTCAAATAACAGCAGCCTGGCTGTAGCCACTTTACAATAGTGACCAACGCCGACTCCTGTGGGCCAACACTTCTCCTGATTTTAATATTTTTTATAATCCCTATCCTGGCCCGCTCAGGCTCAGGTCAGGGTCTTGTGGACCGTGTGGATAGTAAAGTATGATGAGTGGTGTCCCTGCCAGCTCCTCTGCACGGCATCAGGGACATCACTCCACCCTGCAGCCGTCGTTGGCGACTGTTCTAAAGTACCTGCGGCCAGGCTGATAAACTTTAACAAGCAGCCAGCGCTGCGGCCACTCTGACCAGCGGCGGCTGCAGGGAATGAGGAGCAACATCCCTAACACCGCCGGAGGAGCCGGCAGGGACGTCACTCGTCATACTTTACTATCCACACAGTCCAGGTAAGGGATTACCAAAAAATAGGGTCGAATAATGAGCAGGGGGATTAAGAAAAGGGGGGGGGGGAATGATGAGCGGGGTAAATCAGAGGGAAAAGGAGGCACACAGGGGATCAGAGGGGGGTGAATGTGGCACAGGTGCTGATAAAAGGGGAGGAATGATGTGGCACTTGGGGTGGGGGGGGGGTGGGCACCAAACTAAGGAGCAGGGGGAATCAAAGTTGGGGGGATGATGAGGCATTAAGTTCAGAGCTTCCAGGTCATTTATTTAACATTTTCTTTTCCCTCAAATTTTCCTGTGAAAATGAGGGTGCGTGTTATACACCAATAAATACGGTTGATTAGTTTGAAGGGGCTGCACAGACTTAACTGTTTACCAGTCACAGCTCCATACGTTTAGTAGTGGCTGTGCCTGGTATTACAACTCACTACAATAGTTTCATCCCATTCAAATAAAACAGGATGAAGCTGCAGAAGCAGGTACAACCATAAATCTTATATAAGTATAAAGCTGCGCCTTGCAAACCATGGAGAGGAGACCACTACAAATAGCTGATCAGGGGAGGTTCTAAGAGTAGGATCCCCACAATATTATACTTATGGCCTATCCAAAAGGTTGTTATCACTTCCTTCATTACAATCACAAAATAAAAATGCAGCAACTTTTCAAATCGTTTTGACTAAAAATCTCCTTGAGTTTTGTGACCGCAGTTCTGATGTAAACCTATGTTTCCTCTCGGTAACAGACTAAAAATAATCCATATTTTTTTTAATATACATTGAATGATGGCTATGGACAACGCCGCTCTTCTCTTGCTCTCATTTTTATATTTATCTGCCCCATAATAATAAAAGACTTGTTATTCCTGGGTTTGTGAACACAAACAAAAATGTTTTAAAAAAAAAATCACCTTTTGGAACAGATGATTCTATTCGGATTGGAAAATTCTCTGCCAGACTCAACATCAAATGGATCTAAAGTAAAATAAAGGAATGGAAATGTGTGCAATAAAAAGTATAAGAAATCAGAGTCAGTATTCTGCAATAATTACAGTGTATATGTGCAGTATAGATATATATATATATATATATACACATACATATATACACACACACACACACACACACACACACACACACACACTGCTCAAAAAAATAAAGAGAACACTTAAACAACACAATTGCACTCCAAGTCAATGACACTTCTGTGAAATCACACTGTCCACTCAGGAAGCAACACTGATTGACAATCAATTTCACATGCTGTTGTGCAAATGGAGCAGACAACAGGTGGAAATTATAGGCAATTAGCAAGACACCCCCCAATAAAGGAGTGGTTCTTCAGGTGGTGACTACAGACCACTTCTCAGTTCCTATGCTTCCTGGCTGATGTTTTTGTCATTTTTGAATGCTGACGGTGCTTTCACTCTAGTGGTAGCATGAGACTGAGTCTACAAGCCACACAAGTGGCTCAGGTAGTGCAGCTCTTCCAGGATGGCACATCAATGCGAGCTGTGGCAAGAAGGTTTGCTGTGCCTGCCCGCCACCTTATAAGGAGCATGCCCAGGCATTGTAGGGAGGTCATACGGGCACGTGGAGGCCACACACACTACTGAGCCTCATTGTGACTTGTTTTAAGGACATTACATAAAGTTGGATCAGTCTGTAGTGTGGTTTTCCACTTTGATTTTGAGTGTGACTCCATATCCAGACCTCCATGGGTTGATAAATTTGATTTCCATTGATAATTTTTGTGTGATTTTGTTGTCAGCAAATTCAACTATGTAAAGACGAAAGTATTTCATACGATTAGTTCATTCATTCAGATCTAGGATGTGTTATCTTAGTGTTCCCTTTATTTTTTTGAGCAGTGTATATGTATGTATATATATATATATATATATATATATATATATATATACACACACACATTACATAGCACTCAGAGTGTGCAGGGTTGGCACAGGGTGTTTATTAGAAAATTGCATCCTGTCCTAATATTTCAGTGGTACCGAGGGGAATGGCGGAAGGTACCATAAGTTAAAGTTTATAATTTTTATTCTGTCAGCCTGGGCATATAGGAGAAAGAAAAAAAAAATCCTCCTTTTTCCTTTAAGCAACGTCATGAATGAACTTGCATACATAATGGGGTTGTCCCATTATGACACTGTTTCCCAACCAAGGTGCCTCCAGCTGTTGCAAAGCCTGGATAGCTCAATTGCAAAGATATTACCATCCCTGAAAATCAGGGGTATAGTTATTGGGGTACTATAGGGAGCAATTACACTTAGGTCCTAGTGCCTGAGGGAGTCCAAAGCCCCATTTGGTATACAGGAAAAGAATATAAAGTGAAACCACCTGTTTGAGAAGACCTTTGGCTGTCCAGGCATGCTGGGAGTTGTGGTTTTGCAACATGCGTCATCTCTATAGACGTCTATGCATTTCAGAGTGTATTCTGCTGAAGGAGATTCCAGAAGGAATTCTGCTGTGTGAAAATAGCCTTAGGGCCGCAGCCCGGGGTATAACACCCATATTTACAAACCCCCCCAAAAAATAACTTTTATTGGTGTTCAGTATAAAGTCAAAAACCCAGAAGAAAGGTTAAAATTGCAGATATTAACATTTTAACCTCAATTTTAACCTTTTATTTGGGGTTTTTGATTTTATACTGAACACAAGTAAAAGTTATTTTTTAGGGGGTTATACCCTGGGCTACGGCCCTGGGGTTCAGTTAACAATTGTTTGAGAGAGCCCCTTATGCCCTTTTGGGTAGTCTAGTTATTTACTGAATATAGCCTTAGCACGTTATTGGAGATGAGCGAACTTATAGTTATTCGATTCATCACAAACTTCTCGGCTCGGCAGTTGCTGACTTTATCCTGCATAAATTAGTTCAGCTTTCAGGTGCTCCGGGGGGCTGGAGACTCTCTCCTAGGACTGTATCCACCTTTTCCAGCCCACCGGAGCACCTGAAAGCTTAACTAATTTATGCAGGCTAAAGTCATCAACTGCCGAGCCGAAAAGTTCGTGACGAATCGAATTACTGGAAGTTCGCTAATCTCTACACGTTATCTTTTGGCTTAGTGTAATGTGACGTAGGGCTGGGTGGTATACCGGTTCACTGAAATTTTTGTGCTGCACGATATGAATTTTAACCCATACCGTAATACCGGTTTGGCCTCTCCCCCTTGGGAATGAATTATCAGCCCAGCGCTGCGCTGTCCCCACATCGGGGAACTAATCCCATGTGACTTGCGAGCGCTGTTCTGCCCCCCAATTAATTATTAGCCCAGCGCTGTCCCCATCAGGGTACTACTCACATATCACCCGCATGCGCTGCCCTCCTCGTCCTGTTTGTTTCGGCTACCGGCGCTGACACTCTATACCAGTGGTCTCCAACCTGCGGACCTCCAGATGTTGCAAAACTACAACTCCCAGCCGTTGGCTGTCCGGGCATGCTGGGGGTTGTAGTTTTGCAACATCTGGAGTTCTGCATGTGGGAGACCACTGCTCTATACAGTGCGGTATCCCTATGCCCGGGCTGCAAAAAATTAACAAAATAAACTTTAACTCACCTCCCGTTGGTCCGGTACCGGCCTCACTTGTTTCCTGGGGACGGGAACGTCGGACAGCCGTCAGCCTATCACCAGCCGCAGCGATGTTCCGCCTCGGCCGGTGATAGGCTGAGCGCACTGTCATGTAAGGAGCCAGCTTTTTACACGAAAGTGGGCTCAGCTTATCATCGGCCGAGGCGGAACATCGCTGCGGCCGGTGATAGGCTGACATATCTCCGACGTTCCCGTCCCCAGCGTAAGGCCGACGTAGGAACGTGCGTTAAAGTTTATTTTGTTTACCTTTTGCAGCCCGGGCATAGGGATACCGCACAGTATAGAGTGCCAGCGCCGGCGGACGCAACAAACAGGGCGAGGAGGGCAGCGTCTGCAGGTGACATGTGAGTATTTACCCCGATGGGGATGTGGGCTGATAATTAATATGGGGGGGGGGGGGGGGCTAGGAAATACCGTTAAATACTGTGGAACCGCCAAGTGTTTAAAAATACCGTGATACACACATTTGGTCATACTGCCCAGCCCTAATGTGAGGGTCTCACAATGTATGTCTATGGGAGCTTAAACGGAGCAGGGAGAGAAGCATGCAGGTGCTTGTTCTAGTGATCAATGGGGGTCCGAGCGCTAACATTTTGGGGATATTAAATTAGCACATAGGAAATAAAGAGCAACCCACCTATTTCCTCATCATCCTTGTTATGGTCCGCTGCCAAGAACTCTGCTTCAACCTTCTTGACTTCCTCCACGTCTTGACACTTACTGTACTTATCCAGCAGTTCCTTGTTCAGCTCAAGAAATACTTTGCCCCATTTAAACTTCCTGAGTAAAATCGTGGCCAAGTCTGGAAATCCTAAAATAGACGGTAAAGTGAATGAGGACAAAGAGTGGGATGTACTAACATGGGATACGATCTATTGTTACTAACCGACAATGCAAAACGTTGCAGCAAAAGCTTCCACGCAGGACAGTTTGCAGGGTCGGCCATAGTTGACGGGGTTTGCGGCCACCAGGTACGGCAGGAGCCGATGATGACTTCCTTTCATTCTTGTGAATGGCGTCTCGTCCAGCTTTGCCCAGGAACAATCGATGACTGCGACTCCACTGTCCGCAACAATCTGCCTGATCATGTGAGCAAACGGATCCATGAGAAGAGATCACACTGTATGGCGAACCGATCCATACACTAGACTGGGTAATCGCACGATAACACAAAGCCCGCCGAGCTAACATCACATTTAAAGACGCAGTGCACTATTTTATACATAGGGAGAGGCCTATAAAAAAAAGGCATTCTATTGTCCGTAATTAATATTTTTAAAGCAGCGTTTCCCAACCAGTGTGCCTCCAGCTGTTGCAAAACTACAACTCCCAGCATGCCCGGACAACCGGAGGCTGTCCGGGCATGCTTGGAGTTGTAGTTTTGCAACAGTTGCAGTTTTGCAACAGTTTTTATCGGAGGCTGTCCGGGCATGCTGGGAGTTGTAGTTTTGCAACAGCTGGAGGCACACTGGTTGGGAAACACTGGCTTAGTGGATAATCTTGAAGTTTGTGCAGCACTGTCACTTTTAAAAACGTAAAGTGATGGTAAATATCCTAGCAATATACCAAATATACCATCGCATTTTGACATGAAAATGCCCCTTTAAAGGAGTACTCCAATGCAGTAAAAATTAGCTCCTATCCAAAAGCAGAGTGGATAAGTTTCAGATTGCGCGGGGTCCGACCAGTGGGACCCCCCGCAATCTCCTGTATGGCACCCGGAAGTCCCCAGGAAGGGGTGGGGTGTTGCCCCCCGCACGAAGCAGCGGCCGACACTCCCCCTCCATGTATCCCTATGGGAGAGCTGGAGATACACGAACGCTGTATCTCCAGCTTTTCCATAGAGAAATATGGAGGGGGGGTGTTGGCCGCTGCTTTGTGCGGGGGGGGGGGGGGGGGGGCAACACCCCACCCCCCCCCCTTCCTGGGGACTTCCGGGTGCCATGCTGGAGATCGCGGGAAGTGGTTGGACCCCCTGCGATCTAAAACTTCTCCCCTATCCTTTGGCTAGGGGATAAGTTTTACTGCACTTGAGAACTCCTTTAACCCCTTAAGGACGCAGGGTTTTTCCGTTTTTGCACTTTCTTTTTTTCCTCCTTTCTTTTAAAAATCATAACCCTTTCAATTCTGCACCTAAAAATCCATATGATGGCTTACTTTTTGCGCCACCAATTCTACTTTGTAATGACATCAGTCATTTTACCCAAAAATCGACGGTGAAAAAAAAAAAATCATTGTGTGACAAAACTGAAGAAAAAACACAATTTTGTAAGTTTGGGGGGGGGGGCTTCCGTTTCTACACAGTAAATTTTTTGGTAAAAATGACACCTTCCCTTTATTCTGTAGGTCCATACGATTAAAATGATACCCTACTTATATAGATTGGATATTGTCGGACTTCTGGAAAAAATCATAACTACATGCAGGAAAATTAATATGTCTAAAATTGTCATCTTCTGACCCCTATAACTTTTTTATTTTTCCACATACAGGGCGGTATGAGGGCTCATTTTTTGCACCGTGATCTGAAGTTTTTATCGGTACCATTTTTGTATTGATCGGAATTTTTGATCGCTTTTTATTAATTTTTTCATGATCTAAAAAGTGACCAAAAATACGCTATTAAGAACTTTGGAATTTTTTTGCGTGTACGCCATTGACCGTGCGGTTTAATTAACAATATATTTTTATAGTTCGGACATTTTACACACGCGGCGATACCACATATGTTTATTTTTATTATGGTTAAATATTTTATATATGGAATTTGGGAAAAGGGGGGGGGTTAAACTTTTAATAAGGAAGGGGTTAATGTTTGTGTTTTTAAACTTTTTTTTTACTTTTTATTATTAAAACTTTTATTCCCCTTAGGGGACCTTTCGGAGGAATCATTTGATTCCTCACACAGATGAATGTGGTTTTATTGATCTGTGTGCTCTGTGCTTGATTGATAAAGCCTGGACCTGCCAGGCTTGATCATTCTGAGCACCGGAGCCACCGCAGCAGGAGAGTTGAGCCCTCCCGCTACCTCAGCAGTGGATTGCCCCCCTGCGATCGCACTGCAGGGGGGGGGGGGGGGGTGATCCACCCCACTGGACCACCAGGGAACATTTAAATGTCGCGGCAATCGCCGCATGTTGGCTATTAACGCCGGCCCTCAGCTACAGGAATAAACTGGGGGCCGCGCGGTATGACGCATCATACACCGCTTGCCGTCTCAAGACGAGCCGGCTCGTCCTTTGTGGGCAACTGGTTAAAGGGGTTATCCAGGAAAAAACTTTTTTTTATATATCAACTGGCTCCAAATTTGTAAATTAATTCTATAAAAAAAATCTTAATCCTTTCAGTACTTATGAGCTGCTGAAGTTGAGTTGTCCTTTTCTGTCTAAGAGCTCTCTGATGACACGTGTCTCAGGAACTGTCCAGAGTAGAAACAAATCCCCATAGCAAACATCTCCTACTCTGTGCAGTTCCCGAGACAAGTAGAGATGTCAGCAGAGAGCACTGTTGCCAGACAGAAAAGAACAACTCAACTTCAGCAGCTGATAATTATTGGAAGGATTAAGATTTTTTAATAGAAGTAGTTTACAAATCTGTTAAATTTTCTGGAGCCAGTTGATATATATATAAACATTTTTTTCCTGGATAACCCCTTTAACTATGAAGACTCCTAGGAATCAGATGGATGTATACTGCCACCTAGTGTTGTAAAGAGTCCTTTACGCATTACTAGTTTTACTTGGAGCCACGTCACATGTATAATCACATGGTATGCTGAAAATGGCTTTGTAGGATTTTGTTTTATGCATGACTTACTTGTCAGCGGGTGAAACATACAGTGTCCCCATAGGACTTAGGATCAGGCCATTGAACCTCTGGTTGATGCGGAGGGCCCTGACCAGGCCTTTTCGCACCAACTTTCGACCCGTGCATCTCTTGGGGTCACAGTGACCCAGATCCCACATTGCCAGGGCACATGGAAACTTCACCTTGGCCTCTTCATCCTCTCCTGCGCCGTCCCCCTGAATACTGGCTTCAATGTGCAGACAAGAAGAAAACATAAGGGAAGGGACATTAAAGAAGCATTGTTGTTTATTCTGCACACTCTTGTTTAATTCCAGCACAAATGCATCTGTGTTTGTTTTTTTACTGTAACTTGGTCATGTGATCGCCAGCATGACTCTCACAAATTTATTGCGCTTAATTTATTTCAGAAGTCAGGCCTTGATCAGCTGACTTCTTATGAACTACAGGATGACATCATCACCTACAACATTATCACCTACCTGTTAGTTTTAAGACTACTCCCCACCCAGATCTGTATACTGCCGCTATCTCTATGGAATCAGGATATATAGCTGTGTTCATACATTGCCGTTTTTACAGTTTTTTGTTGTTGTTTTTTTTACGTTATTTCCCACAACATTGTGGCAAAAAATGACAAATTACAGTTAAAATGTGACATATTGAATGTGTGAAAAATGCATTAAAAATTTGATGTGTGAACGCAGCCCAAAGATCTTTATAACCCACCTCAATTGTGATTATAGATCAAACCCCTTTTGCCTTATGTCAATATTTCTCAATAAGAAAACACATCAAAACTGCATATAGTGTGAAATGACCCCAATCCACTTAATTAGGTGCAGTGATCAAACACCACTCCCTCATCCAGAATCTTCATGGAGGTAGCATGCACACCACGTTTTTGCAGTACAGTTCCTGTATCAGGTTTTTGATGAAAAACGGATTCCTCAAAACCGGACTAAAATGTGTCAAAGAGTGTGTACAAATTTTAAACCATATACAGTTGAAAACTGTATACGGTTTGAAAAATTATGTCCGGTTGCATCCGTTTTTTTAAGAAAAAAAACTTATAAGTTTTTAACTTTTCACTCCATTTTGAATAAAGTTTCACTTGTTTGATTGAAATTCCAAGAAAAAAAAACGTGCAAAGTCAAAAATTGGATGGTGAAAACCGGATGGAACCGTACGCACATACAGTTCTGTACGGTTCCCATTGACTTCCATGTTTAAAAAAAAAAACGTACACGGTTTAATACAGTTTTTCACCCGGACCAAGAAACGTGATAGTCTACGGTTTTGGGTACGGGTAAAAAAAACTGGACAAAACCGTATAAAATGCAAAACGGACTAAACTGGATGATGCGTTAGACATACAGTTTACAATGTTAAGTCAATACATACGGTTTTCTATACGGTTCCATACGGTTTTTAACTTGAAACCGTATTTGGGAACTGTATAACATAAACATGGTGTGCATGCAGCCTTACAGAGTAGAATTGCAAATAAACATGGAGCAAATATCACGCCTGCCACATCCGCTAAAACAGGTAAACACAAGAATTATATTCTAATAATTCTTGTGTTTACCTGAACGGTTATATAATACTGTATTCTCTAATAATATCCTATGCTGTACTACGATAGCAAAAAAAAAAATCCCCAAGTGCTTCTTTAAAGACTGAGGTGCAACAAAAAAAAATTATTAAAATTTTAAATCATAGGATTGGAACAAAACCTTTATAAAAACCTAGGATCCCCATATAGGACCTAGTAAAACAGTCGTTCCTTGGTGGGATCTGTTCCCATAGGACTGATGGGGATAGGAGAGTACAGTGCTCAGCTATCTCAGTCAGTCATTAAGACAGTGTTTCCCAACCAGTGGGCCTCCAGCTGTTGCAAAACTACAACTTCCAGCATGCCCGGACAGCCATTGGCTGTCCGGGCATACTGGGAGTTGTAGTTTTGCAACAGCTGGAGGCCCACTGGTTGGGAAACACTGTCATACAGAGTGAATAGAACAACCATCTTACCATCTAACGCTTCATGCACCTCACAGGTGAAGCTCTCCAGACTTTTGGAGGGTCTCTTGAAGCGGGATTCCTTGTGTTTGGGTCTAGAGTCCTTCTGCGGCTTCTTTCGCCCCATGGCGGCTCAAGGCTGGAACACAAACATGTCATATTACTGTATGGGGATAAATCCCATATGACCAAAGCAAAGGGTTACCTACATCCCCTACACCAGTGGTTGTCAACCTGTAGTGAAAGTAAACAACATCTCTCATCATGCCCCCATAGCCACGAGCAGTTGGGATAGGATAAGGCTTCAACTTGTGGAACCTAAAGGAGTTTTAGGTAACTGAAGTTTTTTTTTCTTTTCATTTCTTTAACGGGAGGAGGTTATAACATTACTGATTGGCAGCCATAACCGGCAAGTACTGGCTACGATATCCATCATTAAACTGTTTAAAGGGGTACTCCGGTGAAAAACTTTATTATTATTATTTTTTTTTTTAAATCAACTGGTGCCAGAAAGTTAAACAGATTTGTAAAAAAATCTTAATCCTTCCAGTACTTATTAGCTGCTGAATACTACAGAGGAAATTGTTTTCTTTTTGGAACACAGAGCTGTCTACTGAATCATGACCACAGTGCTCTCTGCTGACATCTCTGTCCATTGTAAGAACTGTCCAGAGTAGGAGAAAATCCCCATAGAAAACATATGCTGCTCTGGACAGTTCCTAAAATGGACAGAGATGTCAGCAGAGAGCTCTGTGTTCCAAAAAGAAAAAACTTCCTCGGTAGTATTCAGCAGCTAATAAGTACTGGAAGGATTAAGATTTTTTAATAGAAGTAATTTACAAATCTGTTTAACTTTCTGGCACCAGTTGATTTAAAAAAAAAAAAAAAAGTTAAGGGTGTATTCACACATACAGGATCTGCTGCATATTTTGTTCAGCTGGTTTTGCTACCCACTAACTTCAATGGGTAGAAAAATCAGCTGCAGAAAATATGCAGCAGATCTTGTACGTGTGAAAGTACCCTTAGGGCTCGTTCACACGAGCGGATTTATTTGCGGGTTTCCCGCTGAGTATTTGAAAGGGGACGGGCTCCGCAGAAGATTTACCGCTGCAGTAAATCCGCCACAGACCCTATTGAATTCAATTCCGCTGTTGAAAATCTGCTGCGGACAGCTGCGAAGAGTCCGTCCCCTTTCAAATCCGCAGCGGGAAACCTGCAAATAAATCCAATCGTGTGAACGAGCCCTAAGGGTGTATTCACTCATACAGTATCCTGCGCATATTTGGTGCTGAGGATTTGAAGCTGCCGATTTCAATGTAAACTAAATGACTACACACAAATTCAAATCCCAAGTATCAAATATGCACAAGAAACTGAACACGTGAAGACACCCTAAATGTCATAATCACTGCATGTGTACAGCTATGGCCGCACATTCCTTATGGTTCAGTAGTCTAATCCCCCCCCCCCCCCCCCCCCCCCAGATAGGCTATAGCAACGAGCAACGATGTCATAGATGAATTTAGAAAGTAGAAAAAAAGTCTAAAAAGTTTTAAAAATTTAATCTCCTTAACAAAAATTCTAATTACCCGCCTTTTCTAAATAAAAAATAATTAAATTGTCCAAAGTACTAGGTTGTCACATTCCTGATCACGTGCGGGGAACAGCGTAACGGCAAACAAACTCCAAAGGACAAAATTGCTTATTTTTGGTGATATCACACGCCAGAAGAGGAATTAATAAAAAATGATCAAAAAGTCGATACATTGTAAAAGTGGTACCATTAAAAAGTACAGCTCATGGCACAAAAACGGAAAAATCACACTGGTGGTTTAAAGAGTACCTGTCAGATGCCGCAAAAATAAATAAATAATGTTCCTCAGTACCTAATCCTGACCATGTACATCTCATTTTTATGCCTCTATCACTTATATTAATTATAAAAATCCCTCTTTTCATTAGCTCACAGTGTTAGGAATCCTCTCAGGGGAAGGGGGCGTGTCCCTCCTAGTGGTGGTGGGAGGTGATTGGTGCGTTTGCTCATGCATCCTTGTCCATGACTCAGGGACAAGCCTGATGCTGTTTCAGGACTTTTTAGTGTCCCTGCAGGTAAGGGGTCCCCTAGTGGTGGGATTTTTAGGAGCTGTTTTCTTTATTAAATATTTTTTTTTAAATTTAACAATTACAGTGACCCCCCCCCCCGACCTACGATGGCCCCGACATACGATCATTTCCACATATGATGGTCTCTCAGAGGCCATCGCATATTGAAGGCAGCATCAACATATGATGCTTTTGTATGTCGGGGCCATCACATAAACGGCTATCCGGCAGCGCAGACTGCTTCAGCTGCCCCCGGATAGCCGTTTACGGTGCCCCGTGTGGTCCGCTGACGATCACTTACCTGTCCTCGGGGCTCCGGAGCGTCCTTTTCGGGATCCCCTGCATCCCCATCGCTCTTCATTGCCGACATCACGTCGCTGCGCACGCGGTCCTGTCATCCTATAGGAGCGGCATGCACAGCGATGTGATGACGGCAATGAAGAGCAACGAGACGGTCTGGAGCGGCGGGGACACCCCGGGGACGTGGCGACAGCGATGGAGGGCGACATCCAGGGCAGAGGTGACGGTCCGGAGCGGCGGGGACAGGTGAGTACAACTTCCTATACTTTACATTGCACGGATCCCTCAACATACGATGGATTCAAGTAACGATGGTCCATTTGGAAGGGATTACCATCGTATGTTGAGGGACCACTGTATATTACAAAAGGTCTTTCATCAGTAACATATAAAAAGCTTTTGTACAAATTGCGGCTCCTAGATCCAAAACTATTTTGTCAAGCCCTGATGTGAAGTCTGTGTAGGTTTCCATTCACTGACAGTAAGCTTGGAAATAGTGAGGAATTTAAAGAAAAGTAAATGTTTCTATTATATTATAGGTATTAGACAGAACACCTGAGACACTGTCAGTGTTCTCAAACTTTTTGGGTCTCCAGTTGCTGCAGTACTACAACTCTCACCATGATGGAAGTTGTAGTTTGGCAACAGGCTTAGCGTCAATGTACACAGCAGAATTTTCGCTCATCCTCCCCAATTCCGCTTACGCTTGTGTGGATTTTGTGCTAAATTGGTGCGGAATCCAAGCGGAAATTCTGCAGAAGTGTGAATGGATGCACAAATTCTGCTTCACAAATTCCGCAGTGTGAATTTGGGAACAGAAACCCATTCACTGCACTATACATTATAGCAAGCGGAATTGCAGGCGGAAATTCTGTAGTGTGAACCAAGCCTTAGGTTGTCTGGGCATGATGGAGAATTAGGGTTGCCACCTGGCCGGTATTTTACCAGCATCGCCGGAATTTTGGCCGCCCTGTCAGTATTTATATATAAAAAATACCGTCCATGCAATGGTATTTATCCAGCCAATACTCCAACTCCCGGAATGTTACACCATATACTATCCTAGTGTTTCCCAACCAGAGCGCCTCCAGCTGTTGCAAAACTACAACTCCCAGCATGCCCGGACAGCCAACGGCTGTCCGGGCATGCTGGGAGTTGTAGTCTTGCAAAAGTTGTAGGAACCCCTGGCCTATACTATACTACAGGGTGGCCATTCATATGGATAAACCTTAATAAAATGGGAATGGTTGATGATATTAACTTCCTGTTTGTGGCGCATTAGTATATGTGAGGGGGGAAACTTTTCAAGATGGGTGATGACCATGGCGGCCATTTTGAAGTCGGCCATTTTGAATCCAACTTTTGTTTTTTCAATAGGAAGAGGGTCATGTGACATATCAAACTTATTGGGAATTTCACAAGAAAAACAATGATGTGCTTGGTTTTAACGTAACTTTAATCTTTCATGAGTTATTTACAAGTTTCTGACCACTTATAAAATGTGTTCAATGTGCTGCCCATTGTGTTGGATTGTCAATGCAACCCTCTTCTCTATATACTGCTATATACTACTATATACACCGCAGGAGAAATGCTAGCACAGGCTTCCAGTATCCATATACACTGCTATATACTACTATATACACCGCAGGAGAAATGCTAGCACAGGCTTCCAGTATCCGTATACACTGCTATATACTAATATATACACCGCAGGAGAAATGCTAGCACAGGCTTCCAGTATCCGTATACACTGCTATACACTGCTATATACACCGCAGGAGAAATGCTAGCACAGGCTTCCAGTATCCATATACACTGCTATATACTACTATATACACCGCAGGAGAAATGCTAGCACAGGCTTCCAGTATCCGTATACACTGCTATATACTAATATATACACCGCAGGAGAAATGCTAGCACAGGCTTCCAGTATCCGTATACACTGCTATATACTGCTATATACACCGCAGGAGAAATGCTAGCACAGGCTTCCAGTATCCGTATACACCGCTATATACTGCTATATACACCGCAGGAGAAATGCTAGCACAGGCTTCCAGTATCCATATACACTGCTATATACTACTATATACACCGCAGGAGAAATGCTAGCACAGGCTTCCAGTATCTGTATACACTGCTATATACTACTATATACACCGCAGGAGAAATGCTAGCACAGGCTTCCAGTATCTGTATACACTGCTATATACTACTATATACACCGGAGGAGAAATGCTAGCACAGGCTTCCAGTAGCCGTATACGCTGCTATATACTACTATATACACCGCAGGAGAAATGCTAGCACAGGCTTCCAGTATCCATATACACTGCTATATACTACTATATACACCGCAGGAGAAATGCTAGCACAGGCTTCCAGTATCCGTATACACTGCTATATACTACTATATACACCGCAGGAGAAATGCTAGCACAGGCTTCCAGTATCCATATACACTGCTATATACTACTATATACACCGCAGGAGAAATGCTAGCACAGGCTTCCAGTATCCGTATACACTGCTATATACTACTATATACACCGCAGGAGAAATGCTAGCACAGGCTTCCAGTATCCGTATACACTGCTATATACTACTATATACACCGCAGGAGAAATGCTAGCACAGGCTTCCAGTATCTGTAGTTTCAGGTGCCTTCAGATGACCCCAAATATAAAAGTCTAAAGGGGTCAGATCGGGAGACCTTGGGGACCATTCAACTGGCCCATGACGACCAATCCACTTTCCAGGAAACTGTTCATCTAGGAATGCTCGGACCTGGCACCCATAATGTGGTGGTCACCATCATGATGGAAAAACTCAGGGAACATGCAGCTTCAGTGCATAAAGAGGGAAACACATCATCGTGTAGCAATTTGGCATATCCAGTGGCCTACATGATGATGTGTTTACCTCTTTATGCACTGAAGCTGCACGTTCCCTGAGTTTTTCCAGGAAGATGGTGATCACCACATTGAACACATTTTATATGTGGTCAGAAATTTATAAATAACTCATGAAAGATTAAAGTTACGTTAAAACCAAGCACATCATTGTTTTTCTTGTGAAATTCCCAATAAGTTTAATGTGTCACATGACCCTCTTCCTATTGAAAAAACAAAAGTTGGATTCAAAATGGCCGACTTCAAAATGGCCGTCATGGTCACCACCCATCATGAAAAGTTTCCCCCCTCACATATACTAATGTGCCACAAACAGGAAGTAAATATCATCAACCATTCCCATTTTATTAAGGTGTATCCATAGAAATGGCCCACCCTGTATAGTGTAACATGCTGGGAGTTGTAGTTAATAACTAACTGCAACTCCGGAATTTAATTAAAAAAAAAAGCGATCAAAAAGTCCCATCAAAACAAAAATGGAACCGTTAAACGCTACAGATCGGGGGCGCAAAAATGAGCCTGATACAGGCCGTATAAGGAGAGATAAAAAAGGTTATAGGGGTCAGAATAGGACAAATGTGTATCCTGTGATGTCACGCATATATAATTAATTATGCTAATTAGCATGGCCAGTATTTTTTTCCAAGAAAGGTGGCAACCCTATGGGGAATGTAGCTTTGCATTAGGCTTTGGCTGTCAGCAGGGCTCAAGTCCTGCAGGAAAGCATGGGAACTGAGTTCCTGCACTTTTTCCACTGCTGGAACACTCTTCCCATTAGCAGGAATCCTGCAGGAACAGCCCTTGAGTGGAAATCTTGGGTGACTTCCCATACTTTTTTCCCCAGGACTTGATCCCTGACTGTCAGGATATGATGGGAGTTGTAGTGTGCAATCTGAACATGATGGGAGTTGTAGTGTGCAATCTGAACATGATGGGAGTTGTAGTGTGCAATCTGAACATGATGGGAGTTGTAGTGTGCAATCTGAACATGATGGGAGTTGTAGTTTTCCTACACACTTCGGCTGTCTGGGCATGATGGAAACAAGTTTTGCAACAGGCTTTGGCAGTCAGGGCATGATGGGAGTTGTAGTTTTGCTAAAGGCTTCAGCTGTCAGGGCACAATGGGGGTTATAGTTGTGCAACAGCTGGAGAACCACATAACTACCCTTTGCTTCGCCCATAGTAGTCTGTATACACCTCCCGTCTCCCTCCATTACAGCCGCCATCTCACCTCTCCTCACGTGTTCTCTGCAACAACAACCTTTAGTTTCACGTCACCGCCTCACCCGGATTTTCGCTCACTGCGGGTGACAACTAAAACCTATGGCCGCCGATGTATTGACACCAGAGGAGGCCTATACGGAGTATTATAAACTCCCAGGTCTCGTCATCTATAGACGGTAACGGGAGAGCGGCGCTAAGATACAGAGCTGCCCGCCCGCGCCTCAGCACACCGCATTCCTGCACGTTAACCATAGAATCAATCCCTCAGCTCTCCGGCTCCACTTCCGGGTGACGGAGAAGTCATGTGACTGAACATCATGGCGCCCTGGTTGTGGCTTCTCTTGTGTTTCGGTAAGCAGATTGCTCGTCAATAAACAGAAGCTCGGACTACAAGTCCCAGCAGTGCTGACCTTGTCTCCACAATTTCATGCAGTCACCCATTGTGGGACTTGTCGTTGTGACAGTATTGTCAGTGACTTGTAGCAGTGATGCCAAGGTATTCTGGGACTTGTAGTCCTCCTAGCCATTCCAGGGAATAGTTCCTGTCCTTTCAGATTTTTTCATATGTATCCATTGACAGCAAGCAGAGGTCTTGATATAAAGTGTATTTAACCCCTTAAGGACCCGGGGTTTTTCCGTTTTTGCACTTTCGTTTTTTCTTCTTAAAAAATCATAACTCTTTCAATTCTGCACCTAAAAATCTATATGATGGCTTATTTTTTGCGCCACCAATTCTACTTTGTAATGACATCAGTCATTTTACCCAAAAATCTACAGCGAAACGGAAAAAAAATCATTGTGCGACAAAATTGAAGGGAAAACGCACCATTTTGGCATATTTGGGGGCTTCTGTTTCTACGCAGTACATGTTTCAGTAAAAATGACACCTTCTCTTTATTCTGTAGGTCCATACGGTTAAAATGATACCCTACTTATATAGGTTTTATGCAGGAAAATGTATACGTTTAAAATTGTCATCTTCTGACCCCTATAACTTTTTTATTTTTCTGTGTATGGGGCGGTATGAGGGCTCATTTTTTGCGCTGTGATCTGAAGTTTTTAGCGGTACCATTTTTGTATTGATCGGACTTATTGATCGCTTTTTATTCATGATATATTGATGATTTTTCATGATATAAAAAAATGACCAAAAATACTCTATTTTGGACTTTGGAATTTTTTTACGCATACGCCATTGACCGTGCGGTTTAATTAACGATATATTTTTATAATTCGGACATTTCCGCACGCGGTGATACCATATATGTTTATTCTTTTTTTATTTACACAGCTTTTTTTTTTATTAGAGAAGGGGTTAAATGATCTTTTTTAATTTTTTTTTTTTTTTTGCAATGTTATAGCTCCTATAGGGACATATAACACTGCACACACTGATCTTTTACATTGATCAATGGTTTCTTATAGGAAACCAGTGATCAATGATTCTGCTGCTTGACTGCTCATGCCTGGATCTCAGGCACTGAGCAGTCATTCGGTGATCGGACAGCGAGGAGGCAGGTAGGGGACCCTCCTCGTGTCCCACGATTTCACCGTGCCGATCCCAAACAGCCCCTTGAGCTAACCGGCATTAGTTTAGTTTCACTTTAGACGTGGCGATCAACTTTGAACACTGCGTCTAAAGGGTTAATAGCTTGCGGCACCACGATTAATGCCGCGCGCTATTAGCCACGTGTCCCAGCCGTTGTTAGAGGCCGGGCCCGATGTGGGCCCTGCATTATAGAACGGGAGCGGACTCAGGACGTAGAGGTATGCCCTAAGTCCTTAAAGGGGTACTCTACCCCTAAACATCTTATCCCCCTATCCAAAGGATAGAGATAAGATGTCTGATCGCGGGGGTCCCGCTGCTGAGGACCCCCATAATATAGCATGCGGCACCCCCCTGTTTCTGGTCCGAAAGCGCTGGAGGGTCTGGGTCCTGACCACGGGAACGGAAGTTTGTTACGTCACGACTCCGCCCCCGTGTGACGTCACGCCCGGTCCCCTCAATGCAACAGATGGGTGCCGCATGCTATATTGCGGCGGGACCCCCGCAATCAGACATCTTATCCCCTATCCTTTGGATAGGGGATAAGATGTCTAGGGGGTGGAGTACCCCTTTAAAGGGTTAAAGATTATCTTTATACAACAGGCATCAGCAGGAACCAGTTGCTAAGGCTAGTTCCCCTTAGCAACCAGATTCCTGTTATTTTACATTAAAAGCATCGATGTGATTGGTTGCCCGTCCGGCATGACGTCTTTGTCTTTTCAGTCTATGATGCGGCGGCCACAAAGATGAAGATTGTGGAGGAGCCCAATACATTTGGGTAAGTGATTTCACTTCTGTTTGGTATTCTGATCTGTTTGTGTATGTATGTATGTGTATGTGTATATATATATATATATATATAACGTATCCACAGCAGTGTTTCCCAACCAGTGTGTCTCGAGTTGTTGCAAAACTACAACTCCCAGCATGCCCGGACAGCCAACGGCTGTCCGGGCATGCTGGAAGTTGTAGTTTTTCAACAGCTGGAGCTATCCTAGCTGGAAAATACTGGACTAGATTTTCCGCCATTCCTGCTGGAATTTGGGTTCAGTCGACTTTAGTTTCCTATTGACTTCTACAATAAACTTATGGTCATGGCTAGAGATGAGCGAACTTACAGTAAATTCGATTTGTCACGAACTTCTCGGCTCGGCAGTTGATGACTTATCCTGCATAAATTAGTTCAGCTTTCCGGTGCTCCGGTGGGCTGGAAAAGGTGGATACAGTCCTAGGAAAGGGTCATCTAGGACTGTATCCACCTTTTCCAGCCCACGGGAGCACCTGAAAGCTGAACTAATTTATGTAGGAAAAGTCATCAACTGCTGAGCCGAGAAGTTCGTGACGAATCAAATTTACTGTAAGTTCGCTCATCTCTAGTTATGGCTTGTAATACTCCTTTCTCTCTCAGACTGAACAATCCGTTCTTATCACAAGCAAACAAGCTGCAGCCGAGGACAGATCCCGCTCCAGTCTCAGGTAACATAGGGTTAATGGGTGGGAACTCTAATCCTGGCCCACCATAAAATGGTTTAGGATTAGGGAGGGTTGTATAGGACTGGTAAAAACTGACAACATTCTGGCGGAAACAGCTTTAGGCTACATTCACACTGCAGGTTGTCTCCGTCAGTGTGAAGCCCGTTATTTTAGGATAGAGAATAGCCGGAGAAAAAATAGCTATTCTTTCCAAAAATAACGGCACCCAATGGAGTCCATTGACTATAATGGGGTCCATCGGGACCCGTTATTGGCCCTTATGACCCGTCAAACTGCAAACAAAAGGGGGAGTTTGATGGGGCATACCGGCAGTGTGAAAGGGGCTTTACACTGCCCATGTTTGTGCTATTGTAGCTCAGCTCCTTTACAGTGAATGGAATTGAGCTCCAATACCACATGCAACCTGAGTACAAGTGTGGCGCTGTTTGTGAATGGTTGCAACCAGGTTTTTCCCTGTCCTAGTCTACTCCAACTTAAAAGTATTATCTTTAAAGGGGTTATCCAGGAATAGAAAAACAGAGCTGATTTCTTTCAAGAACCGCTCCCCGTCTGTCTCCAGGTTGGGTGTGGTCTGTAGCTGAGTTCCACTGAAGTGAATGGAGCCAAGTTGTAATACCGCACACAACCTGGAGACAGATGTAAAGCTGTTTTTGAAAGAAATTAGCTCTGCTTTTCTATTCCTGAATAACCCCTTTAATGATGTTTTAGCTGTTCTGCTATTGAATTCATAGTTACTTGCATTGTATTTTACAGGACCACCACATCTTTTCAGGTTGGCTGGGAAGTGTTTCAGTTTTGTGGAATCCACGTAAGTAAACAGCGATATTGGGGTACCAGCAGGGGGCAGCAGAATATTGCTTCACTGACAAAGATCCCTGGCTTACTAAGGATAGGCCTGCCATATAAACATCCAGGATAACCCCTTTTTGTCCTTCCCTTAAAAGATCTTATGCCCTATCCAAAGAATAAGGGATAAGATGTCTAATCGCGGGGATCTCCGATGCGGCACCCCAATCATCCGATGCAGGGAGGGAACTCCACTCCGTGCCGGATGACTGGCGACCACATCCACCACGCCCCCTCCATTCATGTCTACGGGAGGAGGTGTGATGGCTACGTAATAGCCGTCATGCCCTCTCCCATAGACATGAATGGAGGGGGCATGGCGAGACGTCACGGACACAGCAGCATCAAGCTTCTGTGTTCTGGATGCCGCCGCTGCCGGCCCGGAGATCGCGTTACCCCTGGTATCAGACATCTTGTCCCCTAGATCAGTGGTCTTCAACCTGCGGACCTCCAGATGTTGCAAAACTACAACTCCCAGCATGCCCGGACAGCCGTTGGCTGTCCGGGCATGCTGGGAGTTGTAGTTTTGCAACATCTGGAGGTCTGCAGGTTGAAGACCACTGTCCTAGATGTTTTCCAGTGGAGAACTCCTTTAGCTTGTCTATAGGGAGTAGAGATGAGCGAACTTTCAGTAAATTCGATTCGTCACGATCTTCTCGGCTTGGCAGTTGATGACTTTTCCTGCATAAATTAGTTCAGCTTTCCGGTGGGCTGGAAAAGGTGGATACAGTCCTAGGAGACTCTTTCCTAGGAATGTATCCACCTTTTCCAGCCCACCGGAGCACCTGAAAGCTGAACTAATTTACGCATGAAAAGTCGTAATGCGTAATGCGTGACGAATCGAATTTACTGTAAGTTCGCTCATCTCTAATAGGGAGCATGGACTAAGAAATGATATTGTACATTGTTAAAAAAAATAGTTGCCTTTTTTTTTCTTTTCCTTTTCTTACGTTTGTGTTTATTCATCCCAGATTTGGATATAGCAGGAATAGAATATATATTATGTTTCCAGACACTGCTGGACTATGTGCAGTCTCCATGTCATAATCCTCTTGTTCTCTTCTCCATACTAGATACAAATACGAGTTCTGCCCTTTTCACAATGTAACTCAGCACGAACAGACCTTCCGCTGGAACGCCTACAGTGGCATTTTAGGGTAAGCTTTATTGAGAAGACATTCAGGCCATGATAGGACTGTATATATATGTATATATATATATATATATATATATATATATGTCAGCAAAAACTATACAGTGGGGCCTGTCAGAGGAAAGTAAGAAAAACTTACAAATTTTTTTTGCGTTGTTCTTCTTTTCTCTAATAGGATAAACATGTGACCATTAGTGAGCCTCCATATGACTTACTGTGTACTGAGGCTACTTTTGTTCTGTTTTAGGATATGGCAAGAATGGGAGATGGAGAACAATACATTCACCGGCATGTGGATGAGATCAGGAGATTCTTGTGGAAACAGAAACCGACAAACAAAGGTGACACAACTTCAGTCATTGCAACCGAAATCTACCGTAATACACAGCATTATAGATAATACTATTAGTTGTCATCAAGAACTATATACTTCTGTAGTCTACTTTTAAAGCATTAGTGTCATTTAAAACAACTTTTGACTTGTTGTCCAGACATTTCAAAAGTTGAAAATACGCCGGGTCTCACTCTAACTACGGAGCTAAGATCACGAGTTACAGCCAGGTGAAGTATGAAGCAGCATGCGCTTCACTCCCTGGCCATCCAGCATATGCGATCGTTGCATCAGTCTATGCAGAGAAGAGAGATGGTGGGATTTGGTTAACAGCTGGGGAATGAGGCGTATGCTTCTGCGCTTTTCACCCGCCCGTAACTCCTGATCGTAGCTAGTCCAAGGAGTGAGACTCGGTGTAATCTTAACTTTTGACAGGTCTGGACAACAAGACAAAAGTTGTTTTTAATGCATTTCATGTAGCAGCCACTGTGCTAGGACTGTAACTATTGGATTGTTTATATATTAGATGCAATTTATTCTATCAATTTATAGAGATTGTCGCAGTGTTAGTAGTTTAGCAGTCAGTCACTTCCAAAAGCAAGTGATGCTATCAGCTGCTGGGCCGACATAGCGATCACATGTAAGTACAGTGACCCCCCCCCCCCCCCCCCCGACCTACGATGGCCCCTACATACGATCATTTCAACATACGATGGTCTCTCAGAGGCCATCGCATGTTGAAGGCAGCATCAACATACGATGCTTTTGTATGTCGGGGCCATCGCATAAACGGCTATCCTGCAGCGCAGACTGCTTCAGCTGCCACCAGATAGCTGTTTACGGTGCCCCGTGTGGTCCGCTGACGATCACTTACCTGTCCTCGAGGCTCCGGAGCGTCCTCTTCGGGATCCCCTGCATCATCAGCGCTCTCCATCGTCGTCATCACGTCACTGCGCACGCCGTCCCGTCATCCAATAGGAGCGGCGTGCGTAGCGACGTGATGGCGGCGACGGAGAGCGAGGATGCCGGGGAAGCAGAGGCCTTGTCGGAGCGTAGGGGACACCCCGGGGATGCGGCGAGAGCGATGGAGGGCGACATCCAGGGCAGCGGTGAGGGTCCGGAGCGGCGGGGTCAGGTGAGTATAACCTCTAATACCAGTGGTCTTCAACCTGCGGACCTCCAGATGTTGCAAAACTACAACTCCCAGCATGCCCGGACAGCCAACGGCCTACAGCTGGGTGTTGTAGTTTTGCAACATCTGGAGGTCCGCAGGTTGTAGACCACTGTTTTTACATTGCACGGATCCCTCAACATACGATGGTTTCAACAAACGATGGTCCATTTGGAACGGATTACCATCGTATGTTGAGGGACCACTGTACTATATATTTTCGCACCCACACATTTAGACAAATACATTTCAGACTATAACTACATGAAACATAACTTAAAACTATGAAATTGCAGAGAATAACATTTTATCCATGGTAGTGAAGATGTGACTGCCAGCATCAGTGGTGATCAATGAAAGTGTAAGGGTTAACATCTGCACCCTTGCTGGTCTAGGAAAGTGTAAGGGTTAATACCCAGAAAATACAAAAGTTATCCTATATCTTGGCGCATCAATTGGACCCAGGTATAGGTTCAGGTAGATTTATTAATAAAAGCAACGCGTGTCGGCCCGGGACTAGGGTCTTCATCAGGTTATGAGACAGTTTCTGTAATAACCTGATGAAGACCCTAGTCCAGGGTCGAAACGCATTGTTTTTTTTTTTATTAATCTACCTGAACCTATACCTGGGTCCGATTGATGCGCCAAGATATAGGATAACTTTTGTATTTTCTGTTAATTTACCGCACCAGACGAGGGAATCCCCGCACTGGGTCCATCCTGAGACTGTTCACCGGATGATTTCTCTCGGTATGCTACTGTAGGCGTTGTGCTCTTAGCGCAAACACCATTTAGTAAGGGCAAACATTTACACCCGAATTTTCTCTACATATCCCTGACAGGCTTCACTAGGGGTGCACCAGGCTTTTTTTCTTTCTTTTCTACATTCTACTAAGGGTTAATACGGCACCCTTGGTGGTTTAGGAGGGTATAAGGGTTAATACGGCACCCTTGGTGGTTTAGGAAAGTGTAAGGGTTAATACCGGCACCCTTGGTGGTTTAGGAGGGTATAAGGGTTAATACGGCACCCTTGGTGGTTTAGGAAGGTATAAGGGTTAATACCGGCACCCTTGGTGGTTTAGGAAGGTGTAAGGGTTAATACGGCACCCTTGGTGGTTTAGGAAGGTGTAAGGGTTAATACGGCACCCTTGGTGGTTTAGGAAGGTGTAAGGGTTAATACGGCACCCTTGGTGGTTTAGGAAGGTGTAAGGGTTAATACGGCACCCTTGGTGGTTTAGGAAAGTGTAAGGGTTAATACCGGCACCCTTGGTGGTTTAGGAAGGTATAAGGGTTAATACGGCACCCTTGGTGGTTTAGGAAAGTGTAAGGGTTAATACCGGCACCCTTGGTGGTTTAGGAAAGTGTAAGGGTTAATACCGGCACCCTTGGTGGTTTAGGAGGGTATAAGGGTGCGTTCACACTGAGGAATTCCAGAGGAATTTTCTCGAGTAATTCCGCTTGCTTTTTCTGCTCCCATTTTTTCATCAAGACATTTTCAATTGACTTTAATGGACTTTCTGCTGTCCGGTTCACACTGAGGATTTTCTGCTAGCTGCAGTCAGACGCTGAATTCTGTTCCGCCTGAAGGTAGAACTTGTTCATGCGGAATCCTCAAGTAAAAGCCCATTGAAGTCAATAGAATTTTTTTTTCCCCTCACAAAATCCATTTTGTGTGGAATCCAGAGAAGTAGAATTGAATAGCCTCCTCCTTTAAAGGGGTACTCCGGTGCTTAGACAGATGCCTGATGGCGGGAGTCCCGCCACTGGGGACCCCCATGATCTTGCACGTGGCACCCCGTTTATAATCTATCACACCCCCACCCATAGGCTTGCATTGAGGGGTGGAGGCGTGACGTCACACACCGCCGGCCGTGTGGTCGCCGGTAATCAGACCCGGAGCGAACACGCTCCGGGGACTGATTACAAACAGGGTGCCGCGTGCAAGATCCCGGGGGTCCCCAGCGGCGGGACTCCCACGATCAGGCATCTTATCCCCTATCCTTTGGATAGGGGATAAGATGTCTAAGCACCGGAGTACCCCTTTAATTCCTCTTCATTTCCACTTGGAAATTCTGCATTAATTCCCCTCAAATTTCGCACGAATTCTGCATGATGGATAAAATGCCTGAAGTCAACAATTTCCTGACTGAACTTATTCCTCGTGAAAGCACCCTAAGAGTTAATACATGCACCCTTGGTGGTCTAGAAAAGTGTATTAGGGTATTATGGTAAAATGGGTACTCCGGTGGAAATGTTTTTTTTTTTTTTTTTAAATCAACTGGTTCCAGAAAGAAACAGATTTGTAAATTACTTCTATTAAAAAAAATCTTAAAGGAGTACTCCGGCGCGCACTTTTTTCCTTTTATCTGGTCCGGGCTGCAAAATAAAAGAAAACACACTTTCTCTTACCTGCAAACGAGCCCCCGAAGCTCTGGTACAGGTGTTCGGTCCCCGGGCTGTATTCTTCTTACTTCCTTTTAGCCCGGCACGTCACACGGAGCTTCAGCCTATCACCGGCCGCAGCAATGTCCCGCCTCGGCTGGTGATAGGCTGAAGCTCCGTGTGACGTGCCGGGCTAAAAGGAAGTAAGAAGAATGCCTGTACCAGAGCACCGGGGGAGCGTATGCAGGTAAGAGAAAGTGTGTTTTCTTTTATTTTGCAGCCCGGACGGGATAAAAGGAAAAAAGTGCGCGCTGGAGTACTCCTTTAATCCTTCCAGTACTTATTAGCGGCTGTATATTACAAAGAAAGTTCTTTTTTTTTTCTGTCCATAGTGCTCTCTGCTGACACCTCTGTCTGTGTCAGGAACTGTCCAGAGCAGGAGAGGTTTGCTATGGGGATTTGCTCTTACTCTGGGCAGTTCCTGATACGGACAGAGGTGTCAGCAGAGAGCACTGTGGTCAGAAAAAAAAAATCCAAAAAGAAAATAACTTTCTCTGTAGTATATAGCAGCTAATACATACTGGAAGGATAAAGATTTTTTTTATAGAAGTAATTTACAAATCTGTTTAACTTTCTGGCACCAGTTGATTAAAAAAAAAAATGTCCTCCACCTGAGTACCCCTTTAATACCTGCAACCTTGGTGGTCTAGGAAGTAGGGATCGACCGATTATCGGATTGGCCGATATTATTGGCCGATATTCACGATTTTTTAAGTTATCGGTATCGGCATCTAGCCTTGCCGATAATGTGTCTAGCGCATGCGGCCCCGCTCCGCTGTCCCGTTCTCCCGATCGCATCATGGCGTCCTATGGAAGAGCATGTGACACACACGTCACTCCGCCTCCCCTGCCCCCAGCGTAATGCTACGGAGGAAGCAGAGTGACATATATGTCACATGCTCCTCCATAGGACGCCATGATGCGATCGGGAGAACGGGACAGCGGAGCGGCAACACCCAAGGACAGCCGCAGGTGAGCTGTCTGCAAGAGGAGGAGGGGGGGCCTGCTGTCTATAAGGGGTGGGCCTGCTGTCTACAAGGGGGGGGGGGGCTGTTGTCTACAAGGGGGGGGGGGTGGGCCTGCTGTCTACAAGGGGGTGGGCCTGTTGTCTACAAGGGGGGGGGGGTGGGCCTGCTGTCTACAAGGGGGTGGGCCTGTTGTCTACAAGGGGGGGTGGGCCTGTTGTCTACAAGGGGGGGGTGGGCCTGCTGTCTACAAAGGGGGGGGTGGGCCTGCTGTCTATAAGGGGGGGGGGCTGCTGTCTATAAGGGGGGTGGGCCTGCTGTCTACAAGGGGGGGGTGGGCCTGCTGTCTACAAGGGGGGGGTGGGCCTGCTGTCTACAAGGGGGGGTGGGCCTGCTGTCTACAAGGGGGGGTGGGCCTGCTGTCTACAAGGGGGGGGTGGGCCTGCTGTCTACAAGGGGGGGGGGCCTGCTGTCTACAAGGGGGGGGGGGGGGGCCTGCTGTCTACAAGGGGGGGGTGAGCCTGCTGTCTACAAGGGGGGGGTGAGCCTGCTGTCTACAAGGGGGGGGGCTGCTGTCTACAAGGGGGGGGGGGGCTGCTGTCTACAAGGGGGGGGGGCTGCTGTCTACAAGGGGGGGGCTGCTGTCTACAAGGGGGGGCCTGCTGTCTACAAGGGGGTGGGCCTGCTGTCTACAAGGGGGTGGGCCTGCTGTCTACAAGGGGGTGGGCCTGCTGTCTACAAGGGGGTGGGACTGCTGTCTACAAGGGGGTGTGACTGCTGTCTACAAGGGGGGCCTGCTGTCTACAAGGGGGGGGGGGGCCTGCTGTCTACAAGGAGTGGGCCTGCTGTCTATAAGGGGTGGGCCTGCTGTCTACAAGGGGGGGGGGGGCCTGCTGTCTATAAGGGGTGGGCCTGCTGTCTATAAGGGGTGGGCCTGCTGTCTACAAGGGGGGTGGGCTGCTGTCTACAAGGGGGGTGGGCTGCTGTCTACAAGGGGGGGTGGCTGCTGTCTACAAGGGGGGGGGGCTGCTGTCTATAAGGGGTGGGCCTGCTGTCTACAAGGGGGGTGGGCCTGCTGTCTACAAGGGGGGTAGGGCTGCTGTCTACAAGGGGATGGGCCTGCTGTCTACAAGGGGGTGGGCCTGCTGTCTACAAGGGGGTGGGCCTGCTGTCTACAAGGGGGTGGGCCTGCTGTCTACAAGGGGATGGGCCTGCTGTCTACAAGGGGATGGGCCTGCTGTCTACAAGGGGGTGGGCCTGCTGTCTACAAGGGGATGGGCCTGCTGTCTACAAGGGGGTGGGCCTGCTGTCTACAAGGGGATGGGCCTGCTGTCTACAAGGGGGTGGGCCTGCTGTCTACAAGGGGATGGGCCTGCTGTCTACAAGGGGATGGGCCTGCTGTCTACAAGGGGGTGGGCCTGCTGTCTACAAGGGGATGGGCCTGCTGTCTACAAGGGGGTGGGCCTGCTGTCTACAAGGGGGTGGGCCTGCTGTCTACAAGGGGGTGGGCCTGCTGTCTACAAGGGGATGGGGCCTGCTGTCTACAAGGGGATGGGGCCTGCTGTCTACAAGGGGATGGGGCCTGCTGTCTACAAGGGGATGGGGCCTGCTGTCTACAAGGGGATGGGGCCTGCTGTCTACAAGGGGATGGGGCCTGCTGTCTACAAGGGGATGGGGCCTGCTGTCTACGCGGGGGGGAATATCGGTATAAGTTATCAGCCTGAAAGTTCACAGGTTATCGGTATCTGTTCTAAAAAAATCAATATCAGTCGATCCCTACTAGGAAGGTGTAAAAGTTAATACCTGCACCCTATGTTGTTTATGAAAGTGTAAGGGTTAATTTAATGCCTGCACCCTATGTTGTTTATGAAAGTGTAAGGGTTAATTTAATGCCTGCACCCTTGTTGGTCTAGAAACATTACCTAATGATAATATATTGTGTCTGCAGATTCATTTGGTCTGTGGAAGGAGCAACAAGTTGTCTGCGGTATCGGAGCCGAGCACGTGCGTCTACGCTATGACATTTGAAACCCCGTTGGTGTGTCACCCACATTCCCTGCTAGGTATGTCCCTTCAGGATAGACGCTGACAGCGGCTCCTCGTCCACCATTAACCAATGTTCTTGTGATTGCAGTCTACCCTACTCTAGGAGAAGCATTGAGAAGACAGTGGGATGAAGCAGAACAGTCTTTATATGATGAACTTATCACTGAACAGGTAGGTACACAGTGTATATAGACCTTCAGCAGCCACAAACTAAAGCAGTATTTTACAACCAGAGTGCCTCCAGCTGTTGCAAAACTATATTTTTGCAACAGCTGGAGGCACCCTGGTTGGTAAACACCGCACTATAGTGTATGGAGTAAATAGCACTTTGTTATGTAATTGATCTTGATCATGAATATAAAGTGCAGCTCTTCTCCCGTTTTTTCTTCACAGGGATATAAGAAACTGCTTCAAGACATATTTCGAGAAGCCGGGTACCTAAAAAAGACCATAGGGAACGAAAGTGACGTTAAGCCCAACCAGACTCATTCAAAGACATTCGACACACTGGACCAGTGCAGCGCGGTACGTACGTAGGTACTCATGGTTGGCGACGTTGTACCATTGCGGGCGACAACATTGTTACCAGTTGGCTTTGCAAAACAAACATACGTCCGCTCGGCGCTGCTTTATAGCGTGCGATGTGGTCGGACGTCTTATACTGTTCATCTTTTCAGGCTCACACCGAATTATCAGAGGAACTAAAGAGACTACAAGGCATCCTGGCGAGACACGGCATTTCTTATCAGAAAAACGGTGAGTGAAAGGATTAAAGGGGTTAAAGGGTCACTCTCATTAAAACTAATTTTTGCTGTTGCACTCCTTATGCTAAATGAAAAATATTTCTAATATACTTTGTTTAAAAAAAAATGAAGTTTTCTATGTTTTATTTGTGCTTAAAAAAGCTCAAGAGCACATTTTCCCCCATCTCATACACAGACTTAGGACCAAAGTCCAAACACAGGAAGTGCCGCCTGGAGTGCTGAGGGGGGGGGGTCCAGCCTCATCCAATCATAGTTCCTCTCACACATAACTGCCATATGCTGTTGGTTGGACTTTGGTCCTAAGTCTGTGTATGAGTTGGGGGAAAATATGCTCCTTCAGCTTTTTTAAGCACAAATAAAACATAGAAAACTTCATTTTTTTAAACAAAGTATATTAGAAATATTTTTCATTTACCATAAGGAGTCCAATAGCAAAAAAATGTTTTTAATGAGAGTGACCCTTTAAGGGGTACAGACTTGTAAATTAGAAAAAAATGTATTCAGTGGTATTAGCGCTATTATGATGTATTATTGTAGGAACTGCCTGTTACCCCAATAGTTGATTTGATAATATATAAAATAAAATAAAACTGCATGGAACAAATGTATATGGATAATGATTCTTTTACCCAATTTTTTGCTGAGTATGATGGACGATCTCCTTCTTGATGGATGTTGTCTGAAGTGTTCTGGGTCTTTGTGCTGTATCTTTAAAAAAGTGGTTCCTGCGCTGTATACGATCGTAGATAAAATCCTCCTTGATGCGATGCTCACGTGCTAGGAGAACGCCCCGGCCGGTGGCGTCTGCAACCAGCGAACGTGAAAGCTGCTTTGAAAAAGGAAATCGCTCATTTCCGAAACGCGTCAGACAGGTGAAGTCTTGGCGCTCACAGGTACCTGAGGAGCAGTCATTAAACACCGGAAGTCCAACCCCGGCTTCTTCTCTATTTCACGTTCGCTGGTTGCAGACGCCACCGGCCGGGGCGTTCTCCTAGCACGTGAGCATCGCATCAAGGAGGATTTTATCTACGATCGTATACAGCGCAGGAACCACTTTTTAAAGATACAGCACAAAGACCCAGAACACTTCAGACAACCTCCATCAAGAAGGAGATCGTCCATCATACTCAGCAAAAAATTGGGTAAAAGAATCATTATCCATATACATTTGTTCCATGCAGTTTTATTTTATTTTATATATTATCAAATCAACTATTGGGGTAACAGCAGTTCCTACAATAATACATCATAGTAGCGCTAATACCACTGAATAATTTTTTTCTAGAAATACTCAATTTAACAGCGGATCAGGGGTCTGTTATAGTGGTATAAAAGCAGCTTCAATAGTATATCCAGGAGTGCCGGTGTTTTAAATTCAATTTGATATATCCACGGATTTGTAAATTACTTCTATTAAAAAAATCTTAATCCTTCCTGTACTTATTAGCTGCTGAATACTACAGTGGAAATTCTTTTCTTTTTGAGCACAGTGCTCTCTGCTGACATCATGAGCACAGTGCTCTCTGCTGACATCTCTGTCCATTTTAGGAACTGTCCAGAACAGCATATGTTTGCTTGGGGATTTCCTTTTACTCCTAACAGTTCCTAAAATGGACAGAGATGTCAGCAGAGAGCACTGTGCTCATGATGTCAGCAGAGAGCTCTGTGTTCCAAACGGAAAAGAATTTCCACTGTAGTATTTAGCAGCTAATAAGTACAGGAAGGATTAAGATTTTTTAATAGAAGTAATTTACAAATCTGTTTAACTTTCTGGCACCAGTTGATTTAAAAAAAAAAAAAAAAGGTTTTCACCGGAGTACCCCTTTATCCAGGGATAGAAAAACAGAGCTAATTTCTTTTAAAAACAACTCCACGTCTGTCCTCAGGTTGTGTGTGTGTGTGTGTGTGGTGTTACAACTTGGCTCCATTCACTTCAATGGAACTAAGCTGCAGAACCACACCACACCTGAAGACAAACGGGAAGTGCTTTTTGAAAGAAATTCTATTCCTGGATAACCTCCCCTTTTAAAGGGTTACTCTGGTGTTTTAAAACCTATCCCCATCCACAGGATAGGGGATAAATGTCTGATTACAAAGGGTCCGGCCGCTGTACTCGTGTATCACCAGCACTGGTACATGGATGGGGTGTCTCGACCGTACTGGAGATGTTGGGGTACTCCGCCCCTAGACATCTTATCCCCTATCTAAAGGATCTTCGCTCCATGCAGCTGAAGAAGGGGGTGCTGCAGGAGAGATCTCGGGGGTCCCCAGCGTTCTCTCCTGCTGCACCCCCCATTCTTCAGCTGCACGGAGCGAAGATCACTCCATGGCTGCCGAGGGGCGATACAGGGGCCATGACGTCACGATATCCCGGCCCCTGTATTGCCCATCATCAACCACGGAGGGAACATGCAGCTGCCCCAACAGCGGGACCCCCGCGATCAGACATCCTATCTCAATCCTTTGCATAGGGGGATAAGACATCTAGGGGCAGAGTACCTATTGAAAAAACTAAAGTTGGATTCAAAATGGCCGTCATGGTCACCACCCATCTTGAAAAGTTTCCCCCCTCACATATACTAATGTGCCACAGACAGGAAGTTATCAACAACCATGTATCCATATAAATGGCCACCCTGTAGTTTGTTGGCATTTGTTACAGTTATACTGCCTTATTTTTAGTGAGTTACATTCATATATAAATACTGTGTGAATGTGTCCCAAGGGTCTGGGTCTTCCAGCATTTATTATTAGAAAATAGTCACCATTTTTCCTTATATTCTGTGCTTTTTGAGGGTCTTTTCTAGAGATGAGCAAACTTACAGTAAATTCGATTCATCACGAACTTCGCGGCTCGGCAGTTGATGACTTTTCCTGCATAAATGAGTTCAGCTTTCAGGTGCTCCGGTGGGCTGGAAAAGGTGGATACGTCCTAAGAAAGTCTCCAAGGACTGTATCCACCTTTTCCAGCCCACCGGAGCACCTGAAAGCTGAACTAATTTATGCAGGATAAGTCATCAACTGCCGAGCCGAGAAGTTCGTGACGAATCGAATTTACTGTAAGTTGGCTCATCTCTAGTCTTTTCCATCCCCGTCCATGCCTGCCAAGTGGGTGGGCTTTTCATTAGCTCCCGTACTTGCGGCACACCCTCCCTATCTACTATGTATTTTATTTCTGTAGATGGATTTATAGAAACAATGCAAATAAAAATAGTTTTTGTTGATGCCTTATTTGAACTAGAAAACATGTGATATGTATCTGTCCCCATCCAGGTTCATCTAATCCAGAATTGCCTCCGGTGAGTTCAGTCGCACCGACTCCAAAGGATGAAAAGAAACATCTACGAGGAGATACCGGAGATCGAGATGAACATTAGTGACAGACGTGCAGGATAGAGATGAGCGAACTTACAGTAAATTCGATTCGTCACGAACTTCTCGGCTCGGCAGTTTATGACTTATCCTGCATAAATTAATTCAGCTTTCTGGTGCTTCCGTGGGCTGGAAAATGTGGATACAGTCCTAGGAGACTCTTTCCTAGGACTGTATCCACCTTTTCCAGTCCACCGGAGCACCGGAAAGCTGAACTAATTTATGCAGGAAAAGTCAGCAACCGCCGAGCCGAGAAGTTCGTGACGAATCGAATTTACTGTAAGTTGGCTCATCTCTAGTGCAGGACTACTGGAGGAATCAATGTTTACTTGGTCATTAATTTCTTTCTGTAGGGCAGTGTTTCTCAACCAGGGTGCCTCCAGCTTTTGCAAAACTACATCTCCCAGCATGCCCGGACAGCCTTTGGCTGTCCGGGCATGATGGGAGTTGTATTTTTGCAACAGCTGGAGGAACCCTGGTTGGCAAACACTGCTTTGGGGGTAAGGTCACACGTACAGAATTCTGTGCATATTTGATGCGCAGGATTTGAAGCTGCAGATTTTAATGTAAATAAAATGACTGAACATCTGCAGCATCAAATATGCACAGGATACTGTACGTGTGAATACATCCTTAGGGTAGGGTCACACATATTTGATGCTGCGGATGTGCTGTAGCTTTGTGTGTCTGCTCGTACGAAGGGTCACACATTACATATTTTTGCTGCATATTTTCTGCAACTGATTTTGCTACCCAAAAATATAGTAAAATACAGCATGCGAGACCCTACCCTAATGGGATTTTCTCATAATGAAAACTTATACCTATCTGCAGGCATAGGTTATAAGTGTCTGGTCAGTGGGGGGGGAAACTACTCAATCACAAGGAATGAGGGTCTTATGTCCCTTGTTTGAATAAAATAGCAACAGCGCTTGGCTGCTGCCCCTCAATTTTAACTTTATGGAACTCAGAGACATGTCAAAAGTTTTGATCAGTCGTGGTCTGCTGCTGAGACCCCCCCCCCCCACACACACAGAGTGCGGAGAAAGTTCTGCTTAGCACTTCTCTCCCTGTCTCTCAATTCTAGTGTGCCCCCAGCTGTTGCGAAACTACAGTTTTAGTTGTAGTTTTGCAACAGCTGGAGGCACCTTGGTTGGGAAACCTTTCTCTACTCACTGCAAAAGATGGATTCTATGGAAAGTCTATGGTGCTCATCACCTGCAGCAACAAGACTGGAGGCAAAGCTCCTAGCTGAGCACTTCTCCCAACTCAATGTAGTGATCGGTGGGGGTCTCAGCAGCCAGGTCAAACTTTTGATTTTTTTTTTTTTTAAATGACCGTGACAGTTTAAAGGGGTTATCCAGGAATAGAAGAACAACGCTAATTTATTTAAAAAAAAGGCTCCAGGTTGGGTGTGATTTTACAATGTTGCTCCGTTCATTACAATGGAACTGACCTGCAGAACCAAACCCAACCTGGAGACAGTTCTGTTTTTCTATTCCTTGATAACCCCTTTAAGCCAAAGAGCATAACGTTCTTGTTAGTTTGCATCTAAACCACCTTATACAAAGGGCCATACAGACATTAAAAGAATAAAACAATTCAGTATGTAATTTAACTTTTGTTTCGTTTATACACTTTTTCCAGTACCATGACTGCTGCCAGTAATGTAAACCATGGTTGTCATCACTGTGGTGTTTTATGGCTACTGATACAGTGCGGGTTAGTTTACAACTTTTTGTAATTTAAAAGGGTACTCAGCTGAAAAACTTTTTTTTTTTTTTTTTTTTAAATCAAATGGTGCGAGAAAGTTACACAGATTTGTAAATTACTTCTATTAAAAAAATCTTAATCCTTCCAGTACTTATAAGCTTCTGTATGATCCACAGGAAGTTATTTTCTTTTTGAATTTCCTTTCTGTCTGACCACAGTGCTCTCTGCTGACACCTCTGTCCATCTCAGGAACTGTCCAGAGCAGGATAGGTTTGCTATGGGGATTTGCTCCTGCTCTGGACAGTTCCTGACATGGACAGAGGTGTCAGCAGAGAGCACTGTGGTCAGACAGAAAGGAAATTCAAAAAGAAAATAACTTCCTGTGGATCATACAGAAGCTTATAAGTACTGGAAGGATTAAAGTGGTACTCCCGTGGAACACTCTTTTTAAATCAACTGGTGGCAGAAAGTTAAACAGATTTGTAAATTACTTCTATTAAAAAATCTTAATCCTTCCAATACATTTTATGGGCTGTATACTAAAGAGGAAATGCTTTTCTTTTTGGATTTCTCTGATGTCATGACCACAGTGCTCTCTGCTGACCATTTTAGGAACTGTCCAGAGCAGGAGAAAATCCCCATAGAAAACATATGCTGCTCTGGACAGTTCCTAAAATGGTCAGCAGAGAGCACTGTGGTCATGACATCAGAGAAATCCAAAAAGAAAAAGCATTTCCCCTGTAGTATACAGCCCATAAAATGTATTGGAGGGGTAAAGATTTTTTTAATAGAAGTAATTTACAAATCTGTTTAACTTTCTGCCACCAGTTGATTTAAAAAAAAAAAAAAAAAAATTCCACAGGAGTACCCCTTTAAGCCTATATAGTAAACCATACTTCTCTTCAGTGTTCAGAAATACCTGATTGCTTTAGTGAATATACAATAATGAAATCTTTTTTTTTTTTTCTTCACATTATGTTGCGGCTGAAATGAAAAATAAATCCATGTTAACAACCCATCATTCTGAACTCTATCCCCCATAATGATAATGTTAGAAATCTTTTCAAATTTATTAAACAGGAAAAACTAATCTTGCAGTGACATAAGTATTCAGACCCTTTACTCCAGTCTTCGTTGAAGCCTCTTGGCAGTGATTTCAGCCTCCAGTCTTCTTGGGGATGAGGCCACAAGGTTTACCCACCTGGATTTGGGGATTTTCTGCCATTATGCTCTGCAGATCCCCTCAAGTTCTCTCAGGGCAAATGAGGACTAGTGGTCAGACTAAGAGCAACATCTCCATAAAGCAGTGTCTTCTAACCAGGGTGCCTCCAGCTGTTGCAAAGCTACAATTCCCAGCATGCCCGGACAGCCTTCGGCTGTCCGGGCATGTTGGGATTTGTAGTTTTGCAACAACTGGAGGAAGCCTGCTTTGGGAACACTGGCATAAAATATGTACATTGCATGTTTGCTTAAATGGACACTGTCAGATACAAAAACTTTTCATATGTTGTAAAGCATGTATAACCAATAGGTTTTGCAATTGCTTTAATTAGAACATTTTCAGTATTTCATACCGAAAAAGCCAGTCAAACAACTGCCCCCCTGCCTGCTTGGATACATACTAGTCCTGCTGTGTCCATGCGTCATCACCTATGTCATGGACACACTTCTTGATTGACAGCTGTGAGCGCAGGGCTCAGAGCTGGAGGAAAAATCCTCCCACTGTCAGCTTGTGTCCCGCTACTGTCAGTGAGGACAAGCTGGGAGTTGTAGTTTTGCTAATGCTAGGGGAGATGTGAGCAGACAGCATACTGAGGGAGGGGGCGGAGACCTGCACAGTGGCCACGCCCCCTCGATTTGAGAGGAATTCAGACTAGTAAGCTAAATTAAAAGTGTAATATAAAAATAAAGGTGCTAGACACATAAAAATTAGATGTACATGGTCAGGATTAGGCACTGAGTGATATATTTAAAAAAAAAATGTTTTTTGTTGGATCTGACGGCTACGCTTTAAATGGGCACTGTCATGAAGTAAAAAAAATGATATGTTGTAGTACTTAAGTACTACAACATATCTGTAATATACTTTAATTAAAAAAAGTGATTTTTAACAAGTTTAAAATCACTTTTAAATTCGGCCACTACGGGTCGCCCTCCTAGTGGCCGAATGCATTCAGCAGTGACGTCACCACTGAATTTCGACTCATTTCAGCCTGGCAATGAGTCGAAATTCAGGCACTGCTGTGCTCGCTCCCGCCTGTCAATCAAACAGGCAAGAACGAGCACGCTGATAGCTGGGGCTGCGCGCATTGGCCAGCTCCACTGGCCTTGCGCACGGCCCCCCCTGCCCGTTTCCCTGTCCGGAGGCAGCGCGAGCACTCATTGCTGCGCTGATCCTCCGGATGGGTAAGTCTGATCTGCAGTGCTATTGGCAGATCATCTATGCGTGCTCCCGACAGGAGCGCTGCATAGACGATCTGAGGGCGGAAGCAAGCGCCCAGCAAGGCATCAGTGACGTCGTGCCTGTTGGGAAGCGCTGCTTCCTGCCCTGCTTTATAGAGCAGATTTAGAAGCACTAAATCTGCTCTATTAAAGCGACTTAAAAGTTTTTTAAAGCCAGGTAGGGGGTTAGGGCTAGATTACTAATAGGTAGGGACATATTAGATTATATATTACTTGGTGGGAGCTACACTTTAAGTTTCCTTCAATTCTCCAAAAATAAATTAAGCAAATTTAGAATTTACATTGTGAACCCCAATGGGAGCAATGACAATCTAAAAAACAAATAGAGGGGTAGCATCATAAAATGCCTTTTACTCTATATATAACTAGACGCTGCTATCGTACGTTGCTTATATTACTGGCTACAGTCGCAACCAGAAAATGGTGCATACCCGAAAAAAATCTTACTTTTATTTATTTTAGAATTGAAGAACTTTATGTATTGAAAGTTTAAGATCCACTTCAAAAGGATTGGTTCTTACAGTCCTATTAATAAAGCTGTTATTTTGTACTATGTGTCAGTATTTCATACATCTTTGACAGGCTCCTATCTATCTCTCTAAGGTTTCACTCTTCAATCCTTCCTAGCATTTTAAATAGATTATGATCTCAATTACAGGCATCCTCTGATATATATGGAAATCACTTTGACTACTTACTTCAGAAACAATCTAACCTCTGATATTTTCTTTATTTTTATTTTTTTTAAGTGGTTATCCAGGAATCGAAAAACAGCTGATTTCTTTCAAAAACCGCTCCCTGTCTGTCTCCAGGTTGGATGTGGTTCTGCAGCTCAGTTCCATTGAAGTGAATGGGAAGAGAAAAACAAAAGGCACTCCTTGTGGAGTATCACTTGCAACAAGCATACCGGGAAGGGGGAGGGTAAATCGCCGCTTACCAAAAGAGGTTGTGTACCGACATACACAACAATGGTAATCGTATATGGATTAAAAGTGCCCGTCTGCAGCCTTCCTGGAACTTGAAATGACAGAGTGGGTAGGACTTTGTGGGTGCAGGAATTCCAGTGCTGAACAAGGCAATGAGTCACAGAGGTAGTAGTACCAACCAAACTGTTTATTAACAACAATGCAACGCGTTTCGCTGCGCATGCGCAGCGAAACGCGTTGCATTGTTGTTAATAAACAGTTTGGTTGGTACTACTACCTCCGTGACTCCTTGCCTTGATCAGTGCCGGAATTCCTGCACCCACAAAGTCCTACCCACTCTGTCATTGAAGTGAATGGAGCCAAGTTGTAATTCCACACACAACCTGGGGACATACGTGGAGCTATTTTTGAAATAAATTAGCTCTGTTTTTATATTCCTGGATAACCCCTTTAAGAATTTTGGAGGCCACTGTGGGAATCTTCAGTGCAATAGAATTTTTTTGCCTTCACAATATTGTTTCTGCACTGTACAGGCAGTTCTTTTCCCCCTCATGGTTAAGATTTTTGCTCTGATACCCATTGTAAGCTGTGAGACCTTTTATAGACAGGACTGTGTCTTTCCAAATCACGTTCAACCAACTGGATGTACAAATGTATTCATTCTATTGTTTCCTCAGGCCTGGTTGCCTAGTCGGCTGTATGTAGCACTGAAGGCTATGCTGTCTCTGTAGCTTAGCTTGTGGCGCTACGTTTTTTTACGCACCTCCCATTAGTCTTTATACTAGTTATACAAGCTGAGTAATAACAGCGTGCTCAGTTCTTTTTAGGGATTTCTGGCCACTTCTAGTGGTTGTAACCAAGCTGGAGGGGACAGGGGACTCTTTGAACTCTAGATAGGTGTGGGTCCCAGAGATGGGAGCAAATCAGACATCTAATCACTCGCTCAAAAAAAATCACAATTTCTGAAGTGATAAATGTGTCGCTTTTCTCATCAAAAACAGCACAGCCTCACTGCTCAGAACACTGCTTCCATTATCTTCATTGGAAGCGGGACAGTTCACTTTTTAAAGGCAATGGTAGGTTCAGGCCCAGTCCCCCTGCACTGCCCAGGGCTTCATAAGGTACTACTTTGTGCACGTGTGAATGTATCATTAAAGTGACGCCTTCTCATAACCCATTCACCCCACAGCCTAACAGTGGGTTTTTGTAATTTTAAATGCCTGGGCTGAATTTCGGTCCCAATTTGGCCCTGTAAAACATATTGTGGCCCCTGAAACAGTGCACCCCCAGAAATTCTTTACAATATACACCATGTCTAGAGGAAACGTTGCAAAGTTGCCGATAGCAACCAGATCGCTTCTTTCATTTTTCAGAGACCTTTTCAAAAATGAATGAAGCGATCTGATTGGCTGCTATGGGCAACTCAGCAATAGAGATGAGCTAAGTTACAGGGATTAGATTCGTCACAAACTTCTCGGCTCGGCGGTTGCTGACTTTAGCCTGCATAAATAAGTTCAGCTTTCAGGTGCTCCGGTGGGCTGTAGACTTTCTCCTAGGACTATATCCACCTTTTTCTGCCCACCGGAGCACCTGAAAGCTGAACTCATTTATGCAGGCTAAAGTCAGCAACTGCCGAGCCGAGAAGTTCGTGACCAATCGAATCACTGTAACTTCGCTCACCTTTACTCAGCAACTTTGGACAGGTTTTGATAAATCTCCCTAAATCTCCCTAAAATTTAAAATACACTGGGGAAGATCAAAACCTGTGCAAAGGGGTGATTTTTGCTAGGGGCAACTGCACCACTCTTCCGCTACACAGGTTGATAAGTCCCCTGCCCCCCACCCCCCACTGAAATCCATAACAACACACTGTGCCCCACAAATCAAATTACGGTACATATATTACACACCGATTTATATACTGTCCCCCATATGAATATACTGTACCTCAATGAATTATATATACAGTACATATGAACTGCATACTGTACCCCATTAATAAACTAATATACTATGCCCCATATATGCATACATTAATACACACTGCGCCTCCATAAATAAAATTTACACACACTGTGCCCACCTATGTGTTCTGTGCATACAGGGATTGGCTGGTGACTGGCTCATCCAACCTTTATGCACTACACTACTATATGTGTATATATATATATATAGCAATGTGTATATATATATATATAGCAATCCAAGGGAAGTAGCACCCCCCAAGAAAAAAAATGTAGTGGTGCACGCAGAACCGGACCCCGGTCAATGGTCCATATGTAGATATAAATTAGTAGAAGTCCGCAGCACACAGATTAATATAGGTGAAAAAAACGTGAAATTTATTCCATATTCAGGTGAAAGTTACAGCGACGTTTCAACCAGCTCTCCTGGTCTTTCTCAAGCATAACACAAGTGAATAAAGACCCATTTTTATGGGCCACACAATTAAAAATCCAATTAGTAAAAAAGTGTAAATATTATAAGTGTTACATGAAATCACAGCAATATAAATATATTATATTAAAAGTGCATAATGTATGTCACATACATATATCCAAATTTCCATATACGTATACATACGTGTACCCCAAAACCATACATCAACTTCTACTAAGGTTCTGATCAAATGTGAAATATGAATTAAAATCATTAAAAACAAATGTTTGCAGCAACAGGGATAGGGAAAATCACTCACCGCCATAATGGAGAATGTAAGCGTGGGTAAAATCTAACTGCGCATGTGCACCCGGATCCTGTAACGGAAGTCAGAGGGTGCATAGGACCTGTAGTCATGGTGATCGTCCATGGAATTAGCGTATCGGCTCTTCTGTGCACGCGCGCAGCGTTCCAAGCCTCGCTTCCACTATCCAGACCTACGAGCCCATCTGCGCACGCACACAGCGTTCCAAGCCTCGTTTTCACATTTTCAGGCCGTCTAGTGTCCCGATCACCATGGTGATGTGTCACATGATAAAGGTAAAGTGGTAAGTAGATGTAAAAATAAACAAAAGCAAAATCAAATGAACGAAATAAAAATAAACAAAGTAAACAAAATATGGAATGGTCTATTGATATCGAGATTGTTGGTCCAGATCCCCGTTATCTTAGAGGCGTGCAACTGCAGGTCCGGACCATAGACACAATGAAGTGTCTCGACCCTGATCCGCTGGAGCGCGGTATCCAGTGGCAACCATAGTCTGAGGCCACCAGCTCTCTATCGCACAATAAATGCCCTGACCTTGGGCTAAAGTGGGGACTATTGTAAAACATGTACTGGAACTGCGTCCAGGTGAGACTCATTCCGTAGCTGTTGGCAACAGCTATAAAATAAAAATGAAATGAAAAAAATGAATAAAAATAAAAAAACTAAGTGAATGTTACTACACTAGAAAATGAAAACAAGTAGAAAAAATAAAAAAATTAAATTAAAATAATAAAATTAATAATACTGTATTAATAAAAAATGAACCAAGTGTATTATCTGTAAGTTAAGGATTATTCCACTAAACAGTCAAAAAATGTATCAAATATGTACTATACACCCCTGGCTTCCGACAGACAACAATTGGCAATTAAATAATATAACAATCATTTATTACAGAATATAAAGAATACAGAAGGAATTATTTTGAGGATGAGTGACGGTATTCCCCTCCAGTTACTGCAAAAAAGAAAAATAACACGGTTATTAATACATTTTAAATGGAAATACTCAGTTCCAAATAATTTTTAACAATAATATCACTTGTGTTGCATACACTGGTCTCTATGTATCATAACTTAGAGGATATCCAGGATTAACTACTTTCCTAACACCCTATGTGATATTTTAAAGTCAACATTTAGACCATGAGGTCTCAAAGAATTCAAAGTGTAGATCCATTTAAAGGGGAACTCCGGTGGAAAAAAAGTTTTTTCAAATCAACTGGTGCAAGAAAGTTAAACAGGTTTGTAGATCACTTTTATTTAAAAATCTTAACCCTTCTAGTACTTATCAGCTTCTATATACTACAGATATACTACAGAGAAACTTGTGAAGTTCTTTCCAGCCTGACAACAGTGCTCTCTACTGACACCTCTGTCCGTGTCAGGAACTGTCCAGTAGGAGAGGTTTTCTATGGGGATAGGATTCTAATCTAATTAAGATTTTTTTAATAGAAGTAATTTACAAATCTGTTTAACTTTCAGGCACCAGTTGATTTGAAAACATTTGTTTTCTACTTCTTTCCACCGGAGTTCCCCTTTAAGCTCAAGTCTCTTCAGACGTCCTTGCCTATCTCCCCCTCTTTTCAAAGGGGTTACAGGGTCCAAGACCATGAATCTCAGGTCCCTTTCGTTGTGTGAAAATTCTGAAAAATGCTTCGATACCGGGAGGTCAAGTTTTTTCTTACGAATTGAGTATCTATGTTGATTCAGTCTAGTCTTGAGGTCCCATGTGGTCTCCCCAACATACAGGAGACCACATGGGCACCACAAGACATAGACAACAAAAGACGTGCTGCAGGTAAGATATTGTTTGATAGGAAAAATCTGTCCTGTGGACGGATGGCAAGAGGACTCTCCCTTTGCCATCAGTCCACAGTTGGTACAAGATCTGCAGGGGAAACTGCCCTTCCTAAACGTGGTAAGGTAATGTTGGCCACTCTTTTTAGTAGACATATCGGCCTTCACCAACTTATCTTTCATGTTAGTAGGTCTTCTATAGGCCATAATGGGAGGTAATTTTAATTCTGGAATATGTGCATATCCCTCAAGCAGATTCCAATATTTCCTAACAATTCTGCCAATGTCAGGAGAAAGGTCATTGTACGTGGAGACAAATGCTATGCGTGGATCTGTGGGCGTCCTAGTCTGTCCAGATGTCAGTCCCCTTTGTGTTTTGTCAATTCTATCTTTTTGTTTTGCAATCAATCTCATGGGATATCCTCTATCCCTAAAGTTTTTAAAAAATTTTTCCAAAGCCTTATCAAATTTCTCTTCTGAGTCCGTGACCCTCCTTGCCCTAAGCAATTGGCTATAGGGCAAGGAATTCACCATGGACCTGGGATGGCAACTATCAAATTGAAGCAACGTGTTACAATCAGTGTCCTTCACATAGAGGTCTGTAGTCAGGCAATGTTCATGTATCGTCACTAATACATCTAGAAAGCTCACCGATACATAAGAGTGGGTTAGAGTGAAACGAATGTCTGGATCCTGTTCATTAAGATAGTCCTGGAACAATAATAGATCTGTCAATGTACCTGTCCATATTAAGAATACATCGTCTATGTATCTCCACCACTCCAGGATAAACCTGGAGTGATGGGATACATAGACGTAACGTTCTTCAAACCGTGACATAAAGATATTGGCATACGTTGGCGCAACGTTACTTCCCATTGCGGTACCCCGCCTTTGTAAGAAAAATTGATCATTGAAAATAAAGTAATCATTCTCAAGTACTGTACGTAGTAATGCAACAATAAAGTAAATTTTAGCAGGTGAGAAATTGGCTTGTAGTAAAGATGTAGTGACAGCCTCCACACCCCCATCATGTTGGATGGAGATGTAGAGGCTCACCACATCGAAAGAGGCAATAATAGCCCCCTCTGGAATCTCAATATTTTCAATTTTGGAGAGAAAGTCTGAGGTATCTCTAATGTAAGATTTGGCTTGTGTTGCAAATGGTCTTAGTACTTTATCGAGAAAAATGGAAATCCTGGAAGTTATAGAATTTTTGCCTGAAACAATTGGGCGCCCTGGTAGATTGACTAAGTCCTTATGCACCTTTGGTAAAAGGTAAAAGTTGAGGTGTAACTGGGAATAGGACTGTAAGGTACTTTTGAACATCCTCGTCTATCACAGACATGATCAGACCTATCTCCAAAATTGTCTTGATCTTTCTCTCTATAGTGAATTTTGGATCCCCTGATAATTGTTCATAGACCTCTTCATCATCAAGCTGTCTCCTTGCCTCATTCATGTATTGTCCCCTGTCCATGACCACGACCGCGCCACACTTATCAGCTGGTTTAATCACCAAGTCGTGGTCATGGACAAGGGACATCAATGAGTCTAGTTCACCTCTAGTCATATTTGGATGTTTCAATTTTACATTGCTATTGTTCAATTTCAACAGGTCCCATCTAATACAGTCAGCATAGGTATCAATATCATGAGTATCAAATAGAGGGTTAAAATCACTCACATTTTTTAGGCCCAGGTCTTGTAGTCTCATGCCACTAGAGGAGGAAGAGGAAACAAAACTGAGTATTATTCAAATTTCCCTTATGCATAAATCAAGCTTTCAATCTCAATTTCCTAATGAATTGGGACACATCAAGTTCTAACTGGAACCAATCCATATATGTGCTTGGGCAAAAATCTTAATCCTTTACTGAGTACTTGCATTTGGTCTGAAGTTAATGTTTTGGAAGAGATATTGATCACATTCAGCACTTCCTGTGTGTCCCCTTGTTCTGTAGTGCTTTGTTGTTCCTGAGTCCCCGAGTTCTTGTTCCTTCGGTTGTGTTTCCTGCCGCTCCTCCTGTAGCGTCCCCTTGTGGTGGACGCATCCCTAAAAAAGGCTGAGTAACGGTATTGTTAATGGCCTCAACTGTTGCAACTCTGTTGGTAGAACTAATCCCATCCACAGTATCCCGGCTGTGTCTGTTCTTCCTCCAATTAGTGGAAACTGCACCCCAATTGTATACTCTCCCCATTGAGTAGTCTGGACAGTACCTGTACCACTTTCTTTTCTTGTTTTCCTCTAGCTCACCCATGAATTCAGTCAAAAAGTCCTTCTGTTTAGTCAGAAATTGTTGTAAGTCGGTATCTGGTAAAATGTCCTTTAATGTGGTTTCATAGTCACATACCAGCTTTTTAACACCAAGTAAGTCTTGTTGCAAAAATTCTAACTGGAGTAAAATCAAATCCAGAGAATACTTATTTGATATAGCTTCAAATTTCATGCGATATTCCATTTCATTGACATATGCATTGTCTCTAGGGTGAGATCTCATCCCTCTCGGTATCATCTGTGCTATATAGTACTCTGCCATCATAGATACCTCAGACTTTCTCTCCAAAATTGAAAATATTGAGATTCCAGAGGGGACTATTATTGCCTCTTTCGATGTGGTGAGCCTCTACACCTCCATCCAACATGATGGGGATGTGGAGGCTGTCACCACATCTTTACTACAAGACAATTTCTCACCTGCTAAAATGGACTTTATTGTTGCATTACTACATACAGTACTTGAGAATAATTACTTTATTTTCAATGATCAATTTTTTTTACAAAGGCGGGGTACCGCAAAGGGAAGTAACATTGCACCAACGTATTCCAATATCTTTATGTCACGGTTTGTAGAACATTACATCTATGTATCCCATCACTCCAGGTTTATCCTGGAGTGGTGGAGATACATAGACGATGTATTCTTAATATGGACAGGTACATTGACAGATCTATTATCATTTCAGGACTATCTTAATGAACAGGATCCAGACATTCGTTTCACTCTAACCCACTCTTATGTATCGGTGAGCTTTCTAGATGTATTAGTGACGATACATGAACATCACCTGACTACAGACCTCTATGTGAAGGACACTGATTGTAACATGTTGCTTAAATTTGATAGTTGTCATCCCAGGTCCATGGTGAATTCCTTGCCCTATAGCCAATTGCTTAGGGCAAGGAGGGTCACGGACTCAGAAGAGAAATTTGATAAGGCTTTGGAAAAAATGTTTAAAAACTTAAGGGATAGAGGATATCCCATGAGATTGATTGCAAAACAAAAAGATAGAATTGACAAAACACAAAGGGGACTGACATCTGGACAGACTAGGACGCCCACAGATCCACGCATAGCATTTGTCTCCACGTACAATGACCTTTCTCCTGACATTGGCAGAATTGTTAGGAAATATTGGAATCTGCTTGAGGTATATGCACATATTCCAGAATTAAAATTACCTCCCATTATGGCCTATAGAAGACCTACTAACCTGAAAGATAAGTTGGTGAAGGCCGATATGTCTACTAAAAAGAGTGGCCAACATTACCTTACCACGTTTAGGAAGGGCAGTTTCCCCTGCAGATCTTGTACCAACTGTGGACTGATGGCAAAGGGAGAGTCCTTTTGCCATCCGTCCACAGGACAGATTTTTCCTATCAAACAATATCTTACCTGCAGCACGTCTTTTGTTGTCTATGTCTTGTGGTGCCCATGTGGTCTCCTGTATGTTGGGGAGACCACATGGGACCTCAAGACTAGACTGAATCAACATAGATACTCAATCTGTAAGAAAAAACTTGACCTCCCGGTATCGAAGCAGTTTTCAGAATTTTCACACAACGAAAGGGACCTGAGATTCATGGTCTTGGACCCTGTAACCCCTTTGAAAAGAGGGGGAGATAGGCAAGGACGTCTGAAGAGACATGAGCTTAAAGGGGAACTCCGGTGGAAAGAAGTAGAAAACAAATGTTTTCAAATCAACTGGTGCCTGAAAGTTAAACAGATTTGTAAATTACTTCTATTAAAAAATCTTAATCCTTCCAGTACTTATTAGCTGCTGTATAAAACAGATGTGTGAATTTCTTTCCAGTCTGACAACAGTGCTCTCTGCTGACACCTCTGTCCGTGTCAGAACTGTCCAGATTAGAATCATATCCCCATAGAAAACCTCTCCTACTGGACAGTTCCTGACACGGACAGAGGTGTCAGTATAGAGAGCACTGTTGTCAGGCTGGAAAAAACTTCACACATTTCTCTGTAGTATATCTGTAGTATATAGAAGCTGATAAGTACTAGAAGGGTTAAGATTTTTAAATAAAAGTGAACTACAAACCTGTTTAACTTTCTTGCACCAGTTGATTTGAAAAAACTTTTTTTCCACCGGAGTTCCCCTTTAAATGGATCTACACTTTGAATTCTTTGAGACCTCATGGTCTAAATGTTGACTTTAAAATATCACATAGGGTGTTAGGAAAGTAGTTAATCCTGGATATCCTCTAAGTTATGATACATAGAGACCAGTGTATGCAACACAAGTGATATTATTGTTAAAAATTATTTGGAACTGAGTATTTCCATTTAAAATGTATTAATAACCGTGTTCTTTTTCTTTTTTGCAGTAACTGGAGGGGAATACCGTCACTCATCCTCAAAATAATTCCTTCTGTATTCTTTATATTCTGTAATAAATGATTGTTATGTTATTTAATTGCCAATTGTTGTCTGTCGGAAGCCAGGGGTGTATAGTACATATTTGATACATTTTTTGACTGTTGAGTGGAATAATCCTTAACTTACACATAATACACTTGGTTCATTTTTTATTATTAATTTTTTTATTTCTATTTTATTTTTCATCTTTTATTTTTATTATTTTTTACTTTTTATTATTATTTTTTTCTACTTGCTTTCACTTTCTTGTGTAGTAACATTCACCTTTAATTTTTTAGTTTTTTTATTTTTTTCATTTCATTTTTATTTTATAGCTGTTGCCAACAGCTACGGAATGAGTCTCACCTGGACGCAGTTCCAGTACATGTTTTACAATAGTCCCCACTTTAGCCCAAGGTCAGGGCATTTATTGTGCGATAGAGAGCTGGTGGCCTCAGACTATGGTTGCCACTGGATACCGCGCTCCAGCGGATCAGGGTCGAGACACTTCATTGTGTCTATGGTCCGGACCTGCAGTTGCACGCCTCTAAGATAACAATCTGGACCAACAATCTCGATATCAATAGATTATTCCATATTTTGTTTACTTTGTTTATCTTTATTTCGTTCATTTGATTTTGCTTTTATTTTTACATCTACTTACCACTTTAGATTTATCATGTGACACATCACCATGGTGATCGGGACACTAGACGGCCTGAAAATGTGAAAACGAGGCTTGGAGCACTGGGCGCGTGCGCATATGGGCTCGTAGGTCCGGATAGTGGAAGCGAGGCTTGGAACGCTGTGCGCGTGCACAGAAGAGCCGATACGCTAATTCCATGGACGATCACCATGACTACAGGTCCTATGCACCCTCTGACTTCCGTTACAGGATTCGGGTGCACATGCACAGTTAGATTTTACCCACGCTTACATTCTCCATTATGGCGGTGAGTGATTTTCCCTATCCCTGTTGCTGCAAACATTTGTTTTTAATGATTTTAATTCATATTTCACATTTGATCAGAACCTTAGTAGAAGTTGATGTATGGTTTTGGGGTACACGTATGTATACGTATATGGAAATTTGGATATATGTATGTGACATACATTATGCACTTTTAATATAATATATTTATATTGCTGTGATTTCATGTAACACTTATAATATTTACACTTTTTTACTAATTGGATTTTTAATTGTGTGGTCCATAAAAATGGGTCTTTATTCACTTGTGTTATGCTTGAGAAAGACCAGGAGAGCTGGTTGAAACGTCGCTGTAACTTTCACCTGAATATGGAATAAATTTCACGTTTTTTTCACCTATATTGATCTGTGTGCTGCGGACTTCTAATATATGCTATATATATTAGTAAATTTGAGTAGCCGTATTAGTCCAGTGATACCGTAGTGTTAACTACCTTCCTGCTATGATGTGTATACACATTATACAGCAGGAAGGGGTAAAAGTGGATTTTTAAGTTAAAAAGTAAGGGCATCTCTCTCTGTAAGGTTTCTGACCAATCCACGCGTGACTCTTATGTTGTGTATCATCCAAAACCAAATCTGTTGCACAGTGATCTTAAAAAGAAAAACCAAAAACACAAGCGTTAAAGATCAAAAATTATTTTAATTCCCATATTGATAATAAAAATAATTCCATGAATTTGTAAACCATTGCATAAATGCTATAGTGTAAAAGTTTTTTTTTTCTCTTAAAAACAAGTGTTAACAATTTTGTAACGATTCACTATAAGTAAAATGATTATGCCGTTATAAATAATACCTTCTTTATCAGGGGGGAAAAAAAAAAAGAAGACAAATTCCATTCACAAGACCATTCTTTTTTTTTTTTTTTTTCACTACAAGCAGGCTAGATTAGCTTCCATAAATTAATACATGTAAAATCTATAATATTTAAGGTCTTATACTGACCACAGTTACACAAATATACTGTAACAATATTACTAATATTTCAAACACTAGTGAAGGTAAAGATAGATAACCGAAAACGATATGTTCTTAATAAAAAAAAATAATAAAAATAAATAAAACTACAATATGCTGCTTGAATTCCATCGTAAACCCTCCAAAGTCTGCAAAAAAAAAAAAAAAACCTGAGAAACCAAAACAATACGTAATTTATATATTCTAAGTCATTGCTATATGGCAACATCCTGGAAAATCGGCACAAGCTACAAGAAAGGAGGATCGGTCACGTATTCGGCAATACGCTTGCACAGTGTTACATTACTGATAGTATTGACGGACAGACGTGAGACAGCAGCACACTGGTGCAGACTAGAGATGAGCGAACTTACAGTAAATTCGATTCGTCACGAACTTCTCGGCTCGGCAGTTGATGACTTATCCTGCATAAATTAGTTCAGCTTTCAGGTGCTCCCGTGGGCTGGAAAAGGTGGATACAGTCCTAGGAGACTCTTTCCTAGGACTGTTTCCACCTTTTCCAGCCCACCGGAGCACCTGAAAGCTGAACTAATTTATGCAGGATAAATTATCAACTGCTGAGCCGAGAAGTTCATGACGAATCGAATGTACTGTAAGTTCGCTCATCTCTAGTGCAGACCTATCCTTCCGTCGTTCAGGCGCATCATTTTTTTTTTTATTACCGCCCGGGCCCATCCTTCCACCGCCCAGATAAGGGACTGCATAAAAGAATAGAAGCTTTCCAACATGGGGAAAGCGATACAAAATAACTTATTCAAGGCTTTCCCTTTTGATTAGGCCAGTGGTCTCCAGACTGCAGCCCTCCAGATGTTGCAAAACTACAACTCCCAGCATGCCCGGACAGCCGTTGGCTGTCCGAGCATGCTGGGAGTTGTAGTTTTGCAATATCTGGGAGGGACGCAGTTTAAAGGGGTTATCCAGGAAAAAAAACTTTTTGTTATATATCAACTGGTTCCAGAAAGTTAAACAGATTGGTAAATTACTTCTATTAAAAAACTTAATCCTTTCAGTACTTATGAGCTTCTGAAGTTTAGGTTGTTCTTTTCTGTCTAAGTGCTCTCTGATGACACCTGTCTCAGGAAACGCCCAATTTAGAAGAGGTTTGCTATGGGGATTTGCATCTAAACTGGGCGTTTCCCGAGACAGGTGTCATCAGAGAGCACTTAGACAGAAAAGAACAACCTTAACTTCAGAAGCTCATAAGTACTGAAAGGATTAAGATTTTTTTAATAGAAGTAATTTACAAGTCTGTTTAACTTTCTGGAACCAGTTGATATATAAAAAAAAGTTTTTTCCTGGAATACCCCTTTAAAGACAGATAGATTAGATAATGGAGCTAAACTGCAATACCACATACAACCCATGGGGAGGGGTGGCGCTGTTGCTGGAAGAAAGCAGCCATGCTTTTGTAATTCGGTACAACCCCCAAAAACATAGGAATATACAAAATATTAAAACCAAAAAAAATACCCAAAAAGTATAAAAGTTTAATTTTCTCCCCCACAGTAAAACAGCACCAGGTCTAGTAAACTCATTTAAAAGAAAAAGAAAGGTCTAAGATGTATACATTGTATAGGATTATTGGATAGCACATAGCAGTCACGCCTCCTCCCATAGAGGTGAATGGAGGGGGTGTGGCGGCTGGCATCACCAGTCATTGGGCACAGAGTGGCGTTCGCTCCGTGCACAGATTGACTGGGGTGCTGCAGCGGAAATCGCGAGGGTCCCCAGCGGCAGGACCGATCCTGTGGATAGGGGATAAGATGTTTACAGCGGCGTTCCCCTTTAATGCAGAATCGTGCCATATATTGCAATAAGTGATCGATCCTCCTGAATTATTTGGTCGAGCGCCTTCCAATTGCCGATCGTAAATATATTGTCATTTATTGTAAATACAGAAGAATTTTGATAACGCTTCTTCTAGTGCATTGGTTTGTTCATTGCATTTTAGGAGCTGCAGTCATTGCATACACCATGTACAAGAGACCCCCCCTAACACGAAAAGTCACCCATGGCCAGAATACTACAATCCACGTTTATTTTTTATCGTTAATGGATCCAATATCAGAATCAAACTTAAGGGTTAAACTTACAGAACAATGAAAGGTTCTTCAGACAAGTGGAAGAAACTGCATACACTGACCCAGGCCTGAGCCCATCCACAGGGGAACAAGGGGTGGGGGGAGATGGACTCAGGACTTCAACTATAAGAAAAATAAAAAAATAACCTCACAACAAGCTGCTCATTCAGATTTACATTTTGGTACATTTCTTTGGTCTGTTACTTTTCTTTAAAAGGGAATGTTGCTAAATATATAAAGAAGAAAAGAAAAAAGAAAAAAATAATAATAATAAAATAGCATTTTAGTACAGTAGCACCCAGGGAGGACATGGATCCAGATATGCCTGTTTTAGCAAATACCATCATTCTCCAAAAATAACAAGAATTCTTGAATGCCCATTCTATTTTGGTGCACGGTTTCAGGGAGCTTGACTCCAAGGAACGTCACTCCGTATAATGTCAATCAACTCTGTCATTTTCCCATCTTCAGCAAGTATACCGTATCAATCCTACAATTTCGGATGGAAACGTCGTACTTGCTGGATGTGTGAAAAAATTCAAATTTGATTGACGATGAGCGCCGCTTCCTTGTAGTTCTATTTATAAATAAAAATATATCTATACACACAGAATGACAGTGGAATGGCACCACACTCTAGCTATAAGAATAATGCTACAAAATTACTATTTCATGGGGACTGCATGTATTTACTAAAACAGGCAGAACAAAAGGGACCATAGGTCCTCATGATTTAACAGTTCATGGTACTCTGCTGCTCAGCATTTGGAACAAACTGTGACGGGAGCTTGTGATTTCATAGCCCCGTCCCCTCATGACCTCACACCCTCAATGCAAGTCTATGGGAGGGGGCGTGATGTCATGAGGGGGCAGGGCTATGACGTCACAAGCTCTCTGCGCCAGCGTTCGGGAACAGTTTGTTCCAAACACTGAGCAGCAAAGTACCCCCTTTAAGCACTACATAGTTACAAAAGTCTGTATTATTATATTCGCCATTATATTCTTTACAGCCAATGTACAGTGTCAGATACCTCTGGTTGTATAGGTCTTCAAGTGAATATCTCTAATTCTGTGAGGATTAAAGCATCCAGTCAACTTAAGATATATGTGTATGTTTTCTGGATTCCAATCACTGGGACCCCCCAGAAATGTGGAGAACAGACGTCCAAGACTCCTGTCAAAATAGAGTCCATGGGACTCCACTATCCCCGACTCTCTCTCAGCCAGTAACTGGATCCGCAATGTGATGGCCACTCTATTCTGATAGAAGACTTCAAGGGGTATTCCAGTGAAAAACTATCAACTGGCTGCAGAAAGTTAAAACAAATTTGTAAATTACTTCTATGAAAAAATCTTAATCCTCCCAGTACTTATCAGCTGCTGAAGTTGAGTTGTTCTTTTCTGTCTGACCACAGTGCTCTCTGCTGACACCTCAGGAATTGTCCAGAGTAGGAACACATCCTCATAGCAAACCTCTCCTACACTGGACAGTTCCTGAGACAGACAGAGGTGTCAGCAGAGAGCACTGTGGTCAGAGAGAAAAGAACAACTCAACTTCAGCAGCTGTTAAGTAGTGGAAGGATTAAGAAGTAATTTACAAATCTGTTTAACTTTCTGGAGCCATATGATATGGGGGAAAAAAAAAAAAAAAAAAGCTTTTTTTTTTTTTTTTACTGAAATACCCCTTTAAGACCAACATTCTCAACAAGCTACAAAAATAATAATGTAACAGAGTTATAAAGTAAAAAAACATGTCTACTTTCTTCCAAAACAGTCCACAGGTTGGGTGTTGAATTTCCACTCCACTTTTAGTCATTTCAATGGTGCTTAGCTGCAAACAGTCACAACCCATGGAGAGGTAGTCTGGAAGAAAGGAGCTATGTTGTATGGACAACTCCTTCTGTTGAGCTGAAAAATCAGTATCTATTAATGAGCTCTTAAAGGGGTTATCCAGGAATAGAGAAACAGAGATAATTTCTTTCAAAAACAGCTCCACATCTGTCCCCAGGTTGTATGTGATATTTCAACTTTGCTCCATTCACTTCAATGGAACTGAGCTGCAGAACCACACCCAACCTGGAGACAGACGGGGAGTGGTTTTTGAAAAATATTAGCTCTGTTTTTCTATTCCTGGATAACCCCTTTAATATGCGATCCTTATAGGGCCGTTTAGTAACCAGACTACTATACCCAACCTAGAAGTGCTATGCTGAGATGGTCATGCCTCCTGCTTATGTAAATCAGGTTCTGAACAAGATAAATAGGTATCTCCCAACAAAATGTCACACACAATAACAAGTCTGTAACACACGAGGATCTATAAAAGTTATGGGAACAGCACAATGGACACTCCATCCGGCAAGCATTGAGACTGCACAACACAAAACAACCCACAAAGAACAGATGTACAGTACTAATATACAACGTGCTGATCCTACACACCAGAACTCACGTTAAGGGGATATCAGACAGATATGGACCACAAACTGAGAACCACTTAAAAAGTCCTTTTTTTTATGGTACCGTAAAAGGGCCTTTGGATTTGTATGAACCTGTTCACTTCCAGCTACTTAGGCCAGTGTTTCCCAACCAGGGTGCCTCCAGCTGTTGGAAAACGACAACTCCCAGCATGCCCGGACAGCCCTTGGCTGTCCGGGCCTGCTGGGAGTTGTCGTTTTCCAACAGCTGGAGGCACCCTGGTTGGGAAACACTGACTTAGGCCATAATAAAAAGCTACAATATCACATGCGTATTATGAACACAGACACACAAACTTTTAATCCCACAAATAGCAGGACAGAGTAGGTGCCTTTTAATCCCACAAATAGCAGGACAGAGTAGGTGCTTAATGGACATCCACATGTTGTTAAGTAGACAAATGGGTTTCGCAGCTCACAGCCACTTCCTCAGGTATCTGACGAAGCAGTTGTGAGCTGCAAAACATGTTGCATTCCGAAACTCCTTTCATTTACTTATGAAAATGCAAATTTCCATTGAGCACCTACTCAATCTTGCTATTCCTGGGAGGATGAGTCTGTGTGTCTGCTAACATAAGAAAAAGAGGGTTGCGGAAAGACGATTCTTTTTATATACCTTGCATAGTGTTGTGCATGGTTGGCACAACTTTTTCTGGTAAGCGCTAAATCACATAAGAGGTTAACCTATGTTTGCAATACTGCTCTATTGAGCCCTTTACTTCACTTGTAAATCACAAAATGTGACATTTGTTTCTGTAGATCTTCAGGTTCACCAATCTCAAACCACCGTATGGTCACCCAAATGTTGGTTGGTAAAACCAAAAAAAGGGTTTTGGTGTAGGAGGTCAAATTAGACTGTAAAATACAGACATTGCAAATCGGATACGTGTTTTTACAACAAGATTTGCTACAGAAATCCAGCACTTCTATTCAGATTTTTCGTTACAGATTTGCAACAGGTCCATACAGGGATAAGCCCCCTTGTCATTCAATGGGGCTAATTCTCAGCCTTTCGATGCGGAATGTTCAACATAATACTTAAAGGGGTATTCCAGGAATGTTTTTTGTCTATCTATATATCAACTGGCTCCAGAAAGTTAAACAAATTTGTAAATTACTTCTATTAAAAAATCTTAATCCTTCCAATAATTACCAGCTGCTGAAGTTAAGCTGTTCTTGTCTGTCTGACAGCAGTGCTCTCTGCTGACATCTCTGCCCGTCTCGGGAACTGCACAGAGTAGAAGAGGTTTGCTATGGGGATTTGCTTCTACTCTGGACAGTTCCCAAGACAGGTGTCATCAGAGAGCACCGAGACAGAAAAGAACAACTCAACTTCAGCAGCTCATAAGTACTGAAAGGATTAAGATTTTTTAATAGAAGTAATTTACAAATCTGTTTAACTTTCAGGCACCAATCTATTTAAAAAAAAAATACACCGGAGTACCCCTTTAATGTGCGTACGGCCATCATTTGCTGATTCTGGCGGAGGCTGCTGCAAGCTTATTTTCTGTTGTGTGCATTAGCCCTTAAAATGGAGTGTAGATACCAGCACTATGGTGTAGACATATCACAAAGCATAAAAGATACAATCCAGTATAGGATCAACCCTGACTTTATCTTCCTTATGTAATGTAAACTCTAAGACATGGTAAACAAATAATAGAATAAGATCTACATTATTTCATTAGCTTGTAAACTGGGCTCAGCTCTGGTTTTATCAACTTTTTAGGCTCTACTTCAATATTTCCCAACGAGGGTGCCTCCAGCTGTTGCAAAACTACAACTCCCAGCATACCCGGACAGCCTTCAGCAAAAGGTGTATGGGTACCTTTAAAGGGGTTATCCAGGAAAAAAAACTTTAGATAGATATATATATATATATATATATATATATCTATATACACACACATAAACTGGCTCCAGAAAGTTAACAGATTTGTAAATTACTTCTCTTAAAAAATATTAATCCATACAGTACTTATGAGCTGCTGAAGTGGAGTTGTTCTTTTCTGTCTAAGTGCTCTCTGATGACACCTGTCTCGGGAACTGTCCAGAGTAGAAGCAAATCCCCATAGCAAACCTCTTCTACTCTGTGCGGTTCCTGAGACAAGCAGAGATGTCAGCAGAGAGCACTGATGCCAGACAGAAAAGAACAACTCAACTTCAGCAGCTGATAATTATTGGAAGGATTAAGATTTTTTTAATAGAAGTAATTTAAAAATCTGTTTAACTTTCTGGAGCCAGTTGATATATAAAAACAAGTGTTTTTCCCGGAATACCCCTTTAAGATATCTTGAAATGTCTATTTTCATAATTATGTGAAACAAGAATTCTGGAGCATCTTTCCTTAGATGTATGAATTGCACCGTTCCATACAAGTATTACCATTCCGCAGATCAATAGGTTGTGTTCAATCATTGTCACATTCTATAGGAACACAACCAATTGACAAGGGCAATGGTAACGTGTCAATGGCTACTATTCTGAATTTCAACTTATACAGAGAATTTATTTTTGGACTTGCATTAAAAGAAATAAAATAAAAAAAATAGAATAAAAAACATTTCAGGTTGGGGTGAATGAAAAAAAATGTTCCTAACATCTAAGTATAAGACGTTTAATTTTAATATTTCTATATTTCCTACAAATAGATATATAAAACATGCTTCTATTCATCGCAGTACTAAGATTTCAAGACTGTATAAGTATAAAAAAAATAAAAAAAATAAAAAGTTAAAGACCAAAGAAAAGCACCATAATTCTTGTTGCGCATAAAAAAACCAAGAGAAAAAAACCTAAATATTTAAAATATACCACAAAATCAATACTTCTAAAAAGTTACCATAAGAAAAATGAAATCAATATATATATGGCCACTTTTATCTAAATAATAATATTCTCATTTCATTGTGAATTAAATGGTAAAAAAGCTAAATAATTAAAACAAATGCTACGTAATATATGTCACACCTAGAGTATGTCATTCTACATGTTCAATAACAGGCGCCTACGCTCTAAAAGAAATAGCAAGAATCAATTATAAAAAAAAAAGGAAAAAAAATCTTCTAAAAGAAAATGTTAAAAACGTTTCATACAGACACTTCTAATTTGGTCACGGTTAGAATTAAAAAAACAAAAAACAATTCACTTTGCACATTTGTTTTGCCTATAAAACACTAGTCATTAAATGTCTTTGGCAAAAGACCACACAAAACAAGAGAAAAAAAAATAAAATAAACATTTTCTACACAAAAAAAACCCATATTAATACACCAGAAGCTCACTCATAACACACAGCACATTGTGGCGTTTCTACAGTTACCCAGAATCTGGAATTACGAGAACCATGTTGATTTTTTTATTTTGTAAAACATTATGTTCATCAGGTTTATATGCATAGTTTATTCATGCAGGTCTAATACCAGCTTCTTGTTTCTTTTATGTTTTTTTTTTTTTTTTTGTTTTGTTTTTTTTTGTGCATTTTGGTATTTTATTTATTTATTTTTTAAATCTTCCCCCCCAAAGTCTTTAACCACTATGGAGAAACTTCATCACAAGTGAACATTTGCCACATCTTGGCTGGCTTTATGAATGAATTTCTCTGAAATGTGAGAGCTGAAATACATACGTAATGCAACACAGTAGTTGGTCATTTACAATTCGGGATGGGTAACTTTTTGATTCTTTTTGTCTTTTAACAGGAAAAAAAAAAAAAGCACAGATTGTTTTACATATAAAACAGCTCATTCAATAAATTGTAACTAGATACAGTGTTAGAATACAGTATTTATATAGTCCTGAAGTGCATTTACCAAACCATCAATCCCAAGTGAAAGCAAAGATATATATAAAAACAAAATATCACTTGATGGTGAACAATTTTTTTAAAAGGAGTCATGAAACTTTGACTGACTTAGAAAATCTCAAGAGAACAGAGGGTACAATTATTCCTTAAGAACTACGTCCCCCCCCGCCCCAAAATCACATTCATACTCTAAAAATGTAGGGATCTTGGATTAAGCTGCTACAAATCGGTCCAAAGCAGTTGAAGCCAAACTGAGGTATAAAGGGGGTTGGTTGTCTTAAAGCGAACTTGTCACGATTAAAATACTAATCTAATCTTTCAGATGCCATGTTATAGAGCAGCAGGAGATGAGCAGATTTATATATAATTTTGTGGGAAAAGATTCAATAGGAATTGTATTTTATTCATTTAAAAGGGGTACTCCGCCCACGGACATCTTAAAGGGGTTATCCAGGAAAAAAAACAAATGATATATCAACTGGCTCCAGCAAGTTAAACAGATTTGTAAATTACTTCTATTTAAAAAATCTTAATCCTTTCAGTACTTATGAGCTTCTGAAGTTAAGGTTGTTCTTTTCTGTCTAAGTGCTCTCTGATGACACGTGTCTCGGGAAACGCCCAGTTTAGAAGAGGTTTTCTATGGGGATTTGCTTTAAAACTGGGCATTTCCCAAGACACTTGTCATCAGAGAGCACTTAGACAGAAAAGAACAACCTTAACTTCAGCAGCTCATAAGTACTGAAAGGATTAAGATTGTTTTAATAGAAGTAATTTACAAATCTGTTCAACTTTATGGAGCCAGTTGATATATTAAAAATTTTTTTTTTCCTGGATAACCCCTTTAACCCATATCCAAAGGATAGGGGATAAGATGTCTGATGGCGGGGGTCCACCACTGTGACCCCCTGCGATCTCCGTGCAGCACCTGGCATTTTAAACACTATTTTTAGAACACTGGGTTCCCGCAACTGGAGACATGATCTCATGTGAGGACACACCCTCTCCGTTCATGTCTATGGGAGGGGGTGTGACGACCCCCTGGCTCCACGGCGCTGACAGGCCACAACAGGTGAACGGTAAAAGGAGTTTATTTGACCAGAATGCAACACGTTTCGCTGCGCAGCGAAACATGTTGCATTCTGGTCAAATAAACTCCTTTTACCGTTCCCCTGTTGTGGTCTGTCAGCGCCGTGGAGCCGGGTTCCTTTGAAGCCTTCTTCCTAATCTTGCCATATACTTACCGGAGGGCAGCAGACGACCCATCACCATTCTATGCCTACATCATTGTTGTATATGAATTAGCACAACCACCCAGGGTGAGCAAACCAATTTATATAGTTATCTCACTGCGGGGTCTCAGCGTTACTACTCTATGGAGCGCCTTTTTCTCTTACTTCTAGAGATTTTAAATGACTGACATACAAGTTCTATTGAATCTTCCTCTTAAAATTATATATATCTATATCTATCTATCTATCTATCTATCTATCTAAAGATATAACGGCTCAGCTCCTCCTGCTCCATAACACAATGTCTGCAGATCAGATATCAGGTTCAGTGTGACAAGTTCTCTTAAGGGTAAGGTCACATGTACAGCATGTGCTGTGCAGAGTATTTGATGTTGCGTATGTGCCTACAGCAGTCAGTAAGGTGAGCTCGCTGCTGCGGCTGGGTAGCTCTGTGTGTCTGCTAGTAGGATTTCCCGCTGTAGACACATTTCCTGCTTGTAGCATATGCTTAACAGGAAAGCTGCCGCTACGAGTGGACACACACAGCTGCCTGGCCACAGCAGGGGGCATGCTCTCGTGACTGACCCGGCACATCCACAGCGTGAAATATGCTGTGGATGTGCTACATGTGACCTACTCTTAAGGTGGAAAAAATATATTTGAGAAAGCTTTTTAAGTTTTAGTTTTTTTTATACATTTTTATTCTATAAATTAATCATCTGTGTTTGACAATATGGAAGATTGTTTTATAGGCAAAAAAAAATAATTGTTAAAAATATCAGCTAAAGTTTCACAATAGTTCCCCTTCTATTCTAAATATGGTACCAAGCCAATCTTTTACAGCAGAAATAGAAGAAAAAAATTAATAAAAAAAAATAGTAAAAGAAGGGGGGGGGGTTAAATTATTAAAGACTAAAGAAATTCAGAAGAGCACCACTGCCAGGTTCAAAGTTGGTGTTAAGTTTTTTCCTCCCCACATCAGTTTTTTTTTTAGTATTTGTTTTTGTTTTTTTAGGAATAAAGTTAACAAGCAAATTTTATTTCAAACTTCCAATTATTCAAGCATGCCCAGAAAAAAAAATTGTAAGAAAAAAAAAAGTTTGCAAAACACACACATGAAATAAAGAGCTTCATTTTTTTTTAGCTGCTGTAAGGTATAGGCACTTGATAAAAGTGGCCATGTGACCTCATTTCACATCTCTGAAAAGCTTATAAATGAATGATATCATGAGGTTAAGAGTCATACAAATATGTTAATTATGAAAAAAGCTATTAAAAAAACATAACATTGCCATAAATCTGATCATTTTTTTTTTAAATTAAAAAAGAAGAAATTAAAGAAGAAAAAAAAAAATGGTTCCTTCAATAGAATGATTTTTTATAAATGCATACAACTACTGTAAATATGTGCCTTCTCATTCTCCGTCCATTTGCTGGTTATAATTATAAGTACTATTAGTTTGCACTTACCTGAAAACTGTAAAAATCCTAAGATAGACTGTTCACTACTCAGTATTGTTCATTTCATAAAAGTACTAAATTCAGCATATGAAAACAATAAATTTACTACACTAATTCATTTCTCTAAACTGACGTGAAATAGTTCTTTCAGTTCACAGTACACACAAAAAAGCTCAATATTATCGCATATTATTAATAATAATATATATAGATAGATATAAAAAAAAAAAAAAAAAAAAAACTACAAAGCAGCTTAAAGCAAATTTATAATAACCTCTAAACATAATCCCTGGTTAACAAAGTGCTTTTACAAGAATTAAACTTCTTCAAAATAACCTAGTAAAAATAGTGCTAGACTGATTCCAAGCTCACAAGTTGTATGTTCAACAATGCTGTCACATGAAGCACCAATATATATATATATTTATATAAATATACACATTTTTTAGAACCTCGGGGGTTCACAATTTGTTAAACCCTATGTTGCTTTAAAATAGTTTTACCCTCGAGGAAGCTCACAGAATTTGCCTCCATAAACTGAATCACTTTTTTTTTTTTAAATTTTTTAACCAAAACGATCAATTGTATTATGTTTAGTTTTAGTTTTTTACTACCGTATATATAAAAGGCAAGCATTCCAGAACAGACCAAGTTTATAGACAATGGCCCCACCCCTTCATACATCCTTATAGACTTTTACCGCATTCACACACACTGTAAGTGAAATTCACATCATGGTACTTCTCACAAGCCGCGAGGGCCTGCGATTCTTTTTTGGCGATATGGGTCCTTTGAAATCGTGGCTCACCCGAAGCTAGTTTAGTGGGTACTGTAACCGATATGTCTGGTCAGCTGCCTGTGAAGATTCTTTTATAAAGTCCTGTAAAGGTTACAGATTCAATGTATTGCCCCCTCTCGGTCAATGAATACTTATGGACCAAGGTAGGTCATGGTCTGTTTTCAGCTAATAATCCATTTTGCATGCTAAGAAGAAACAAGGAACCCATGTTTGAACTCATCCTTGGTGCCATTTGTGGGTAGAGATCAGTCTATTACCAGTAGAAGATACATTTTGAATACATTTTTTTTTTATATACCTTTTAGTTATTTTCTTAATTATATATCAAATGATAAAAACACATAATGCATTATTTAGTTTGATTACATGATACGGGTGGATTTCCCCAGTGGATTGGTAAAACTGCTGTGTTGAAAGGCTCATCACCATTTCATTCTTTTGGTCTTGCAGTAAGGACATTCCGGTTTGCTAGATGCGCACTGTTCACATAAGACGTAATGCTGGCAGGGCTGCAGGACTACACTTCTGTCATTTTCATGGCAGACAACACACTTCTGGGAATGCAGCTGGATTATCAACTGGAGAGAAGGGAAATCACATTAAATTTAAAACATAAATTTGAAGAAATGTTGGTACAGCGGAGCAATATGATCAGGAGAAGTGGTATACTGTGCCTTGGGATTTTAAATGAAAAGGACATTTATAAGGGTACTCTGCCGATAAGATGTCTGATTGCAGGAGTCCCGCGGATGGGGACCCTGCTATCACCCTGCTGCACCAGGCATTCATTTAGAGCGTGGGGTGCAGCGCTGGAGGCTCGTGACATCATTGTCACGCCCCGCTCGTGATGTCAAGCCCCCTCAATGCAAGTCTATGGGAGGGGGCGTGGCGGCCATCACGCCCCCTCCCATAGACTTGCTTTGAGGGGTGTAGAAGTGACGTCACAAGCGGGGACGTGACATCACAAGTATCCACCCCGCATCGCTAGACACCCGGCACTGTGTTCGCTCCGTGCACCGGATGTCTGAGGTGCCGCAGCAGAGGTCCCCAGACATCCTTGGATAGGGGAAAAGATGTCTAGGGGCGGAATTTCTGCGGAAATATTTCACACAGCAGAGTCCCACTGATTTTACACAGAGGAATTTCTGAGACGGAAACATCTACCGCGGTTATCTCGATTTTGGCGTCCACAGAAACAATGAACATGTTCGACGGAGACTGCTCCTTTCCGAGCGGTCCTAATGTCGGCGAACAAGCAAATTTGCGGTAAGTATTTTTCGTGCGGACATTCGGCAAATTTTCCACCGTGTAAACATAGCCTTAGGGGAAAAACTAGTGACACTCCTAGCCTAAGGCTGGGTTCACATTGAGGAATCTATGGCCCAAAATTCAGAGAGAAGCCACCAGCAAATGAGTCAGCGCTGGGACCGTGCGGACATTATCGTCCATACTGTGTACTATGCAGCGGAATCACATTGACAACAGGACTCTGCTGCACTGTCTTTTCGTTTCCAAAGGATAGGGGATAAGATACCTGATCGTGGGAGTCCCGCCGCTGGGGACCCCCGGGATCTTGCACGCGGCACCCCATTTGTAATCAGTCCCCGGAGCGTGTTGGCTCCGGGTCCGATTACCGGCGACCACACGGCCGGCAGTGTCATGCCCCCTCTCATAGGCTTGCATTGAGGGGCGGAGCGTGAAGTCACACGCAGTTGGCCGTGTGGTCGCCGGTAATCAGACCCGGAGCGAACACGCTCCGGGTACTGATTACAAACGGGGTGCCGCGTGCAAGATCACGGGGGTCCCCAGCGGCGGGACTCCCGCGATTAGGCATCTTATCTTTTGGATAGGGGCATCTATCCTTTGGATAGGGGATAAGATGTCTAGGCACCGGAGAACCCTTTTAAGTTAGGAAAATTTGTAGTGTGAATAAACCCTAAGAGCAGTTGAAATCAGGGCTCCTTAATGTCCTAAAAGGGTTTTTTCTCCATGCCCACTGTTTTCCAAACAGCGTGTCTCCAGCTGTTGCACATTTACAACTTCCAGCATGCTGGGAGTTGTAGTTTTGCCACAGCTGGAGGCACACCGTTTGGAAAAGACTTGCCTCTCAACTGGATAGGTCAGTGTTTCCCAAACAGGGTGCCCCCAGCGTTTGCAAAATTACAACTCCCAGCATACTGGGAGTTGTAGTTTTGCAACAGCTGGAGGCACTCTGGTTGGGAAACACTGGGATAACACCTGAAGTTTTACGCTAATCTTATGTATATGAACTAAACCGCCGGTCTGGATAAAGGCCTTCCCTACTTACAGGTTTACAATGGGCTTAACATGAAGCCTGCATTTTCATACTAACCCCATCAATTGTTTCCATGTCAGTGCGGAGCTGATTTTTAAGAGAATGTAGCTTTGGTAAAGGAAGCTTCTCTAGGTCACCGTAATTTCTTGTAGTGGAAAGCTGTGGAAATACACATAAGACGTCAAATTCTTCCTGAAGCTTCTTCAGTTTGCCCTCTGTTTCTTCCTTCTGTAAAAGTGCTACTTGTCGGTCCGCGTCTGCTGCCTTGGCACGCTCTTTTGCCTCTTGGGCTTCTTTTTGCCATGCATCACAAGCCTTGAGAAAGATAAATCAACATTTCAATCAAAAACATTAGCATTCTACATTCACATCAAACTTACAGCAGAGAAAATCATCGAACGCACAGAGATTATCAAATTAAAACCGCACAAACTGAGGCTAATTCACACGCATTCACACAGACATGTACATTTTACTCTGCAATATGCAACCATATATTAACAAGTTTAGTTCTTATCATGGAGCCAAACATTACAATACAGTGATCCCTCAAGTTACAATATTAACCCCTTAACGCAGGACGTAAATGTACGTCCTGGTGACGTGATACTTAACGCACCAGGACGTACATTTACGTCCTGAGCATAACCGCGGGCATCAGAGCGATGCCGGCATCATGCACGGCAGGTCCCGGCTGTGGATCGCAGCCAGGGACCCGCCGGTAATGGCGGACACCCGCGATCCCGCGGATGTCCGCCATTAACCCTTCAGATGCCGTGATCAATACTGATCAGGGCATCTGCAGCATCGCGGTCACTTAACAGGATGATCCGATCGCCAGCAGCGCTGCATCGGCGATCCGATCATCCTGCACGGCAGACGGAGGTCCTCTCACCTGCCACCGCTGTCTTCCGGGAGTCTTCTGCTCTGATCTGACTTCCTGCAGACCAGAGCAGAAGATCACCGATAACACTGATCAGTGCTATGTCCTATACATAGCACTGAACAGGATTAGCAATCAAGTGATTGCTTTAAATAGTCCCCTATGGAGACTATTAAAGTGTAAAAATAAAAGTAAAAGTAAAAATAAAAAAAAAGTGAAAAACCCCCTCCCCCAATAAAAACGTAAATTGTCCCATTTTCCCTATTTTACCCCCAAAAACTGTAAAAAAATGTATTTTATATACATATTTGGTATCGCCGCGTGCATAAATATCCGAACTATTAAAATAAAATGTAAATGATCCCGTACGATGAACGGCGTGCACATAAAAAAAATAAAAAAAATAAAAAAAGTCCAAAATAGCTGCTTTTTTTTATAACATTTTATTCCAAAAAATTTTTTATAAAAAATGTAATAAAAGTTTTGTATAAGCAAATATGGTATTAATAAAAAGTACAGATCACGGCGCAAAAAATGAGCCCTCATACCACCGCTTATACGGAAAAATGAAAAAGTTATAGGTCTTCAAAAAATAGGGGGATTTTAAACGTACTAATTTGGTTAAAAAGTTTTTTTTTAAGCGCAACAGTAATAGAAAAGTGTATAATCATGGGTGTCATTTTAATCGTATTGACCCAGAGAATAAAAAACAAATGTCGTTTTTACCATAAATTGTACGGCGTGAAAACAAAACCTTCCAAAATTTGCAAAATTGCGGTTTTCTTTTTAATTTCACCACGCAAATAGTATTTTTTTGGTTGCGCCATACATTTCATGGTAAAGTGAGTGATGGCATTACAACGGACAACTGGTCGCGCAAAAAACAAGCCCTCATTCTAGTCTGTGGATGAAAATATAAAAGAGTTATGATTTTTTGAAGGGGAGGAGGAAAAAACGAAAACGTAAAAATAAAATTGTCTGAGTCCTTAAGGTCCAAATGGTCTGAGTCCTTAAGGGGTTAAAGGGGTACTCCACTGGAAATTTTTTTTTTTTTTTTTATCAACTGGTGCCAGTAAGTTAAACAGATTTGTAAATTACTTCCATAAAAAAATCTTAATCCTTCCAGTACTTATTAGCTGCTGAATACTACAGAGGAAATGGTTTTCTTTTTGGAACACAGAGCTGTCTGCTGACATCACGAGCTCAGTGCTCTCTGCTGACATCTCTGTCCATTTTAGGAACTGTCCAGAGCAGCATATGTTTTCTATGGGGATTTTCTCCTACTCTGGAAATCATAACACTTGTCAATTTTCCACCTAAAAATCCATATGAGGGCTTCTTCTTTGTGCCAACAATTTTACTTTGTAATACCATTATTAATTTCACTACAAAATCTATGGCGAAACCAGAAAAAAAATTATTTGTGGGGCAAAATTGAAAACTCCTTCCGTTTCTACGCAGTGCAGTTTTCGGTACAAATTGCACCTGATATTTATTCTGTAGGTCCAAAGCTACCCAATTTATATACGGTAGGTTTGATTTTATTTTACTACAAAAAAAAAATTATAATAACTAAATGAACCAAAATTAATACGTTGAAAAATGTTCTCTTCTGAGCCCTATAACTTTTTTATTTTTCCGTATAAGGGGCGGTATAAGGATATATTTTTTGCGCCGTGATCTGAAATTTTTTATTGGTACAATGTTTGTTTTGATCTGACTTTTTGATCACTTTTTATTTACACAGTTTTTATTTTTATTTTTTTAAATGGGAAAAGGGGGTGATTCAAACTTATTACGGAAGGGGTTAAATCACATTTATTAACACTTTATTTTCACTTATTTTCTGCAATGTTATAGCCCCCATAGAGGACTATAACATTGCACACACACTGATTTCCTACACTGATCACTGCCAGGCAATAGCATGGCATTGATCAGTGTTATCACTGCTCGACTGCTCCTGCCTGGATCTCAGGCACGGAGCAGTCATTCGGCAATCGGACAGCGAGGAGGCAGGTAGGGATCCTCCTCGCGTCCTGCAAGCTGTTCGGGATCGCCGCTTTGAAGTCGGGACATCCCGAACAGCACCACTGAGCTAACCAGCAATGTTTACTTTTGTTTTAGAGGGTTAATGCCGGACATCAGCCCCATCAGAGATGTCCGACATTAGCCGCGGGTCCTGGTTACCTATAGCAACCGGGACCCCCTGGGTATGATGCACGCTCACCTGCTGAGCGCGCGTCATACCTCGGGAGCTGCAGATTGACATTAATGAACGTCCATTTGCGGCAAAGAAGTAGATAACTACAGATAAAGCCAGTAATTACAAATAAGGACTGGGAGCTGTAAATCACTGTCTAGGTAGAGGACAGGAGCTTCAGAGTCCTGTACAGTACACAGTGTCCCAAAAAAAGTTACATGGAGCCGCCCTCACCTGGAGTAGCTATCCCTGGCACAGGTAGAGAGTAGTACTGAAGGGGGCGCTACCAGACAGCCAGTCAGTGCATGCACTTCAGTAATACAGGTGTTTTACCAGTGAATGCCCATTCTGAAAGGTCAGTTCTTCCAACCATTGACACATTTCAAAAATCTGGACTGTCTGTAGCATTGTATGTTGAGTTTGGTTTCCAATTACAATGGTCCAGAAAATACAAAAATATTGTAACCTGAAGCCATTGTAAGTTGAGGGATCACTGTATATTCCCTAATAGAAACAAAAGAACAGTCCTTATACAAGGGTGCCGGATGCTACTTAAAAGGGGTAATCCAGGAATAGAAAAACAGAGCAAATTTCTTTCAAAAAACACTCCCCATCTGTCCAGGTTGGGTGTGTTTCTGCAGCTCAGTTCCATTGAAGTGAATGGAGTAATACCACACACAACCTGGGGACCGACGTGGAGCTGTTTTTGAAAGAAATTAGCTTTGATTTTCTATTCCTGGATAAGCCCTATAAGAAGCTGATTATGGATGCTGCCAGTTCTTACCTGCTTCACTTGTTGCCAGGAGTCTTCCCATCTTTTTATTTTTCGCTTGGCATCCTCGAGTTCTCTCCTAACACGAGACAGCTCACTGCCATTTGAATTAGTACTGGTGGTACTGGTAGTACCACTACTGAACACTGGGGAGGGACTAGGTGAGAAACTCCCACTAACAAAGTCCCAAATACTGCCCGTCACCCCATTTAAACCTATGAGAAGAAAAAAATGTGTATCAAAACTTAGTCTTTCACATAAATTTTAAATATGACATGTTTTCTAGTAAGTGGTTTGAGTAAAATAAAGCTAGAAAACATTCCATTGTGTAATTTTTCTAAACCAACCTACCATCTATGTGTGGGTTAATATATTTGCTCTTAGTGCGAGCAGCAATGAGAGGCAAACTAATGAGCAACCCTACATAATTGAGGAGAGGGTTGCTACAAACAATACAGAAAAATATTTTTAAAAATTATGAACGCACAAAAGATGTAAAACACAAATAAAATATAAAAACTTTATTAACCAATATCACATTGGTTTCACTGGGATACACACCAGGGAGCCTCTACAAGGAGTGGTCTCTCTGCAGTTTGCATCCCTTATAAGGGTTTGTGTAAACCCCAGAGATTCCTTGTGGACCCTAATTTCTCCAAAACCATATTATCTATATACATAACTTTCCCAACCCTCCTAATAATTAAGATTACACGATAAAAAAATTATAAAATGCTACATTTAACAATACACAAAGAGCCAAGAGATGTTTTTGATTAAGGCCAGGGCTAGAAGAGAACTTTTACCAACAAGCCAAAATACGTTAGTGACGGAAGCTGCTATAAAACTTAAAGGGATGCTCCGCCCCTAGACATCTTATCCCCTATCCAAAAGGATTCCAGTGGCAGGACCCCCCATGATCTCGGCTGCGGCACCTCAGACATCCAGTGCATGGAGAGAACGTCGTTCCGTGCCGGATGACTAGTGGAGGCTTGTGAGGTCACGGTTATGCCCCGCTCGTGACTTCACGAACATGCCTCCTCAATGCAAGTCTATGGGAGGGGGCGTGACGTCAGTCACACCCCCTCCCATAGACTTGCATTTAGGGGGCATGGTCGAGACGTCACGAGCCTCCGGTGCTGCACCCAACGCTCTAAACAAACGCCAAGTGCAGCAGGCAGATTGCAGGGGTCCTTACTCTTATATTATATGCACCAGAAGTCAATGTTGTATATATGTATTGAATGCTTTAAATGCTTGTAAACTTCCTTGCAGCATACTTCCTATCCCCTACATTGTTAGTCTCTCCTGGTGATGCCACCTTTACTAGTGGCAGAAACACACTGGGAGTTTCAGGACTTTAATTCTGATTGAGGAATGCCCCCTGGAGCAGGCACAAAGCTGCATCTTGCTGGGGGCACGTTATCTGTAATTGTGATTGCTTCCTACCTTTGGGGTGACACTCCACACTGATCTGGTGGGGTTTCCCCTGATCCTGGTGACATCACTTCACTTTTCTTATGTGGACATATTTTCTGGCTTATTGGTAAATAGTTCCAGTTGATAGCTGGAAGGGGACGCCCAGTGTGGTTTTGTGAAGGACCAATACAACGTATATTTCTGCAGCCTATTGATTGCCTCTAAGGCCAGGGCTATACAGACAGTCTTGTGGCCACCCTATTCAGTTACCATAGCCCTGAAACAGCATGATCTATGCAAGTGTTATCCAACCAGGGTGCCTCCAGCTGTTGCAAAACTTCCACTCCCAACATGCTAGGAGTTTTAGCTTTGCAACAGCTGGAGACACCCCTGTTGGGAAACCCTGATCTATGCAGAGCAACGCAACAATTTTAGGTCTGCTAGCATAAGGACCTATTAACATTACGTATTTTCCTAGCAGAATTATGTTCTGGAGTTCTGCTTCGGAAAATACGGTGCAGCAGCCTGATTTTTACAAAATTTGCATCAAGTCCGGCAATGATCCACACCCCATATAAATGAATGAGGTTTCTGAAAACAACCCAGTCCTGTGTCATATGATACATTTGGTTCTTTTACTAAGTGGGTAACCAAACTACGTACATATTTATCGTCATACCTAAAGAGTTGTGGGAAGAGGTTGAAGTGCCTAAAGCGTTGTGCTCAGACTTCAGTGTCGGTGTCTGCTGCTGGCGGGGAGCCATACTGGAGGAAAGATAAGACTGTGACAGCGACTGGGAGAGCGAGCTCAGAGGAGAGGTTGAAAGAGAAGAAGAGGAGTGAAGAGAGGAGGAACGAGCAAGAGATCCTGGGATATTCACTGGTGCTGAACTTCCCAGTAACCTTTGACCTACACATAAAACAGATATAAAATAAAAATATTAGTCTATAAACACATGCGTCACAAATAAAAAAGATTTCACAGGAAACAACCTTCCTAGTGAACAGAAAATAAACTCCCAACTGGATTGTGCCCACTAAAAATCAGGAGCATTTTATAAGAGCTACAAATAGCTCAGCAGCAATACGATGGCAAAACAGCTGCTACCTGACTTCTATACACAAATAACCTGAGCATGCTCCATGCAGACTGAATGCAGCACTTGGAGGGCATACAGAGTCACTATGTTCCACCTAAAGTAAACCCCTGTATAGTCCCACTTCTGTGTAAGGTCTGTATTTTGGAGATAGCTGGATGGCAATAAGACCAGTATTCCTAGAGCTGGAATGCAAAATCTGTCTCATCATGACTTTTACTGTTCTATAACTTAAGAGTACCTATCGTGATCTAAACTCTGCCTAATCCTCACCCCCGCCCCAATCTGTCCCTGACTCTCACTGACCCTATCCCTGTGTTTCTTTTCATTCAAAACCCCCTCTTTCTACCCGTTTTTATAGTCTTCTTGGCTGCTCATTCAGCCGTCCTAGTATGAGGGTGGAAGGGGGCGTGGCCAGCATAGAGGCTGTGAACACACAGCCAGCAGCTCTGAATCTTCTCTCTGTTTACAACTGCATGCGCAGAGAGAAGAAAGATCGGAGCTCAGATAGTAAAATAAATGAAGGCAAGCCGTAAGGCAGAGTCAGGAGTATGCCCTACTGTGCTATGAGCACAGTGCTGGCTCCTGCCTGTCTGACAGGCAGGGAGCAGTGCTGAGCTTGTCTGTGTCCCGGCTGCAGTGTGAGATTTAGGACTCAAGCATGAGTCTGAAATATACTTGTGGTCAGGACTGGTAGGGAGACCCCTAATGGTCATTTTTTCAAAGTGGAAAATTAAATGGAAAGCAGCATATTTTTTAATAACATGACATTGGAAAGTTATTCTGCATACATTAACCTATAATATATCAAGTTTTTTTGATGATAGGTACCCTTTAAAAAGTGCAGCGTGACAAGCATTTTTTAATCTTCCTGGAAAGTCAACTCCAGGCAGCATATACTACCTGACTGTACTCAATCTAGTGTCCACCAGTGCTCTGGGCAACGATTATAACATGCCTTTTGTACTGTCCTGTATAATACTTGAGGATGCCACCATACACTGTCTGACTTCAGTCTATAGTACCCAACAGTGCCCTGTGCCACATAAGTCATGCAGTACCATACATGCCATTATCTAAAGAATAGAGCAGTGTTTCCCAACCAGGGTGCCTCCAGCTGTGCAAAACTATGACTCCCAGCAGGCTGGGAGTTGTAGTTTTGCAACAGCTGGGGGCACCCTGGTTGGGCAACACTGGAATAGAGAGTGCCGATATTCCATTCAGGAGCATAGAAAAGCTGCATAAGAATACCTCTCTTAGCTTTTCCAAGCTCCTGAATCACATGAGAAACCACATGGCAACCATTACTAGTCCAGAATTTCTGCGGAAGCAGGCAAGAGTGGAACACACACCTAGCGAGAGAGGGCAGTACTGGTCAGAAATTTACCAGAGGCAAAAAAACAAAAATACAGTCCTCACAGGGCTCTCCATTAAGGTAAAATCAGCTAGACCCAATTGGGGAGATTTATCAAACTGTTCAGATGGTCTATATTTGTCTCTCAGTCTATTTAGTTGGGACTTTTATGAGACTTTTGCTTTAGAGCCCTTCTCAGCAGAAATAGCATAGTGGTCTACAATAGAGGATAAAATGGAGTGCTCAGGAATTTATTAACTGAGACTTTTATTGGAAAGTCTCAAACAAGTCTCAACGTAAAATACGCAGAAATGTCAGACCATGTCAGACCTGGCGGGAATCCAATCTATATAGTTAGTGGAAGCCTTTTAACAATTTTTTGGGACGTACCATGCGAAACAGGACAGTTTACGTTTCAAATGACATTTTAGCTTGAATCTGAAGGGTAAATCTAATCTAATATAGAACATTATAAAATAATACAGTTTAATCCCAATGATCCCTAATTTTTTTAAAAAAAAATTTGGGGTCATTTTTGTTATCCTTGCAGATGTCTGATGCAAAATTTATTTTGTTTTGGTTTTCTATATTTTAGTGCTCCAATTTCACTTTTACAGCTGATTTGAAGAAAGCGTATGAATTTACGCCATGCGCATGGTGCAATTTAGTCTCTGGAGAATTCTGAAAACGTGTAGCGGAAGCATGGTGCAGTTTCCCATGGCAACAAATCGATTCCTTCTTTAATAATTTTTAATTGTGTTGAGACCTGCAAAAAATTGAAAAAAGCAAGCTGATTGGTTGCTCTGGTCACTGCACCACTCTTCCTCTACACATGTCATCAATCCCCCCCTTTTGAATTCCAGGACACTATGCTGCTGAATAATGACTGTGCCTAAGGCTATGTTCTCATGACAGATTGTCCACATGGAGAATCTATAAGCGCACGTTCCGTACAGTACATGCACTGGCAGAATCTTCCAGCGCTTGGACCGCACAGGAGTGCGCTGGAGACGGATTGGGCATGCTGAGTTCCACTGCCTGATCCTTTCGCTCCCCTGAGAGACAAGCAACTACCAAAAGGTGCCTGGTTGTGCCTTACTCACCTCTTCTCACCATAACTAAATGCATGCTCAGCCGAGCACGCACATGTATGGGAGATTCGGGAGGGATAGTTAGCGGCCATATGGCCTACAGCTAATGAAGATGCATGAGCCGAACCTGTCGTGATGAGCTGGACTGCTGTCTTCATTTGACAATACAAGGAAGATCTATATTTCTTGGAACTAATGAAGTATTCAGAAATTCTGCTTTGAGGATAGCTGGATGGCAACCATTTTCTTACAAGTATTCCTAGTAACCCCCAAAAAACAAACACAAAGTGCAAGATTCTTACTCGATAAGCCCAGGTCGCTGTTCTCAGAGTCTTCTAATTCTTTGTCTAAAGATGCAACATTAATATTGCTAAAATGTAGATCTAAGGCAGAACCTGTAAAGACAAATGCCAAGTTACTAGCTACCTCACATGTTTCCCCTAAACCCTTTAATATACATAATAAGATTATAAATCATGAGAGATATAAGGAATTACATGACAACTTAGGAAAGCGTAATATAAATCACACACACAAAACCAAGGTGACCCATGACCTCCATGATTATTTGGGGTTTATCCGGTTGTTTATCCCCTTTTGTAGCATAGTGGGTCCTACACATTTCATGGCTCTGCAGCCTTATTTTAAAGGGAGGGGGGTTTCAATGGACATGTTTATCCAGCCATCATCTTCACCCACCCCCAAACCCAATGCATTCACTCTCCTGGAATTCCACCAAAAGATCAAACCTGTTCTCTCTTTCTGTGGATGAATTTCAGTGGCAGAAAGCTCTGTTGCTGAATTCCATAGAATGCACCATGCAGCGGAATCACATTGATAGCAATGGGACTCTGCTGTGCTGGGAATTTCCCAGCGCAGTTTCTCTGCTCAGAAATTCTGTAGTGTGCAAGGAACCTTAATGTGTATGGTTGGAATATTAGTAATATCAATTCTTTTTTTTTTTACTTAATCTGAATGTCGCCAGCTACGTAAAGATTGATTTGGCTTTTTTTATTTTTTTCAATTAAATATATTTACTCTTTTTTTTTTTTTTTACTCTAACATTGACCCTCTTTTATATAGAGCCAATGTTAGAGTTAAAAAAAAATTATATAATATTATAAATACCTTTTATTTTCTTAATCTGAATGCAGCCAGCTATGTAAAGATGGAGTTGTTTTTTTTTTTTTTTTTTTTAAATTAAATTATATTTACTTTTTAATTTTTTAATACACACACACACACTTTTTTTTTCTTAATCTGAATGCAGCCAAGTATGTAAAGATGGAGTTGGCTTTTTTTTTTATTTTTTATTAAATTATATTTACTTTTTAATTTTTTAATACACACACACTTTTTTTTTCTTAATCTGAATGCAGCCAGCTATGTAAAGATTAAGTTGTTTTTATGTTTTTAATTAAATTAATACATTTTTTTTTTTTACTTTAACATTGACTCTTTATAAAGACATTTTTGTGTTATAAATTAATATACAAATTCGTTTGTTTTTTCTTAATCTGAATGCAGCCAGCTTTGTAAAGCTTGAGTTGGCTTTTTTTTTTAAATTTTAATTATTTTTTTAATTAATTAATTCATTTTTTTTTTTTTTTTTACTCTAACATTGACTCTACATAAACACGTTCTTGTGTTCAGGCCCATGCATGGTTGCCATATACCTTTACCGATTGCTGTTATGCTGATTTTAACAGGGAAACTGGCTGATCTACTCGCATAAGATAATGTTCTACAGATGCAGCAGAGCTAAGTTTGTTATTTAGCAAGTCCTTAGCTTCATGGCGGATTTGCTTACGATTTTACATGGTAGCCTTCCTGAGTCATCTTAGCTCAGAGACTTATCATGTGGAGCAAACAAGGCAAGCACAAACTAAAGCTCTGCTGCGTTGGTATATAAATATGCCAGTCATACTTGGGCACTGCGCCCGCAAAGTGTGTCCTGGTTACATTTAATGAATGAAACACATGCAAAAAAATAAATAAAAATAAATTAAAAAATAAATTGCTTTTAAAGCAGGATTAAGGATCTGGAGAATGGGAGGAAAACGGTTTTCATTTTTATATGAAAGAACAGTCCCTTGTGTAATTGCAGAGTAAAATAATGGATGAAGCAAGCTGCAATGCTATATGTACACTCAAATGACATTGCAAAATTGCATTATACAACCTCCCTGATGCTGGGCGTGGGATATAGGCGTTTAACAGTGTTTTCCCAACCAGTGTGCCTCCAGCTGTTGCAAAACTACAACTCCCAGCATGCCCGGACAGCCTTCGGCTGTCCGGGCATGCTGGGAGTTGTAGTTTTGCAACAGCTGGAGGCACACTGGTTGGGAAAACAGAGATTTTAGACTATATGCATGCATGTTATTTGATCATGTGTGTATGCAGGCCTTGAAAAGCCCATTATAAAATGCAAAAAGGCAATAGGGAGCTCCTATAGCCCCATATGCACGCCTACATTCCCTTCCATTATTTTCACTGATACAAGTTGAAAAACTATCTGCGGTGATATGGTAAGTTTGATGCATTGCTGAACAGCGTTCACGAAACCCTATTACAATCTATATGACGTCATCACACGATGCTATGTGCTTGATGCCAATAAAGGGTATGGGGGGGAAACCAGGATGTCCTAGTGTTGTGTAGTGTAAAGTAGAAGCTATGCAGACATGCTTGTGCTTACCGTGTAAGTGCTGACTCACTGCCTGCAGTCGCCTGCTCTGCTCATACATACACTGTACCATGGCAGCTGATCACGGCAGCAGCCTTCTGGTCATGTGACCACAGTCACATCAGGAGGCTGTCATATGCTCCCAGGAATAGAGGACGACTCATCGGATCAGCGTGCCCGCCCGCCCTGCTTCGCTACACCCCGCTTCTCTCCCCTCCCCCCCAGAGAGGTTCTATTCACATACTGCAGCAGATCGCACAAAACATGTCATTACAGCTCAGGCTTAAATATATAGCGTGAAGAACACGGGGAGGAAAATCCAAAAGGTGATGTCATGGGAGAGCTTTCCAACATCACTTTTTAATATCTAATTAAAAGGAAATGCTATGCAATTAATTTGGAAAGTTTTCAGACCCCTTTGGCTTTTTTCACATTTTGTAATGTTGCGGCCTTGTGCTAAAATAAAAATGTAAATTTTATTTTATTTTTGCAAGGACAAAAAGTATTCTGACCCTTTGCTATGACACTTGATATTTAGATCAGGCTCCCCCCATTTCTCTTCATCATCATCTCTGAAATGTTTCTAAACCTTGACTGGAGTCACTGGTGGTACATTCTGCAAACTGGACATATTTTGGAAAGATACAGATAATATATATATATATATATACACATATACATACATACACACACACACACACACACACACACACACACACACACTTCTGTGAAATCACACTGTCCACTCAGGAAGCAACACTGACAAACAATTTCACATGATGTTGTGCAAATGGAACAGACAACAGGTGGAAATTATAGGCAATTAGCAAGACACCCCCAATAAAGGAGTGGTTCTGCAGGTGGTGACCACAGACCAATTCTCAGTTCCTATGCTTCCTGGCTGATGTTTTGGTCACTTTTGAATGCTGGCAGTGCTTTCACTCTAGTGGTAGCCTGAGATGGAGACTACAACCCACACAAGTGGCTCAGGTAGTGCAGCTCATCCAGGATGGCACATCAATGCGAGCTGTGGCAAGAAGGTTTGCTGTGTCTGTCAGTGTAGTGTCCAGAGCATGGAGGCGCTACCAGGAGACAGGCCAGTACATCAGTAGATGTGGAGGAGGTTGTATGAGTGCAACAACCCAGCAGGACTGCTACCTCCACCTTTGTGCAAGGAGAAGCAATGCCAGAGCCCTGCAAAATGATCTCCAGCAGGCCACAAAAGTGCATGTGTCCACTCAAACGGTCAGAAACAGACTCCATGAGGGTGGTATGAGGGCACGATTTCCACAGGTGGGGGTTGTGCTTACAGACCAACACCGTACAGGACGTTTGGAATTTGCCAGAGAACACCAAGATTGGCAAATTTGCCACTGGCGCCCTGTGCTCTTCACAGATGAAAGCAGGTTCACACTGAGCACATGTGGCAGACATGACAGAGTCTGGAGACACCGTGGAGAACGTTCTGCTGCCTGCAACATCCTCCAGCATGACCGGTTTGCCGGTGGGTCAGTAATGGTGTGAGGTGGCATTTCTTTGGGGGGCTGCACAGCCCTCCATGTGCTTGCAGAGGTAGCCTGACTGCCATTTGGAACTAAGAGATCCTCAGACCCCTTTTGAGACCATATGCTGGTGCAGTTGGCCCTGGGTTCCTCCTAATGCAAGAGAATGCTAGACCTCATGTGGCTGGAGTGTGTCAGCAGTTCCTGCAAGAAGAAGGTATTAATGCTATGGACTGGCCCGCCCATTCCCCAGACCTGAATCCGATTAAGCACATCTTTGACATCATGTCTCGCTCCATCCACTAACGCGACATTGCATCACAGACAGTCCAGGAGTTGGCGCCATCTCATCAGAAGCATGCCCAAGCGTTGTAGGGAGGTCATACGGGCACGTGGAGGCCACACACACTACTGAGCCTCATTGTGACTTGTTTTAAGGACATTACATAAAGTTGGATCAGCCTGTAGTGCAGTTTTCCCACTTTGATTTTGAATGTGACTCCATATCCAGACCTCCATAGGTTGATAAATTTGATTTCCATTGATAATTTTTGTGTGATTTTGTTGCCAACGCATTCAACTATGTAAAGACGAAAGTATTTCATGCGATTAATTCATTCATTCACATCTAGGATGTGTTATCTTAGTGTTCCCTTTATTATTTTGAGCAATATATATGTTGGCATATGTAGGCAAAAAAAAAAAAAGGGAGGAAAAAAAGCAAAATTGGACATAATGTCAAACCAAACTCCCAAAATGGTCTGGACAAAATTATTGGCACCCTTTTAAAATTGTGGATAAATAAGATTGTTTTAAGCATGTGATGCTCCTTTAAACTCACCTGGGGCAAGCAACAGGTGTGGGTAATATAAAAATCACACCTGAAAGCAGATAAAAAGGAGAGAAGTTCACTTAGTCTTTGCATTGTGTGTCTGTGTGTGCAACACTAAGCATGGACAACAGAAAGAGGATAGGAGAACCGTCTGAGGACTAGAGAACCAAAATTGTGGAAAAATATCAACAATCTCAATGTTACAAGTCCATCTCCAGAGATCTAGATTTGCCTTTGTCCACAGTGCGCAACATTATCAAGAAGTTTGCAACCCATGGCACTGTAGCTAATCTCCCTGGGCGTGGACAGAAGAGAAACATTTATGAAAGGTGTCAACACATGATAGTCCGGATGGTGGATAAGCAGCCCCAAACAAGTTCCAAAGATATTCAAGCTGTGCTGCAGGCTCAGGGAGCATCAGTGTCAGCGCAAACTATCCATCGACATTAAAATGAAACGCTATGGCAGGAGACACAGGAGGACCCCACTGCTGACACAGAGACATAAAAAAGCAAGACTACATTTTGACAAAATGAACTTGAGTAAGCAAAAATCCTTCTGGGAAAACGTCCTGTGGACAGATGAGACCAAGATAGAGCTTTTTGGTAAAGCAAATCATTCTACTGTTTACCGAAAATGGAACAAGGCCTACAAAGAAAAGAACACAGTACCTACAGTGAAATGTGGTGGAGGGTCAATTATGTTTTGGGGTTGTTTTGCTGCCTCTGGCACTGGGTGCCTTGAATGTGTGCAAGGCATCATGAAATCTGAGGATTACCAATGGATTTTGGGTCGCACTGTACAGCCCAGTGTCAGAAAGCTGGGTTTGTGTCCGAGATCTTTAGTCTTCAACAGGACAATGACCCCAAACATAGGTCAAAAAGCACCCAGAAATGGATGGCAACAAAGCGCTGGAGAGTTCTGAAGTGGCAGCAATGGGTCCAGATCTAAATCCCATTGATCACCTGTGGAGAGATCTTAAAATTGCTGTTGGGAAAAGGCGCCTTCCAATAAGAGAGACCTGGAGCAGTTTGCAAAGGAAGAGTGGTCCAACATTCCGGCTGAGAGGTGTAAGAAGCTTATTGATGGTCATAGGAAGCAACTGATTTCACTTATTTTTTCCAAAGGGTGTGCAACAAAATATTAAGTTAAGGGTGCCAATAATTTTATACAGCCCATTTTTGGAGTTTGCTGTGACATTATGTCCAATTTGCTTATTTGGTTTAGTTCCAATACACAAAAAGAGAATAAACACGTGTATAGCAAAATGTGTGTTACTGCAATCCTTTTTTGTGAGAAGTACTTCATTATCTAAAAAAATTTCAGGGGTGCCATCATTTACAGACATAAATATATATATAACATGAAATTCTAGTGATGCCGCTTGTGGCCACTAGAGGCCGGGAGCATCTCTTCCTCCAGGAGGAATACAATGAATGATGTCTTTGTGCACATACTGAGGCGCTCATGGCCTCTAGTGGCTGTATAAGGGAACTGCCTGCGGCCTAGAAGTAGGTGAAGATGCATGTAGCAGCTGGGGAGCCAAGGAAAGTGCTGAATGAATGGGGTCCGGGCCTGGGATACGGGACGGTTTTCACTATCCCCAACCGGATCCGGCTCCCGTACACTACAAACGTAGAGAGATGACCAAGAACCCAATGTTCACTCAAAGGACAGGGTGTAAAAGATCCTATGAGCTGATAGGAGAAACTTCCAGAAGATCAACCATTTCTGCAACATTCCCCCAGTCTTTGCTTTATGGCAGAGTAGCCATAAGGAAGCCACTCCTCAGAAAATACAAACATAAAATTCAAAGCCTTAAGTCTGGAGGAAACAAGGCACTGCTTACCTGCCCAATACAACCCCTAGAAAGAAGAATGGTGGTGGTTAAGGACAAATCAGTGAATATCCTTGAGTGGCCCAGCCAGAGCTCTGACTTGAACTGAATGGAATATCTCTGGAGAGACCTGAAAATGGCTTCCAGTGCATAGTCACATTAAAGTAAAACACCTGGCATCCAAGGATCTTTTTCGCTTCGGCAGGAGCCTTTCATCCCAGCCAAGGATCCAGCCTCTGCTGTTTTTCCCTAGAGACAAGCTGGATCGTCGGCTGGGATGAAAGGCTCCTGCTGGAGTGAAAAAGATCCTTGGATGCCAGATCCTTAAGAGGTTCACAGCGATCACACAGCAGGGTGAATATATTTTGTACTTGAAAAGTCATAAGTTTTGTATGAACCCTAAAGAAATTGTTTGATAAAGTTCAAAAGAAAAACGCAATTTTGAGAGTATGGAGCCTCCAATTTAACACATGCAAATAGCCGAAGGTGGGTTTAATTAACCTGTCCAGTCTACGATGGTGGTAGATTCCAGTGATGGTCCACATCCAAGCTGAGAAAGCTTGAGGGGATCTGCAGAGAAGAATGTCAGAATACCCCAAATCCAGGTGTATAAACCTTGTGGCCTCATCCCCAAGACTGGAGGCTGAAATCACTACCAAAGAGGCTTCAACTAAGTATGGAGTAAAGGGTCTGAATATTTATGTCAATGCAAGATTTTAGTTTTTGCTTTTCAATAAACTGAATTTCTGTTTTAACTTTGTCATTATGGGGTACTAATTGTAGAAAAATGGGTGAAACTTTATTTTAGCACAAGGCCACAATATAACAAAATGTGGCAAAAATAAAAAAGTCTGAAAACTTTCCAAATGCATTGTACAAGTACAAAATGCCATATGAGCCCAAATCTCCACTTTGTTTCCTTGTGAGCTTTAAAGGGGTATTCCGGACAAAAACATTTTATCCCCTATCCAAAGGATAGGGGATAAGATGTCTGATCGTGGGGGCCCGCCTCTGGGATCCTCCGCGATCTCCCTGCAGCACCCGCATTCTATGCGGGAGCTGCGTCTCCAGTTTCGGAAACCTCCGGGTTTCCGGGAATCTTTGGATAGGGGATAAAATGTTTTTGCCTGGAATACCCCTTTAAAGAGAACCTCCCTTGATCTTGTTAAATTTTATAAATTCTCCCAAATCACTACGCCATCATGATAAACCATCCCCAGCCTTTATTTTTATTATTTGTTAGTTTTCTACCTTGATATTGCGCTATATTTTTTCACTCAGTCTCAGTCAGATTCATAGACTGGAAAGGGGCGTTACCCAGCAGGCGTGACATCATCTGAAGCCGTACAGAGGAGAACATTCTCCCTCACTCTGATACACACAGCCCAGAGCAGTTCAGTGTGAGATAAGCTATGATTGGTTAAGGCTGCAGCTCCCCCGCCCCCTCCTCATCACTCCAGACTGCATTTCCTGATTTTGGACTTCTGCCAGGCCAGCAGGAGTCCAAAGTCTGGGCAAGAGATAGGGGAAAAGGTGCTCTGGACAATTAGGGAGACACCTAGTGGCAGCTTTTTTAAACATAGAAATTTTTTTTTTAACCAAGTACATTAGAAAGATTTTATATTTACTATGAGAAGTGCAATAGCAAAAATTTGTTTTAACGAGAGTGCCCATTTAAAAGAAACATGTGAAGGAAATACATCAGGTTTTATTTTGTTTTTTTAGAGTGGTCACCGTGTTTTTATGGTGTGATAAATAGCGGTTTATAGGTTAAAATAGGGTTTTGCGGAGACAGCAATAGTGCAGACAGACTGGTTGGCACTGAAGTGTTATCTGACAACCCTATGTATATGTATGGTTGTAGTTAGATAATACACAGGAACTGCAGTAAACTAGGCCACAGTCCTCCAAAGAATACCACCGCCCTGCTGACCTAAAGTGTCCCCCAAGGTCCTTATTCCAAGGACAGGCCATCAACGCAAGACTCAGGGAAATCCTTCACACCCCCATTATAAATCCAATTTCATGAGCTCAAAGCAGATTAACAACATAGGAATAATTCATGCACCACTGTCAAAAGCAAGGACTTACCCCAAACACATATTAAATACATATTTCTAGTGATACCCAATGTCCGCATTTTTGTTTTATTAACATATTAATAATTTATTTATATCCAACAAATAGAAAGTTGCCATTTCATAACTAAAATCTTAAAAAAAAAAAAAAAAAAAAAAAAAGCTTAGAGGGATACTCTACTGCCCAAGCGTTGGGAACATTTTGTTCCGAATGCTAGGTGCAGGCTGCGGGGGTCATGACGTCACTGTCACGCCCCCTCGTGTCGTCACACCACGCCTGCTCAATGCAAGTCGCCACGCCCCCTCCCATAGACTTGCATTGAGCGGGCGTGGCGTCATGTCACGAGGGACGTGGCTGAAATGCCACGACTCCCACAGCCCGCACCCAGCATTCGGAACAAAATGTTCCCAACGCTGGGTCAGTGGAGTACCCCTTTAAATACAAGTGGCCATACTGAAAAGTAAAGACGAAACACATAGGCTTACCTATTACTGATTCAACAGTATTACTAGCAGGGTAGAATGGGAGAGCTTTGGCATTAACACTTGATAGCGCAGTAGGGGATGAACTATCTGAGCCAATACTGGATGCCAGACTAGAAGTTATACTGGAGGTTATACTGGAAGCCAGTGGGTTAACCACTGAAAAAACACTGAGATGGCTCTGTTCAAAGAATATATACATTAAATGAACAAAGGTGCAGTTGTTTTGCATACAAAATAAATTGTGACTAGAAACATAAGAAAGAAAATAAAGGACACTAGTAGTGTGAGTTATGTTAAGGTGTCGAGCACGTGTTATCGGACTGAAGGTCTAAGTCATACATTCCTGGAAACATGTCATACAAAGGAGACTCCGAGATTTCACCATGATTTCCAAACATTCACATGAAGATCTAAGTCAGTGTCAGTGAAGTGTTTAGTGTGAATGTGGCTGCTCTGGTCCTCTTTGTATCATATGCTTATACAGTAGAGAAAGGTGGGAGGAAGGTAAACAATTCACACAGTAACAGGAGAGCAGACAGTCTGCAGGGTATGAAGGGAAGGAGTCACCATGGATTGAGGAGTTGGAAGGTCAAGAGCTGGGTGTGCAGATTGCAAAAAATAGCAGGACCAGAAGTTTACATCAGTGTCCTTCATTTCAAACACCCCAATACAGCTAAAGGGGGGTAACTAGTGTAATTCTCTATATCCAAGAATGCACATAAATTACAGATTGTGACATTCCAACTCACCAAGGCATGTAAAGTCTGTGGACACCTTTGACATGGAAAAAAATAGGACTTTTCCCTCTTAAAAGGAGATCTCCAGCAAAAGTTAACTTATCCCCTATCCAACGAATAGGGGATAAGTAGGTGATCACGAGGGGTCTGCCTGCTCAGACCCCCGTGATTTCTAGGACGGGACCCCAGGTGTCTCAGTGAGCAGCTTGTGCAGTCTACCAGTAGATGGCGAGCGCTCCATTCATTTCTCTGACAGTGCCAATTATGCCCCAGTTCCGCACTCTGGCCTTTTCGTCGCTCTCATAGAAATGAATGGAGTGTGTGCCGTCTGCAGCACATGTGACTCACTGAGCACCGGGTCCCGTCCCTGTGATCATTGGGGGGTCCCCGTGGTCAAAACCCTCGGCAATCAGCCACTTATCCTCTATCCTATGGATAAGGGATAAGTACATTTTTGCTAAAGTTCTCCTTTAACTTCAGTTTGCAGCCTTCCGTCATTTTCAGTAATCCTGATTTGTATTTATAACCAACTCCTTCCTAGTTTTAGACTTTTCTCATGTGTCCCTCCCAGTAATAAATGCTGGATGTTAGAGCTGTGGGGTAGATTTACCAAAACTTGTGTAGAGGAAGAGTGGTGCAGTTGCCCTGAGCAAGCAATCAAATTGCTTCTTTAATTTTTGCCAAGGACTCTGTAAAATGAAAGAAGCACTCTGATTGGTTGCTATGGGCAACTGATCCACTTTTCCTCTGCACAGATTTTGATAAATCTGTCTCATAGTGTCCAAACTGCTGCTGCCTGCACAGACTGCCAAGTATCTCCACCACCTAATTCCTAAACAGCCTATGAGGGATATCTGTTACCGCTACCATAGACCCAAATGCTAAGCAGTGTGCACAAAGTATGACTGGATGGTCTCGACTTTCTCTACACTGAAACTTTGTGCGATTCTCTCTCTCCCCCCCCCCCCCCCCTTAACTCTACAGACAGACATGTGTTTTCTCCTCCCTATCCATGTGATCTGCCCTCCCTGAAGAACGAAGGGAGAGATTCATCAAAACCTGTCCAGAGGAAAAGGTGACCAGTTGCCCATAGCAACCAGATTGCCTCTTTCATTTTTAACAAGGCATCTGAAAAATGAAAGAAGGGATCTGATTGGTTGCTATGGGCAACTTTTCCTCTGGACAGGTTTTGATAAATCTCCCCCTAGGTGCCTCCCCTTGAATTAGATTACATTAGATTTCCAAATCTGCTTGAGGACAGAAACGGCTTCTCCCATAGCAACCAATCAAAGCTCATCTTTCATTTTAACAGGGCTCGTTAAGATATGAAACATGAGCTGTGATTAATCCAGTTTCTGTATTCAAGCAGATTGGTAAATTTGGGTTATTGAGAGCTGTTCTGTGTTAGAAGGGTCAAAGTCAGCCATATGAAGGAGTTGCACAGACTCTGCAACAACACAATGGTAGGAAGGTTTCCATTAAAGTAGTCCAGTGGTGAACAACTTATCCCCTATCCTAAGGATAGGGGATAAGTTTGAGATCGCGGGGGGTCAGACCGCTGGGGCCCCCTGCAATCTCTTGTACGGAGCTCCGACAGCCCGCGGGAAGGGGGCGTGTTGACCTCCGCACGAAGCGGCGGCCGACACGCCCCCTCAATACAACTCTATGGCAGAGCCGAAGTGCTGCCTTCGGCAATCTCCGGCTCTGCCATAGAGATGTATTGAGGAGGCGTGTTTGCCGCCGCTTCGTGCGGGGATCGACACCCGCTATCTGGCCGGAGAGCCTGGCCCCCGTACAGAAAGATCGCAGGGGGCCCCAGCGGTCCAACCGCCCGCAATCTCAAACTTATCCCCTATCCTTAGGATAGGGGATACGTTTTTCACCACTGGACTACCCCTTTAAGTCTATTTAAAAAAAATTACTCAATTTCACATTTAAAAAGCAAATAAAAAACATAAATTTAGCACAAAGGTGTCCATATTCTTTAAGGTGTCTCCATTCATAAAAGAACAGAAGTATGATGATAATAGCATTCAGTGACATTTAAAGTTATGACTACACATATCTAAATGTAAATAATTTTTCCATTTTATCAGCATGAGCCACTTTGAAAAGGCAAACAAAGTTCCAAAAGAAAAATTCCAGATTTTAACATTTTAAACAATTTAACTTATTATTTCTGATTTATGTATCGACAGTATGCCTATTGTTCAGACTGTACACCCCTTTACAGTCCGTCTCCCCCCTGTATCTATGTATGTGAGTATTTATACCTAATAAAGAAGAATTTATCATCAATGGTGAGTGCTGCTATCTTGATTTCCTACCGGTCAGGTTTATTTCTCATTCATACTGCAGTAATATGGAGAAAGCTACAGGGGAAGTACAGGGGAAGTACTAGTGGGCAGCCAATGGGTCCTACAAAGAGCTGTTCATTATTAGCAGATCTCTCCTCTGGTTATTACAGGAGGGGACCACCCCTTCATGACCTACACTGCTACATAGAGATATGAGACTGCTACATAGACAGACATTTTTAAATGGGTGGTCCAGCGAAAAACAACTTATTCCCTATCCACAGGATAGGGGATAAGTGTCTGATTGCGGGGGTCTGACTTCTGGGACCCCTGTATCTCTTGAATGGGCCCTGGCTCTCTGAGGAGCTTGTGCAGCAGGCACAAGCTCCATTCATCCTGTATGGGAGCGCCAAACAAACCTGAGTACTGTACTTGGGCACCTCCAGCGTTTCCATAGAAATTAATTAAGCATGTGCCGTCTGGAGCATGTGCTCCTCTAAGAGAGCCCAGGCCCGTTCAGGAGATCACAGGGCCACGGGGCCAGCAGTGTCACACACGATCAGACACTTATCCTCTATCTTGTATAAATTTGAGATGTCCTAACATTTCCATTTGGATATTCGCAGATATCTGAACATTCTACCGGAACGTTGGATTGGCCACACCAGAAACAATTCACCAATATTGTGTTGGCCAACATGATCGTTCGATCTAACACTGTGGGACTTCTTTCTTTACGGACTACATCAAGGAATCTGTATCTGCACCCCCCACCCCACCTTTTTTTTTCTCTTGGCTGTCTGGGCATGCTGGGAGTTGTAGTTTTGCAACAGCTGTTGGCTCCCTGGTTGAGAAACACTGACCTATTGATTTTAATAGGAACTGGAATGATTCTTCATTTCCCCTGTGATAGTGCTGCAGAGAAATAAAACACGGGCACAGGTTCTCTAACAGATCACAGCAGTAATAGATTTTTAATCAGCCTCTTCAAAACTGGACAAGATGACAAAATGGAAGCTTAGGAATGCACATTACTATTGTTCCAACTTACTTTCCATACTAGCTCAGGTGGATTTACTAACATGCAAGCATTACAAATCAAGCAAATGTATTCTCTCCATTGGTAACTCTCCATCTCGTGTTAATTGATGGTGAATGCAGTATTGAAAAAGCACTCCAGCAATTTTATTTTGGTCATAAAGTGCCCTTCTGCCTAATACTATAGAATATTTATTCATTTTATTAAATGTGAAATTTATGAGGTGTCTGCCATGTGGATTCTTACTTCCTCTCTCATATGGTTCTTCTAATGTAGCCTGCATTTCCCATGATCCCTCTGGAGTCTCATTACTGCACTTGCATCAGCAAATGATGGCGACAACATTTTTCTCTCCTAACTCCCACTCCAATCTTAGGTTGGGCTACGGAATTTCACTATGGAATTTCCAACAGGAAATGTGTATTGGGATTTCGATGCCCAGTACACATTAAGGAACTTCAACATTGTGCCACTGAAATTCCATTGCAAAAAAAAAAAAAAGACGAACTTGTTAAAATCAGACATTGCCTTCTATGGGGACCGCACTCGTCATCTCCGGATTCTAGATTCTCAGTGTGAACCAGGACTTAGTGTATTTCTATGAGATACAGCTTCTGCTGCCTCCTGTGTGATTAATATATTTCTCCCAGTCAGCTCTTACAAGCATGTGTCAGGAAAGAACAGTGTGATGCTGCATCACATCATAGATTTTCTACCCAACAATCACAAGCAGCACAAGTCAGAGTAGTTTTATAACTCTGCAGCTAACCACTGTATGGACTCATCTACTATAAACTATATGATTGCATTCCTTGCATGGGGCAGAGGAGATATCTTGAGCAGCAGTCTATGGGGGAGATTTATTAATTTTTTTTTTTACTTCCCTATTTTTCTTTCTTTTGTTAAACAATGTTTGTTTTGCATTTTTTTGTGTATTTTTTTTAACTTACAACATAAGTGATTTCTAGTAACTTGTCTATGTAGGCCACTTTACATGCAGTGGTCATTTGTTTATCATTTGCGATTTGGAAAAAAAAATATTATAATTACAGTTTGAAATGGTTGGAAAAAAAAACATGCAAACATCGACCACCCTCAGCGGTGCTCTAGAAACCTGCTTTACAACGTGAGAAATGGTGTGGTGAAGTCAGATTTTTATTTTTTTTCCCCGTTTTGATGGACTTGAGCACATTGTGAGACTATGTGATTAATTATGTGCACAATCTGCTCAAGAATTGCAACTAACGTGACTTAAAGGGAACCTATCATAAGATTTTGTCATATATAATGTGTAACAACACATTATATATGGTAAATCCTCCTGACCATCCTCAGGGGAAAGTTACTGCCCGCAGGGATGGGGAGCATATAAAGTTAGTAAGTCTCCTGGCTATACTTATCTAGTCCCGTATTCTCGGGCTTATTGACAGCTCAGGTACAGCCCGCGTAATCGCTCTGCTCAGTCTGCATAGGGAGCAGAGGAGTGACGTGGGCAGTCAATCACCCTGAGGGAGCAACGGGACTAGGTGAGTATAGCTGCCCACCCAGGGGACTACTAATAGGGCCAGCAAGGGAGACTTTCTAACTTCATATCCTCACCACTTCTGTGGGAAGTATGTCTTCCAGGGATGGCGAGGAAGAAGATTTTTTCCATATGTAACGCATTGCCGTGTGTTATATATGGTAAAATCCAATGTCAGGTTCCCTTTAGTGATAAATCTCACTCTATGCATGGGAAAACACACAGTAGAATAAGGGTGAAGCTTAATGGTGGAGTGAAATACCAAGAGGGATTTGACAGATAATCCTAAAACTCCTATAAAGAGAAAAGCAATCTCTGAGCTGGTAGCCAGACAGGGGTCACATGACCCAGCCACCATATTGAAAGGGTTCAAAATGCAGGTATATAATTGAGCTAGGATACAACTTCGTACCTTCTAAAATTTTGCTAGTCAATAAGCGCTGTATGTCCAAAAATTGCTGGAGTGCAGATTTAAAATTTGTTTTCTACCAGAGACGAATTAATGGAGCAGATCTTCAACACAATCTGGTTATATTAGCGAAACGACATCCACCACTACAAGGTTACTCTAGATGTACTACAGACTTGTGTATCACATCACGTGTTATGCATACCTGTTTGTTTTCTTGGTCATTCAATCTATGATTATTATCCAAAGACAGGCACTTGTGTTTTGCCTAGAAAGCAAGGGAAACATTTGTAACAGAAGAATTGCATGGCAAATGGCTATGTTATCTTAGAAAATACACGGAGAAAGTATCTGATCTGGCCTTTTACTGCTACAAAAGGATTTGAATTCGTAACAATTGTTGCTGCCATAAGTTACAGCGCCAAAGCTACAAGGTTAAAAAGGAGTACTCTGCTGCTCAGTGTTTGGAACAAACTGTTCCGAACGCAGGCGCTGGGAGCTTGTGACATCATAGCCCCCTCATGACATCACGCTCCACCCCCTCAATGCAAGTCTATGGGAGGGGGTGTGACATCTGTCACACCCCCTCCCATAGACTTGCATTGAGGGGGTGGGGCGTGACGTCCTGAGGGCGCGGGGCTATGACGTCACAAGCTGCTCCCACGTTCGGAACAGTTTGTTCCAAACACTGAAAAGCGGAGTACCCCTTTAAATGATTACTAGCTTTATTTACTCTCTAAAAACATTCCTAAAAAGTGTTTGTGTGTTGACTTTAGACATTTCTAACCAATAACCTTAGGGAAAGCTATAAATAATCATTGGGGGTACGAAATCTCTGGAACCAATGCCATTAATCACAATAAAGGGTCCATTTATGGATTACATAGACACTCTGTCAATACAAGCAGTTCAGCCTACTATATTACCCTACTGTGCTGAATGTATGGAAATATGTCCGTAAAACAGATTTGTAATACATAAGTACTTCAGGTGAAATACCATCAGTATTTCATCAGCATTGCATCCATATTTTGTACAGTAAATACTGATGGGCGTCTTCCAGGCCGGAAATTTGAATTATGCTTTAAAAAACGAATGACAAAAAAATGCTGATGCAATATGAATCAAATACAGATACATGCATCATATAATAAAGCAGTTAGCGCTCATAAAAATATATGAGAGATAATCACTGCATTTTGTAGTTTGATGCAATCTCTACATACCCATTAAAATGTATGTTCTTGTCTAGCCAACCAATGGGGTGGATGCCTTCATGTGTGTTTAAAAGGGGTACTCCCGTGGAAAAAAAAATGTTTTAATCAACTGGTGCCAGAAAGTTAAACAGATTTGTAAATCACTTCTATTAAAAAATCTTAATCCTTCCAGTACTTTTTGGGGGCTGTATACTAAAGAGAAATCCAAAAAAGAAATGCATTTCCTCTGACGTCATGACCACAGTGCTCTCTGCTGACCTCTGCTGTCCATTTTAGGAACTGTCCAGAGCCGGAGAAAATCCCCATAGCAAACATATGCTGCTCTGGACAGTTCCTAAAATGGACAGCAGAGGTCAGCAGAGAGCACTGTGGTCATGACATCAGAGGAAATGCATTTCTTTTTTGGATTTCTCTTTAGTATACAGCCCCCAAAAAGTACTGGAAGGATTAAGATGTTTAATAGAAGTGATTTACAAATCTGTTTAACTTTCTGGCACCAGTTGATTTAAAAATAAAAAAATAAAAAAAATAATAAAGTTTCCACGGGAGTACCCCTTTAAATGAACTGATGCCGGAAAGCTAAACAGATTTGTAAACTACTTTTATTTAAAAATCTTAATCCTCCCAGTACGTATCAGATGCTGTATACTACAGAGGAAGTTCTTTTCTTTTTTAAATTTCTTTTCTTTCAGACCACAGTGCTCTCTGCTGACACCTCTGTCCATGTCAGGAACTGTCCAGAGCAGGATAGGTGTGCTATGGGGATTTGCTCCTACTCTGGACAGTTCCTGACACAGACAGAGGGGTCAGCAGAGAGCACTGTGGTCAGACTGAACTTTGGCTGTCCAGGCATGCAGGGAGTTGAAGTTTTGCAACAGCTAGATACACAGTGTGTGGAAAACACTGTATTATTTATTACACAATTTGAGCGCTAAAGACAAGTTATAAAAAAAAAATAAGCATCTCTGACTGATGATTGATAAAGTTGTAGTTTATTGCTTTAAGTAGAACCTGCAATGGAATTACAAATGCTGGTAGACAGTAAATTGTTCAGTGACAGTCACCAAACACTATAAAACTACAAAACAAACACAGTAAAATGAAACACTAAATCATCCAATACGGGTGAATATACACTTGTTCATGCTGATAAAATTAGCAACTGCAATAGAACAGCTGTGTATAGGTTGATGAGATTATAGAAAGGTTTACACTACACAGGTCAGAATAAAGTTATATGGTTATATCATCTGGGAAAGGAAACATCATTAGGTGGTTACTTTGGTTTAAAGAAGCATTAAGTTTTTTCCCATAAAAAGCTAACTTGCAGACGATATTCCTGCAGTTATATCTGTTTCATTCTAGTTCATCTGCATCTATACATTTCATTACTGCAGTTGGGTCATGGGACCACCAAGTGATGTGTGCTGTGTTACAGACATACTGTTATCTACACGGTGACAACATCACTTATCGGGTCCCTGATGGTAGTTCACAGACCCTCACCTATCCACCTTCCTTGTTCCTATGTATACTTATCCATGTATGCACAGTGTGTGGCTAACAAAATGTCTGTCACCTTAAAGGGGTACTCCGGTGGAAAACTTTTTATTCTTTAATCAACTGGTGCCAGAAAGTTAAAACAGATTGGTAAATTACTTCTATTAAAAAAAAAACTTAATCCTTCCAGTACTTATTAGCAGCTGAATACTACAGAGGAAATTATTTTCTTTTTGGAACACAGAGCTCTCTGCTGACATATTGACCACAGTCCTCCCTGCTGACATCTCTGTCCATTTTAAGAACTGTCCAGAGTAGGAGAAAATCCCCATAGCAAACATACACTGCTCTGGACAGTTCCTAAAATGGACAGAGATTTCAGCAGAGAGCACTGTGGTCATGATGTCAGCAGAGAGCACTGTGTTCCAAAAACAAAAGAATTTCCTCTGTAGTATTCAGAAGCTAATAAGTACTGGAAGGATTACGTTGTTTTTTTTTTATAGAATTTACAAATCTGTTTAACTTTCTGACAGCAGTTAATAAAAAATAAAAAAATAATTCCACCGGAGTACCCCTTTAAAAAGAGACCTGGAGAGAAGTGATATAGTACGAGAGTTCATACACTGATGAGCTGCAGAGTTATATAGCTTCTCTTCCTGCCTGTCTGTGATGTTTGCAGATTTTTTTTAGTGTATGACTGATGCTGCTCTACAGTAACAGGAAGAAAAGAAGACAAGCTGAAGCCGCATCACACTCTATATTGTGAGTTAGGGGGACAGAAATTTGGTATCACTGATCTATTACATTGTGCACTTAAAATGGCTTGGCAGAGGTGATAAAGTCTGATCAATGACACCATGGGAGGCATCATAGGAAATGTAAGCTGCATTAGAAGAGCCATATAAAAGGAAAAATAGAAATCAAAATGGCAGGCAAAACCATGCATGCCACATTAACTAAAACAGGTATACGGAAGGCAAACACAAGAGCCTCTACTTTATTCTGCACTATACTGCACTAATTAAGAAGAAAAAACTCGCGAGTGCTTCTTTAATGTAATCTCTTTTCCCAAAAACCAAGATTATGAACTCTACCATTCAGATTTTATAGAAGTCGTACTGCATAACACACAGTAGCATAGATGTTATAAAAAATAAATAGAATGCCAATAAAAGTACCAAATCTTGGTTTCCAGGGATAGTGGTTGAGTATGGATAATGCAAGGAGATTGGAACCTATTAAGAGGGTTGTGCAGTGCCAGGACTGGTTTAACAAAACCAGATCGGCCGCTTGATAGCTCAATGACTTATAATAGCGTCCACCAGGCACACAGCACTATATTTCCTTTAAAAAAAAAAATCTGCACCAGAGGATTGGAGCCGAGAACACAGATGTTAACACAACCTAATTCAACTTCTGCAAAAAAAAGTAAATAAAAAAAAAATTTATGTATATTTCACTGTTAAGATTACATTCTGCTGCTAGAAAAAAATTCAGGAGGTTAAAAAAATATATATAAAAATAAAAAAAGCGAATGTCTTTTTAATCAGACGACAAGCCTTCGGAGAGAGCCATTCCCTTAAATAAAAAGCTATTTACTTCTCTACACCCATCCTAAAGGTTTGAATGTCTCATACTATGTCATCTGTACAGTCCCATTGATGGTGGACTGAACCTTACAGTAGTTCTAGAATCATTACCACGGCAACCAGAAACATCGGCTTTGGTGCACAAATTGGCAGAAAGACCTCCCTGCGAAACAGCCAGCGGATAAAAGCAGTACTGAGTATTGGATAGGCTGTGTTCACACTGGGCATTTAATTTGTGGTACTGCCTCTAATTATTGCCATAATTTTAGCACTATTTGCCAAAAAAGCAGTAAAAATTTTGCAATTTTACCACTATTTGTATACGATTTGCAATTCGCTGTAAAACAGCACAATTTTTATAGTGATTACGTAAAATAGAGGTGGTACTGTGTGAACACAGCCTTAAAGGAGTAGTCCAGTGGTGATTCAGTGGTGAGCAACTTATCCCCTATCATAAGGATAGGGGATAAGTTGCAGATCGCGGGGGGTCCGACCGCTGGGGCCCCCTGCGATCTCCTGTACGGAGCCCCGACAGCCCGCTGGAAGGGGGCGTGTCGACCTCCGCACGAGGCGGCGGCCGACACGCCCCCTCAATACAACTCTATGGCAGAGCCGAAGCGCTGCCTTCGGCAATCTCCGGCTCTGCCATAGAGATGTATTGAGGGGGCGTGTCGGCCGCCGCCTCGTGCGGGGGTCGACACCCGCTATCTCGGCGGAGAGCCGGGGCCCCGTACAGAGAGATCGCAGGGGGCCCCAGCGGTCGGACCCCCCGCGATCTCAAACTTATCCCCTATCCTTAGGATAGGGGATAAGTTTTTCACCACTGGACTACCCCTTTAAGGCAGGGTTCACATTAGCCTAACACAGACCTATTTTTGTAATTTTACATCTGTATTACAGCCTCAAGTCCAGGGCTGATTATGGGTCTGATAACCCAAATAGACAGCTCTCAATTCAGGTCATCAGACCCAAGGTTCTGGCAATAATATGGACACAAAAGTATCTGTATTATCCTACTGTGAATCCAGCCTAAAGATTAAAAAAAAAAATAATAATAATTGTTTCCACCCTAGGCTTATACTCGAGTCAATATGTTTTCCTGGGTTTTTGGGGTGAAATTGGGGGCCTCGGCTTATATTCGGAAAGGATAATACTCGAGTATATACGGTAGTCACAATAATCAACTGGGGCAAGTGCTTTGACATCAGGTTTGTGGCCCCTTTCACGCTACCGTTATGACGGCCATCAGGACCACCGGAGACAATGGCAGGAGAAAAAGAAATTGTGCTTGCACCGTCTTTTTCTCCCACTATTTTTTCTGAAAATACTGGTGCCTGATGGACCCCACTGACTATAATGGGGTCCATCGGGAGCAGTTATTGCCCAAAATGACAGCCATCAAACTCCCCCCCCCCCCCCCCCCCCAAAAAAAATAAAAAAAAAATAAAAAATAAAAAATTTGTCGGACGTTATTGGCAGGGCGCAACGGGCAGTGTGAATGAAGCCTAATAGTTTTTTGAGACTTTTGCTTTAGAGGATTTTTAGAACATGATGCATTCGAGTCTATTTTAGACAGAAAAATTAATTGGTGACGAATTTATCAAAAGCGACTTTTCGGCAACAAAACAACAAAACAAAACTTTTCGGCAACAGTCGCATGAGCTGAAAGTACGCTGAAGTGTCAGACCATGCTGGAGCAGGTTTAAAAACAGTCTAAACTTAAATCCCGAAGTCCGTGCGCCGAATTTATCAAGAGCCGTGCGACTTTTGATAAATTAGGCGCACAATAGACGAGCCTAACACTCTGTAGCTTGGTTTATATTGATGAGGGACATAGACAACTTTGATAAATCTCCCCCAAATATATCTATATCAATATAGGTTAGTGAACAATCATCAAATTAAAGTAAAATACTGATAAATAGACAGATATTAATATTTACAGAATATTAATATGAATAAGGAAAAAAATCCATTGTGGCTCTTCACTTCTATGTAGCTTATTTATTAGTTCCAATAGCTATAATACCTTAAAGGGGAATACCTATCTGAAGAAGTTCTCCCTTATCCACGGGTAGGGAAACAAGATCCGTGCCGGTCTGACCACTGAGAAGCCACCAATCCCAAAAATGGGGACAAAACTATCCCTGGAATGAATGGCGCACACCACCAGCACTCCATTCATTCTATAAGGGGCTGACAAACACAGCTAACTTCAGAGACCCCAAAGAAAATAAACTGAGTCGCTGGACATTCTCAGGGGTCCCAAAGCATATTTGTGTGCAAAAAATCTACCGCGTATTACAGTAACAGCAAACTGAATATAATTTGTAGACATCTCACCCACACGTGGATTTTCCCTATTCACGTCATTGGGGGATAGCCAAATCTATGATAATTGCCCAGTTGTTGCAGAAACTGCAGTTTTCAAGTACAATTGTTCCTGCTACAACATTACCATATTTCACACCAAAATCTGCACGATTTGGTGCACAAACAGGCTTTCAGACGATTCATAGAAACCACAAAAAAAAATAATGTATGTATATTTTATATCTATCTATCTATCTATCTATCTACACACACACACAAACACACAAACATTGGGGATCAAAAGTTTGGGCACCCCAGGTAAAAATTTGTATTAATGTGCATAAAGAAGCCAAGGAAAGATGGAAAAAAACCTCCAAAAGGCATCAAATTACAGATTAGACATTCTTATAATATGTCAACAAAAGTTAGATTTTATTTCCATCATTTACACTTTCAAAATAACAGAACAAAAAAATGGCATCTGCAAAAGTTTGGGCACCCTGCAGAATTTATAGCTTGCACTGCCCCCTTTGCAAAGCTGAGACCTGCCAGTGTCATGGATTGTTCTCAATCATCATCTGGGAAGACCAGGTGATGTCAATCTCAAAGGTTTTAAATGCCCAGACTCATCTGACCTTGCCCCAACAATCAGCACCATGGGTTTTTCTAAGCAGTTGTCTAGAAATCTGAAACTGAAAATAGTTGACGCTCACAAAGCTGGAGAAGGCTATAAGAAGATAGCAAAACATTTTCAGATGTCAATATCCTCTGTTCGGAATGTAATTAAGAAATGGCAGTCATCAGGAACAGTGGAAGTTAAAGCAAGATCTGGAAGACCAAGAAAAATATCCAACAGAACAGCTCGCAGGATTGTGAGAAAACTCACGTTTGACTGCACAATCCCTCCAGAAAGATCTGGCAGACACTGGAGTTGTGGTACACTATTCCATTATAAAGAAATACTTGTACAAATATGGTCTTCATGGAAGAGTCATCAGAAGAAAATCTCTTCTACGTCCTCACCACAAAAATCAGCATTTGAACTTTGAAAATGAACATATAGACAAGCCTGATGCATTTTGGAAACACATTCTGTGGACCGATGAGGTTAAAATTGAACTTTTTGGCCGGAATGAGCAAAGGTACGTTTGGAAGAAGGGAAACAGAATTTAATGAAAAGAACCTCTGTCCAACTGTTAAGCATGGGGGTGGATCAATCATGCTTTGGGGTTGTATTGCAGCCAGTGGCACAGGGAACATCTCATCAGTAGAAGGAAACATGGATTCAATAAAATTTTGGATGCTAACTTGATGCCATCTGTGAAAAAGCTGAAGTTAAAGAGAGGATAGCTTCTACAAATGGATAATGATCCTAAACACACCTTGAAATCCACAGGGGATTACATCAAGAGGCGTAAACTGAAGGTTTTGCCATGGCCTTCACAATCTCCTGACCTCAACATAATTGAAAATCTATGGATATACCTTAAAAAAGCAGTGTGTGACAGACCGCCCAGAAATCTCAAAGAACTGGAAGACTTTTGTAAGGAAGAATGGGCAAAGATACCTCAAACAAGAATTGAAAGACTCTTGGCTGGCTACAAAAAGAGTTTACAAGATGTGATACTTGCCAAAGGGGGCAGTACAAGATATTAACTCTGCAGGGTGCCCAAACTTTTGCAGATGCCATTGTTTTTGTTCTGTTATTTTGAAAGTGTAAATGATGGAAATAAAATCTAACTTTTGTTGACATATTATAAGAATGTTTAATCTGTAATTTGATGCCTTTAGGAGATTTTTCCATCTTTCCTTGGCTTCTTTATGCACATTAATACAAATTTTTACCTGGGGTGCCCAAACTTTTGATCCCCACTGTATATATATTTATTAGGGATTGACCGATTATTGGATTGGCCGATATTATCGGACGATATTCATGATTTTGTAAGGTATCGGCATCTAACCTGCCGATAATGCGGGCACATTAAATCAATGAACTGCAGCGGCTTTTGCGGGGCCAGAGACCGCCGCCGCCGCCAGCCGCTTCTCTCCCCTGCCTGTCCTTGGGTCCTGAGTCCAACCACCGACGCTGCCCGATTGTCTCCCCCTGCCTATCCACTGGCCGCCGCTGCCCCATTGCCTCCCCCATCCCCGGTTTTATAATTACCTGTTCCCTGGGTCCGCGCTACTTCTGGCTCCTGCGGCGTCCTGCCCTGTTGCTGTGCGATGCAAAATGACAAGTGACGTCCTCAACGCGACGTCACCGTCAGTGGCCCGGCACACAGTGACCACTCAGGCCGCCTCTGGAGCCAGAAGTAGTAGCGCGGACCCCGGGAACAGGTAATTATAAAACCGGTAATGGGGGGAGGCAATGAGGCAGCGGCGGTCTCTGGCCAGAGGATAGAAAGGGGGAGAAAAGTGGGTGGCGGCGGTGGTCTCTGGCCCCGCAAAAGCTGCTGCAGTTCATTGATTTAAAGCGCCCACTTTAAATCATTGTTCGGCGGTGGCTTCTGCAGGGCCAGAAACAGTTTATCAGGGTATACCCGCACGCAAACACGCACCCTCATTTTACCAAGGATATTTGTGGGGTTGGGGGGGAGGGGGGGGGATTAAAATGCACGGAATATCGCTATAAGTTATCGGCTATCGGCCTTAAAGTTCACAGGTTATCGGTATTGGCTCTAAAAAAAAATCAATATTGGTCGATCCCTAATATATATATATAATATATATTATGGATTGACCGATATTGATTTTTTAGGGCCGATACCGATAATCTGTGGCCTTTCAGGCCGATAGCAGATAACTTATACCGATATTCCGGTGACGTCGCGTTGGGGACGTCACTCGTCATTACGCAGCGCACAGCAATAGCGCAGGAGCCAGAAGGATCGCGGACCACCGGGAACAGGTAATTATAACACCGGGGATGTGGGGAAGCGATGGGGCAGCGGCGGCGGTGTGTGGGCAGAGGATGGGGGAGGCAATGGGGCAGCGGCGGCGATGGTCGTCCCTGGGGGGGTCATTATCAGCAAGGTAATTGCCGATAGATACCGATGATGTCCAAAATCGCGATAATTGGCCAAACCGATAATCGGTCGATCCCGAATATAATTATTATTATTATTTTTTTTTTATTATCTGAAAAGACAGGTTTTGTAAAGAATATTCAAAGTGTACCTCAAATGTTTGACTTTCACTATGAAAAATGACTATAGTGCATGATTCACCTCCGGATTCTATTTTCAATTACATGCGCCAGGGAGCAGGGAGAATGAGTGCTCGGTTCTAGTGGCAAATTAAAAAACTCAAACTTCGTTAATAAAAAAATAAAAAAATTATTGTGCACTGATTTTTTACAAAAGCCAATAAAACACTGGAGGGTACACTTTAAAAGAATGATGTTACAAACATGTACTTTCCAAGTTGTGAAAAAAAAAATCCCAATTTTGACACCTACCTGGTCTTCGCGCTCAAACCCTGGTGCTCTGGGATAGGTAGAGCCTGGTGAAGAGACACATGGAGTGGTAGATTCACAACACAAACCATTTGCTAATGATTTTGGCCTGCCTACGGACCCAACAGGCGAGAAGGAGCTACTGCTCCCTGAGCTGGAGGTAACAGTGGGGCTACTACAGCATGAAATCTGTAGAGGAAGAATATGAATACAGAAAACAAATAATGGATGTGCCTGAGATTTTTTGTCTCGTACATCATAATGAAAAAGAAAATTCTAATAAAATTGTCCCAGATTACTGCCCTATCAGTCGCATATAAGGGGTAAGGTACAATACAAATATAAAAAAATTAAATAATTTCCACCTTACAAAAGAGATCAGAATAAAAATAAAGCAAAGTAAGCCTATTTCATTGGCTTTAATAAATTGTAAAACATTTGCATTCTCTTTCTGGCTTGAATGAGTGATGTGGAGATATAAAGTTATTTATTATAAATAGTAACATTACATTGCAGGGATCAACAGCCAACTCCATTCAGTGCAAAGTCAGGAGCACTGCTGTGCACCGAAAAACAATGGGGACCATGGTGGCGATTCAGCTCTGCAGCCTATTTCTTATCAGGATCGGTGGGGTTCCCAGAGGTTGGACACTTACCTCTCATAAAGCATATCCTATAGAACACCCCTGTCACTGAATCCCTCTCTTCATGAGCAGTAGTAAGCAGTCCACAGGAGCAGCTGCACTGCCAGCACTACTTGCACTCTATTCTGCTGATGTTTATAGGGAAGCTAAAGGGAATTAATACCACCTACTATTGGTCTCTAGGTGATATATTCGGGAAATGCATATAAAACCACTTTTATATAGTTAAAGGGGTCCTCCAGAAATAGAAAAACTGAGCTAATTTAATCCAAAAACAGCATCACACATGTCATCAGCTTGTCTGTGGTATTACAACTTAGCTCCAATCACTTTATTGAAACAGATTCAATACCACACCCAACCTGAGGACATGGGTGGCGCAGCTTTAAAGAAGAAATGCATCTGGTTTTCTATTCCTGTAAAACCCTTTTAACCCCTTAACGACAACGGACGTAAATGTACATCATGGTGAAGTGGTACTTAACACACATTTACGCTCTAGACTGGTGTTCGAGTCATGCGCGGCAGGTCCCGGCTATCAGCAACCAGGGACCCGCCAGTAATGTCGGACATCAGCAATCATACGGATGTCTGCTATTACCCCCTCAGATACTGTGATCAATACAGATCACGGCATCTGCGGCAGTGCGGTACTTTAAATGAATGATCGGATCGCCCGCAGAGCTGCCGCGGGGATCCGATCATCCAGCATGGCGGCCGGAGGTCCCCTCACCTGCCTCCGGCCGTCTCCAGGAGTCTTCTGCTCAGGTCTGAGACTGAGCAGACCAGAGCAGAAGATGACCGATAACACTGATAAGTGCTATGCTCTATGAATAGCACTGAACAGTATTAGCAATCGCATGATTGCTATACATTAGTCCCCTATGGGAACTATTAAAGTGTAAAAAAAAGTTCACGTAAATCATCAGTTTTTCCCATTTTACCTCCAAAAAAAAGCGTAAAAAATAAACAAACATATTTGGTATCACCGCAAGCGTAAAAGTCTGATCAAAATATATTGTTAGTTATCCCATATGGGGAACGGCGTAAACGTAAAAAAAATTAAAATTCCTGCATTTGTCACATTTTATTCCCAAAAAAATGTATTAAAAATTAATAAAAATGTAAAACCTAAGCAAAAGTGGTACCGATAAAAACTACAGATCATGGCGCAAAAAATGAGCCCTCATATCGCCCCATATACAGAAACATTTGAAAGTTATAGGTGGTCAAAATAGGGCAATTTCAAACATACTAACGTTGTTAAAATAGTTTGAGATTTTTTTTAAGCTGTACAATTATAGAAAATCATATCATGGGTATAATTTTAATCGTATTAACCCACAGAATAAAGAACACATGTCATTTATACCATAAAGTGTACACCGTGAAAACAAAACCTTCCAAAATTTGCTAAATTGAGATTTTCTTTTCAATTTTCCCACATATAATATTTTTTGGGTTGCGTCATACATTTTATGGTAAAATGACTGATGTCATTACAAATTAAAATTGGTGACGCAAAAAACAAGCCCTCATATGGGTCTGTGGATGGAAATATAAAAAAAAAAAGAGTTATTCTTAGAAGGCGAGGAGGAAAATGCAAAAATAAATTGGCCTGGTCCTTAAGGCCAAAATGGGCCTGGCGCTTAAGGGGTTAAGTTTTTTCACGATGCAGATTCACAGATTTTTACAGATTTTGATATTGCGTGAAGTAAATGTATTGGCACTTCTCAAGTTCCTCCAGGCCTGGTATTGGCTTTCTTACTGGTGGTGCTCTCCGGAGTAGTCTAATAAAATCTTCCATAGTCAAAAGTCTGTGACACATCCCAACTTGAGATAAGTGTCAGGTAATGATATAGACAACAATTGTTTCACTATAAGCACAGGTTCACCTGGCCAGATGAAGGTATGGTTGCCTGTCCTTCCTCGGCCGGTGATAGGTTGAGCGGCAGTGTGATGTAACAGGCCCAGGTCCATTTCACAACACTGCCGCTCAGCCCATTACTGGCCAGGTGGGACATGGCTGCGGACAGAGATTAGCTGATGGCAGTGTGACATGTTCGGCACCAAAAGCTGGAAGACCAGGGCTGAAGGACGGGAGAGCGATACAATGAGCACTGGGGGAGCGCCGAAAGGTAAGTTGAAGTTCATTATTTTAGTTGTGGCAACATAAATACTTTTGCCAGAGTTCTCCATTAGGGTAGGGTCACACATAGCATATATGTTTCTGCTGCTGAAATTCCGATGTCCGCAGTCTATTGACTATTCTTTCTGCAGATTCAGCAAGGAAATGCATTGTAGTCTATATGAGAGCACATTTCTGAGCGGTCCTAGCATTCTGTCCACCGTGTGAACATAGCCTTAGGGTGTGTAAGCTATTCCTTACTTCAACATCTCAGCCACTGATTGGCCAAGCTGGCAACATTGCGTGCAGACCCAGAACACACTAAGTGCTGTGCAGCGGGATCAGCTCCAATAAAATGGTGGCAGCAGAGAGAAAAAAAAATTCTTGGGGGGCTAAGCACAATTCTAGATATAAAAAAGTTAATCCCAAGAATGCCCCTTTAAACCACCCTACACCACTGGGCATATCAAAAGAATACCACAAGAAAATAACCCAAAAACACTGCAGTGATATCAGCAAAAAATCTGCACCATAATGCTGCATATTTTCTGCGCAGATTGTCCCTGAATGTCTCTGCTTGGAAATTCAGTAGTGTGAACGTAGCCTTAAATTGTACATTATTCGCACGTCCTAGAGACATAAGAAAAGTTTTAAATCGGTTAGGTCTGAGTGTTCAGACCCCAATCAGTTGTTAGAATAGGAACAATTTAAGAGTGTGGATGGGATTTTTAAAACCTCCTCAACTTTGCTGTTAACTGCAAGGACCCACCCTAATGGGGGCCTACGGCAGTCTTTGCCGCTGATCTTTTGAACCATCTCCCCCAAAATTTTTAATACCTACATTTTCTCAGTTGAGGTGGTGCTTATCAGATGTGTTTTTTTGATACTACTAAGGTTATGGACACCTTTGCAAATATATTTTTTTTTCTGTAATTTCTTGCAGAATCTAAAAATTGTAAAAAATTTTACTTCTTGCTGCGAATTGTATGTATTATGTGGAATAAGATATTTGTGCAATTATTTTGATTTACTTATTTACATTTTTGTAAAGCAACTTTCATGATTTACAATACACGGCCACCTACTTGATTCTGTTCGGAATCAAGTGCAACAGTCAGCTGCCTGTCAGCCTGAAGTGTTACAGTCAATTATATCCCACTTATTAAGCATTGATCTGAGCTTAGTTACATGTTCACAAGAGAAGACTAAAAACGTGAGGAAGCCGGGTGTCGGGATTAGGACTGAAAACAACCGAGCTGTTTGCAATGTATCATAATACATGCAAGCTGCATAAAAAAAATTAAAAAAAAAAAAAAAATATATATATATATATATATATATATATATATATATATATATATATATAAATGAATAATATTTACAGAAATGCTTTATTCTGCATATTACAAACAATGCACAAAAAGTAAACCAAAAGATTTCTTTTTTTTTTTTTTCATAGTTGTTATATTGCATATACTGGTCCCTTCTATACGCCCATTTCATGGATCATTTTGTTTCTTGTGTGTTGCGTACTGTGGGCCTGCGAGCCCTTGTTCTATGTATGCTGTGATATTTCTTTAACCCCTTAAGGACCCAGCCATTTTACACCTCAGGACCCGGCCATTTTTTGCAATTCTGACCACTGTCACTTTAAACATTAATAACTCTGGAATGCTTTTAGTTATCATTCTGATTCCGAGATTGTTTTTTCGTGACATATTCTACTTTAACATAGTGGTAACATTTTGTGGTAACTTGCATCCTTTCTTGGTGAAAAATCCCAACATTTTATGAAAAATTTGAAAATTTTGCATTTTTTTAACTTTGAAGCTCTCTGCTTGTAAGGAAAATGGATATTCCAAATAATTTTTTTTTTATTCACATATACAATATGTCTATTTTATGTTTGCATCATAAAATTTACGTGTTTTTACTTTTGGAAGTCACCAGAGGGCTTCAAAGTTCAGCAGCAATTTTCCAATTTTTCACAAAATTTCCAAACTCACAATTTTTCATGGACCAGTTCAGGTTTGAAGTGGATTTGAAGGGTCTTCATATTAGAAATACCCCACAAATTACCCCATTATAAAAACTGCACCCCCCAGAGTATTCAAAATGACATTCAGTCCGCGTTTTAACCCTTTAGGTGTTTCACAGGAATAACAGCAAAGTGAAGGAGAAAATTCACAATCTCCATTTTTTACACTCGCATGTTCTTGTAGACCCAATTTTTGAATTTTTACAAGAGGAAAAAGGAGAAAATGTATACTTGTATTTGTAGCCCAATTTCTCTCGAGTAAGCACATACCTCATATGTCTATGTAAAGTGTTCGGCGGGCGCAGTAGAGGGCTCAGAAGGGAAGGAGCGACAAGGGGATTTTGGAGAGTACGTTTTTTTGAAATGGTTTTTGGGAGGCATGTTGCATTTAGGAAGCCCCTATGGTGCCAGAACAGCAAAAATCCCCCACATGGCATACCATTTTGGAAACTAGACCCCTTGAGGTACGTAACAAGGAATAAAGTGAGCCTTAATACCCCACAGGGGTTTCACGACTTTTGCATATGTAAAAAAATTAAAATAAAATTTCACTAAAATGTGTGTTTCCCCCCAAATTTCACATTTTTGCAAGGGTTAATAGCAGAAAATACCCCCCAAACATTGTAACCCCATCTCTTCTGAGTATGGAGGTATCCCATAAGTTGACCTGAGGTGTACTATGAGTGAACTACAATGCTCAGAAGAGAAGGAGTCATATTTGGCTTTTTGAGAGCAAATTTTGCTCGGGGGCATGTCGCATTTAGGAAGACCCTATGGTGCCAGGACAGCAAAAAAAAAACACATGGCATACCATTTTGGAAACTAGACCCCTTGTGGAACGTAACAAGGCATAAAATGAGCATTTACCCCCCACTGGTGTCTGTCAAATCTTTGGAACAGTGGGCTGTACAACATTTTTAATTTGCGCAGCCCACTGTTCCAAAGATCTGTCAGACACCTGTGGGGTGTAAATTCTCACTGCACCCCTCATTACATTCCGTGAGGGGTTTAGTTTCCGAAATGGGGTCACATGTGGGGTTTTGTTTTTTTTGCGTTTGTCAAAACCGCTGTAACAATCAGCCACCCCTGTGCAAATCACCTCAAATGTACATGGTGCACTCTCCCTTCTGAGCCTTGTTGTGCGCCCCCAGAGAAGTTTGCGCCCACATATGGGGTTTCTCCGTAGTCGGGAGAAATTGTGTTACAAATTTTGTGGGGCTTTTTTCCCCTTTACCTCTTGTCAAAATGAAAAGTATAGGGCAACACCAGCATGTTAGTGTAAAAAGTTTATTTTTTTTACACTAACATGCTGGTGTAGACCCCAACTTCACCTTTTCATAAGGGGTGAAAGGAGAAAAAGACCCCCAAGATTTGTAAGGCAATTTCTCCCGAGTACGACGATACCCCATATGTGGCCCTAAACTGTTGCCCTGAAATACGACAGGGCTCCAAAGTGAGAGCGCCATGTGCATTTGAGGCCTGAATTAGGGATTTGCATAGGGGTGGACATAGGGGTATTCTACGCCAGTGATTCCCAAACAGGGTGCCTCCAGCTGTTGTAAAACTCCCAGCATGCCTGGACAGTCAACGGCTGTCTGGCAATACTGGGAGTTGTTGTTTTGCAACAGCTGGAGGCTCCATTTTGGAAAGAGTGGCGTACCAGACGTTTTTCATTTTTATTGGGGAGGGAGGGGGGCTGTGTAGGGGTATGTGTATATGTAGTGTTTTTTACTTTTTATTTTATTTTGTGTTAGTGTAGTGTAGTGTTTTTAGGGTACAGTCACACGGGCGGGGGGATTACAGCGAGTTTGAGCTGCCGCGCAAAATTTGCTGCATCGCAAACTTGCAGCCCGATATTCACTGTAAGCCCCCTGCCCATGTGAATGTACCCTGTACATTCACAGGGGGGGACCTCCAGCTGTTGCAAAACTACAACTCCCAGCATGCCTGAGAATGTTTGGGAGTTGTGGTTTTGCAACAGCTGGAGGCACACGGGTTGGGAAACACTGAGTTAGGAAACAATGTTTCCCAACCAGTGTGACTCCAGCTGTTGCAAAACCACAACTCCCAAACATTCTCAGGCATGCTGGGAGTAGTAGTTCGGCAACATCTTTAGAGCCAGATGTTGCCGAACTACAACTCCCAGCATGCTTGGAGTTGTAGTTTTGCAACATCTGGAGGACTACAGTTTGCAGACCACTAATACAGTGGTTCCCAATCTGTGCCCTTCCAGATGTTGCAAAACTACAACTCCCAGTATGCCAAAACTGTCCAGGCATGCTGGGAGTTGTAGTTCTGCAACATCTGAAGGGCCAGATGTTACAGAACTACAACTCCCAGCATGCCTGGACAGTAAGGGCATGCTGAGGATGTGTAGTTTTGCAACATCTGGAAGGGCACAGTGGTCTCCAAACTGTGTACCTCCAGATGTTGCAAAACTGCAACTCCCAGCATGCCCAGACGCCAAGGGCTGTCTGGGCATGCTGGGAGTTGTAGTTTACAGGGTCCTATTACAGCAATGCATGTCGCTTTACGGCGACGTGCATTGCTGTAAAGGGCCCGACCGCGGCTGAAGATCTACTCACCTGTCGCCTCCGCCGCCGTCTTCATCGTCTGGATCCGGGTCTTCAGGGACGAGGTAAGTACCGGGGCCGGTCCCCAGCACTCCCCCGTCTGCGACAGCCGGGATCATGCGAAATTACCGGGCGGTCGGGTCCCAGAGACCCGATCAGCCCGGTATCGCCGCAGATCGCAAGGGCGATTTCCCTTGCGATTTGCGGCGATCGCCGACATGGGGGGCCTACATGGCCCCCCTCAGCGTTTGCCCTGGATGCCTGCTGAAGGATTTCAGCAGGCATCCAGTTCCGATCTCTGCCCGGCGAGCGGCAGAGACCGGAAAACGCCATGACGTATGCATACGTCATGGGTCCTTAAGACCCAGGGTGTGAAGACGTATGCATACGTCATGGGTCCTGAACAGGTTAATAAACTTTATGTTTGGAAAAAAAAAAAAAACACACCTGAAAGCAGATAAAAAGGGGAAAAAAATAAACCAAAACAAAAAGCTTTAAATATTATTAGTCACGATTAACCTAATCATCAAAAAACCCTTTATTAGGTCGAAGATTTTTTCCCCCAAAGTCTAGATTTCCACTTTTTTTGTTAGGACAATTTATGGTTTACAGAAAAAATGAATGGTGAATACAGAAATTAAGAAGAGAGAGAATACTGCAGGTTTAAAAAAATAAAAATAAAAAGATAAAGCCATAAGCAGATCCTGAAAACATAAACGGAATAAAAAATTGATTATATCGGTAAAATCCCTAAGAAAAAAAACCTGCAATAAAGGATTCATGGCTGTCACGCAGGACATATCAGGAGGCTGCTCAGAGAGGACGACACACAAACCTGCACCTTATATTAGATGAAAGAAAAATTGTAGAAATGAAAATGGTCACATGACTGACTTTTACATGGCCAGGTTCAGGTCTGTGTTAATTCAGAAATACTTTTACTTGGATATCCTGGAAAAAAAAAATAAACAAACATCTACCATCTTCTGCAAGATCTATCGACTAAAATGTATGTCATGTACCGTGGAAATCCACAACATCCAAAAATAAACTATTTCAAATAAATTAAAGGGTGAACAACTAATAGCATTTATACTTACATTTATGGTTTGTTCGTTGTGGTTCAGGAGGCTATTAGTACAACTTATAGTAGTGTTCCAGTCACCGGAGAGGCCTATACTGTCTGAAGAATAGAGAGACTGTGCTTGTTTTATATGACAGCTCGATTGCATCATCACATTCATAGCCTCTTCAGCAGAGGGAATTCCTACAAGAAGAAATCAATTCCATTGATGAATCCAAATCTCTTGTCACAAAGCCCAAGCATGCACAGGAATTCTGTAGCCAATACTTACGTTCAACATGTGCAAATGCACAAAAAGGTCCTCTTGGGCAATACCCAGTTTGCCTCACATCATTGCACTTTGTAGATTTGTAAATCTAAGAGGAAGATAATATTAAATGTAATACTTAAACACCAACTACTTTAGTGACATTCCATTATATTTAGATATGAAGGGGGAGATTTATCATTAGGTGTCTATTGTAGACACAGATCTACCCCTTTACACTGCTTGTCTAATTTACACTCTTGCTCAAGAGTTACTAAAGTTGTGCACGTCCTTAGATACATTTTGTGCAAATATAGAAAGGCCCCCCTCACTCTACCGTACACTTCACAGAGCTGGGGCATCTTCCCGCAGTACACTGCTCACATAGCTAGAAGTGCCGGAGCAGCAGTGTGCGCTGAACAAAACTCTGCACAATAGTAAAATCATAAATCTTTATAAAGTACACAGAGGGGGAGACTCTCAAAGAGTTTTGCACCCAAAAAAAAAAAAAAAAAAATTTTGGTGCAAAAAGTATCTTTGAGAGCTTTGTGCGGCGGTTTACACTGTTCATGTCAAAGTGGCCATGTCCAGGTATATTGTTTGCTTTACATGATATTTTCAAAAGGGATGAGAGTCCAGTTTACATCAAAAATTTCACACCAGCTTTTTGATGAGTCAGGCTGGGACTGTATCTTGATCTGTCCCTCTGCCCTTGGACTACTACTCCCATCATGGAACTGACTCCTAGATAAAGCCTATCCCGGCGAAACGTGTCAGAGGTGTGGTGTGGAGCTGGGGTGAGTCCTGTTTTCACTGTGTCTGCTGCTACATCTCTCTCACTTGCATTAATGTGCTCTATTCTGTCTCTCTAGCCTCAGTCCTCTGTATACAGTGATCCCTCAACTTACAATGGCCTCAACAACATACAATGGTCTTTCCTGGACCATTGTAAGTTGAAACCAGACTTAACATACAATGTACAGACAGTCCAGATCTGTGAAACTTGTCAATGGCCGGAACAACCGACCAATCAGATTGGGCAATTTACTGGTAAAACCCCTGTATTACTGAAGTTCATGCACTGACTGGTGTCTGTTAGCGCCCCTACAGTACACGGAGGTATTACATGTTCTGTACACTTTACCTGTACCAGGGTTACCTGCTCCTTTGGACACCAGGTGAGGGCGGCTCCATGTTACTTTTTTAGGACACTGCATGTACTGTACAGGACCCCAAAGAAGCTCCTGTCCTCTACATAGACCAGTGTTTCCCAAGCAGGGTGCCTCCAGCTGTTGCAAAACTACAACCCCCAGCATGCTCGGACAGCCTTTGGCTGTCCGGGCATGCTAGGAGTTGTAGTTTTGCAACAGCTGGAGGCTCCCTGCTTGGAAAACACTGACATAGACAGTGATTACAGCTCCCAGCAGATCTTTCTTACTTTTATATGTAAGGATTTGCTTCATCTATATTAGTTATCTACCTATTTTTCTTTAATTCTCACTTTTTTCCTATTTTTGGATGACATTTTGGTGGCTTCAGAACCAATTACCAGGTTTCCATAGAGTTATGGTCTCAACATACAATGGTTTCAACATACAATGGTCATCCCAGAACCAATTAATATTGTAACTTGAGGGACCACTGTATGTTTAACCATGGGAGCTTTTTTAGCCTTGAAATGATATGCTGTTTGCACTGTGGCACTTTATACATTTAACCCTTTGCTGGTATTTGCCTCTTACTATTCATGTATACACCATACATGCACAGTGGTGATCTATTCTTGTAGCATTCTATTCAGACACACAGTTCACTATGTGATCAGGACCTTCACCCCAGTATCCCTTTTTTTCCCATTATATTGTCCCTTTGTGTGATTCCTTATATGTACTTTTTTTAATGTTGCTTTTCATATCAATAAAGAATATTTTAATCTTTTCGAATTGTTTATTGTTTGGAGGTTTTTTCTTGTGCCTTCTGCACATACTGTAGGGGTCCATGATGGGAGTAGTACCGCAGCGCTGAGGGATGGCACTTGCACATCCCCCAGATGCAGGACTTTTAGGACTACTACTCCCATCATGGACAGACTCCGTTCATGATAGGAGTTATAGTCCAGGGGCTGAGAGGCCGATCGCACATGGTGCGATCTGCATTTATTAACTGTAAAAGCCGGCGGCACATGCGGCTACACTGCACTTCCCGTCAGCTCCTGTATACTGTAACACATTTTGTAATTCCCGCCCGGGAGATGGGAGCTCTGATTGGTGAAAAGCTATTCACCAATCAGAGCTCCTGTCTCCCGGCGGCGGGGATTATGAATTATGAGAGATGTATACAGGAGCCGGCGGCCAGCGCAGTGTAGCTGCACATTCTGACTGTTTTTACAGTTAAAAAATGTGGATCGCAGCGGGTCTCTGGAGAATGACCCAGTGCGATCTGCACCTCAGCTCCTGGACTACAACTCCCATCATGGGACCTAGTCTGTCCATCATGGGAGTAGTAGTCCTAAATTACCGCAGCCGGGGGATGTGCAAGCGCCATCCCTCAGCGCTGTGGTACTACAACTACTCCCATCATGGGACAGACTGTGCCATGATGGGAGTAGTAGTCCAGGGGCTGAAGGGCAGACGAGTCATTCTCCAGAGACCCGCTGCGATCCACATTTATTACCTGTAAAAGCTGGCGGAACACACGGCTCCGCCGGCTCCTGTATACACCACTTATAATTCAAAATCTCTGCCGCCGGGAGACAGGAGCTCTGATTGGTGAATAGCTTTTCACCAATCAGAGCTCCTGTCTCCCGGACGGGGATTATGAAATGTGAAACAGTATACAGGAGCCGGAGGGCAGCGCAGTGTTAATATAAATGCGGATCGCAGTGGGTACCTGTGCAATCTGCACCTCAGCCCTCGGACTACAACTTCCATCATGGGCAGAGTCTGTCAATGATGAGAGTAGTAGTCCTAACTGTCCCAAAGTAGTTAATATAACTCTCAGATGCTTTAGAACACTTTGGTACGTGTCCTCCGAGGTGGTGTATATTTGCAAAGAAAAAAGCATTTGCGCAAAAAAACATGCAGTTAATAAATTTGATTCTAAAGTAGAACGTGCTCTATGGTAAACTTCACTGTAGACATGGCTATAAAGAAATCAGATTTTGCGCAAAAAAAAGATGGGAAAAAACTCTATATACAATGAAAAATTCCCCCCGAAGAGTTTATTGGTCTATTTTATTTACTCAATGGCTAATTTTTTTATGGAATCTGTCACCAGATTTCTGCGGTCCTACCCAATGCCTCTTCACTTACCAGGCTCCTATTCAGTGCTGCTCATCCTATAATCCTCATTTACTCTACAGTTTATTGATGGGGGAGTGGGGGAAGGAATTATCTGTAAAGTGACAGAGATACAGAAAAGTAGCTGGAAGCGGTAGTAAATCTTTAATGTCTTCCATGCTGCTTCCTCTGCCAAGTGTTCTATATAGATAAAGGGGACCAGGATCCCCTCTTCTTTACATGCAGTGTATGGGAGACTACATAGCAGCTAGTCTCTATCGCAGTGTTTCCTAACCAGCCTTTGGCTGTCCAGGCATTCTGGGAGTTGTAGTTTTGCAACACCTAGAGGCACCCTGGTTGGGAAACACTGCTCTACCCACTAGCAAAGGGAGTATTTAGGGCAGTATAATATTGGTGACAGGGGCAGAGTAAGGTGCTATATTAGTTTTCTTCATTGTTGCCATAATCTCAGTTTATTCATCTATATCTACTTAGTAAACTCATGTCCTCCAGCAAACAAGTTGTCGATTGACAACATTCTATCAATACTATGCATAGACAGAAAACTGCCAATCATTGGGGGGCAGGCCAAAGCAGCAGCTCATTAATATAGCAGAATACTGAACATGCCCCATAGAACACTTTATAATGATGGCAATGATGAAGAAAACACTAGGAGACATGATATCTCCTAGACACTGCACACACCAAAGAGGGTATTCTGCTCCTTTATACCTATAGTACACCCTTCAGAAGTAGCCGCCGCAGCAGCATGATGGACATTATACTACAGTACTAAGCAGAGTAAGCTGAGAATCCAGCAGTGTTCAGCTGCTTCTTTGTATCTCCCAACCTTTGTCTGACTCTGCAGCTAATTCCTCCCCCTACTCCCTTTTCAATAAACTGCAGAGTTAAAAGAGGCACTCCAGTGGGAAAAAAAAAAAATAATAATTTTATATATATATATATATATATATATATATATATATATATATATGTGTGTGTGTTTTTAATGAACTGGCGCCAGAAAGTTAAACAGATTTGAAAATTACTTCTATTAAAAAATCTTTACCCTTCCAGTACTTATTAGCAGCTGTATGCTACACAGGAAATTCTGTTCTTTTTTAATTTCTTTTTTGTCTTGACCACAGTGCTCTCTGCTAACACCTGATGTCTGTATCAGGAACTGTCCAGAGCAGTTGAAAATCGCCATAGCAAACCTATCCTGCTCTGGACAGTTCCAGATACGGGCATCAGTTGTCAGCAGAAAGTACTGTGGACAACACAAAAAAGAAATTCAATAAAGAACAGAATTTCCTGTGTAGCATACAGCTGCTAAAAAGTACTGGAAGGGTAAAGATTTTTTAATAGAAGTAATTTACAAATCTGTTTAATTTTCTGGCACCAGTTGACTGGAGCACCCCTTTAATGATGAGTTTAGGATGGGCAGAGTAGAAAAGGAGCAGTTTTTTTCTCTGATATGATATATTACCACTTTTTTATATTCAGTTGTATTATTTATTTATGCAAAGTTTGTTGAAACAACAGTGACCATCTAAACCTTTATGAAGTTTCGGATGTGTTGCTAAAACTTCTTTTCAGAAGAGTAAGTTAGCAATGACTAAGGCTGCAAAGAGAGCGTCTCACCTCTGGATGGAACTGCTGTTCAGTGCGGGAATGGCAGTACTGACAACTGTCCCCACTTTCACACTTTGAAGGCTCTCCCCACTCATCCCCATGTTTCACGCTCGGGCACGGTGTGGATCTGAAAAAGTGCAATACTAATGAAAGAAAGAACCAGTGACTTTTAGGAAAGATCATGGTGAATATGTAAAGGACTACAAGGAATTCTGATCAACTCTGTATTTAACCCCAGAGACCTAGCTGTTTGGTGTGAAATTGATTTGTGTATGGATTTTTTACATGAGCTGGAGGTGCACGTTGTTTGGGCTGCACTAAACTAACCAGGGAAATATCCCATGGGAGGGTAGCGCCAATGTAGTGTTTTGGTGTTTGACTATGATGTGAAATAGTGATTAGTGCTGCATAGAGGACTCACCGGATCAGATATAACCACAGATAATTCAACAACATACACAAATGAGGATGCAGGGACTGACCTGTACTTGAATTTCCTTGGGTTGCGTCTCCTGTCCCTGCTATTATGGTAGTGAGGGCAGGCATATCCTTGGCGGCAGAGTCTGGGTGGCTTAGTACACTGCTCTGTTTTATAGCTGGCTAATACAAAATTTGTATCTATGGAGAAAAAAAAATAAAAGTGAATGTATAATATATTTTGGTATGTCAACAGTTATTAAAGGGGTACTCCGCTGCTCAGAGCCGGGAGATTGTGAAGTCAAAGCCCCGCCCCCTCAATGTAATTCTATAGGAGGGGGCGTACCAATAATATTACAGAAGCATAAGCCTTCTTTCCAGGCTCTGTGTCATGTGACTGAGACAGTCTAATAATGTAAGTCTGTGGGACCATCTCACTCACAGACAGGCAGAGAAAAGCATGACAGCTTCCCTAGGACATGTTATGTCAATAGGTATTTTGTACCAGGCACATGTAGTAGTAGTATTAATAATGATAACTAAATAAAACAACAAAATTATATACAGTGATCCCTCAACTTACAATGGCCTCAACATACAATAGTTTCAACATACAATGGTCTTTTCTGGACCATTGTAACTTGAAACCAGACTCAACATACAATGTACAGACAGTCCAAATCTGTGAAACGTGTCACAACTGGAGGAACTGACCAATCAGAATTGACATACAGGTAAATCACCTGTATTACTGAAGTGTATGCGCTGACTGGCTGTCTGGTAGCGCCCCCTACAGGACAGGGAGGAAATACATGTTCTGTACTACTCCTAACCTGTGCCAGGGTTAGCTGCTCCTTTGGACACCAAGTAAGGGCGGCTCCATTTGGGACACTGTGTGTACTGTACGGGACCCTGAAGAAGCTTCTGTCCTCTACATAAACCAGTGTTTGTCAACCAGGGTGCCTCCAGCTGTTGCAAAACTACAACTCCCAGCATGCCCGGACAGCCTTTGGCTGTCCGGGCATGCTGGGAGTTGTAGTTTTGCCACAGCTGGAGGCACTCTGGCTGGGAAACACTGACATAGATAGTGATTACAGCTCCCAGCAGATCTTTCTTACTTTTATATGTAAGGATTTGCTTTATCTGTATTAGTTATCTCCTTATTTTTCTTTAATCCTCACCTTTTCCTATTTTTGATGACATTTTGGTGGCTTCAGAACCAATTACCAGCTTTACATAGAGTTATGGTCTCAACATACAATGGTTTCAACATACAATGGTCCTCCTGGAACCGATTAATATTGTAACTTGAAGGACCACTGTATTATAGACACACACAGGATACATATATAAAAATCTATTTTGTCAGCTGATGGGAGTTGTAGTTTCGCAATAATTGAATTAATCTGTTGGGAAACACCATCTAAAAGAGTCTATATCCCTATTAGAAGTAGATAAACTATTCAATATGCAATCAGGCATTTATGATATATCATAGTGTCATAAAGGTGATTTGCAATGAATAAATAAGTCTTTAATGTCTCAATAATGTCATGTCCAAGTAACAATATATACAATGAACAGCAATTCTGAACTATACCACCAGGTGGCAGTTTAGGAAACTTGACCTATTAAGAGGTTAGCTTGACAGAATGAAGATGCTCAGCGCTACCTATATACTTTTTGGGGGGAGATTTATCAAAACCAGTGTAGGGGGAAGAGCGGTGCAGCTGCCCATAGCAACCAATAAGATTGCTTCTTTCATTTTTAAAGAGGCCTTTGAAAAAAAAAAAGAAGAAGTGATCTGATTGGTTGTTATGGGCAGCAGCACCACTCTTCCTCTACACTGGTTTTGATAAATCTCCCTATTTGTGTATTTTTTTTTTTATTCTACCACAAATCTATCTAGCTATGAGCCCTGCACTCACAGCTGTCAATCAAGGAAGTGTGTCCATGACATAGGTAATGACGCATGGACAAAGCAGGACTAGTATATGTCCGAGCAGGCGGGGGGGGGGGGGGGGGGGGCAGTTGTTTGTCTGGCTTATTCAGTATGAAATACTGAAAATCTTCTAATTAAAACAATTGCAAAACCTATTGGTTATATATGCTTTACAACATATCAAAAGTATTTGTATCTGACAGTGCCCATTTAATTGCTCAGAGCTGCCGAGACATTTTTACTTGCATTTTAGAAGCTACAATCAAATTTGACTGCGGTGTCTAAGGGGTTAAAGCCGGGCATCATCGTGATCGGTGATGTTTGGCATTACAGATGGGTCCTGGTGGCAGATAGCCGGTAGGACCAACCAGCTATGACCCGCACTAAGCTCCACAGTGTGTGTCATAGAAGGGGAGTGGGACACGGTCGTCCACAAGAGGTTAAAGGTCGAATTGCGGAAGGTAGAAGTGATTCTCGCGCCTACTGGTAGGTGGTGTAGCTTTGCCACTAAATAAGTACCTTTGCGCACAAAATAGCGGCTTTTGACAAAAGTTGCAAATGATAAATACGTGACCACTGCATGGTCAAAAAGAAAAAGTTCTATGGGTAGGCAAAAATAGTGAAACTGTCTATATCAAAAGACGCATAAAAGTCGCTAAATAAGCTGCTTGCGCCTGAACTGCGCCAAAACTGTAGATGTGTTTGACCATTGACTGCACTAAGGAATCATTCTGGAAACAAAAGCAGCTTTTCTATGCTGCTTCCCCATTCATTCTATGGAAAGAACAGGAACACATCAAGCCTCCAGATGTACCATGTATCTTCTGCTCTGCATGGGGTCAGGTCTCGGTTGTAGTCATCTGCACTTTACCATCTGAAAGTCTCTAATAGTTGACTAGGTTTGGAGAATTCACTGTGTAACCAGATCTAGCCTAGACTTCTGGACTGAAAGCATTAACCACATACATTCAGTGTACAGTAAATGGCCTCTCTTCAGTTCTTTTAGGTCATATGACTAGTTGTGAATATCTTCCAGTGTAGAATTCAGTTTACTGACTTAAGCAATACTCTGTAGTGTGGATGTTTATAGTGCAGCTTTTTTTTTTTTTTTTTAACACACTTATACCCTAAGACAGAGTTTCCAAACCAGGCTTCCTCCAGCTGTTGCAAAACTACAACTCCCAGCATGCCCGGACAGCCGGAGGCTGTCCGGGCAGGCTGGGAGTTGTAGTTTTGCAACAGCTGGAGGCACCCTGATTCAGAAACCCTGCCCTAAGATGTGCATGTACTATATTAGTACATAACAAAAAGGGATTGGTCTGTTGAGAAAACATCTTTAAAAGGGTACTCCAGAGGACCAACAAAAAAAAAATACTTCAAATCAACTGGTGCCAGAAAGTTATACAGATTTGTAAATTACTTCTATTAAAAAAATCTTACTCCTTCCAGTACTTCAGCTGCTGTATGCTCCAGAGGAAGTTGTGTAGTTCTTTACAGTCTGACCACCGTGCTCTCTGCTGCCACCTCTGTCTGTGTCAGGGACTGGCCAGAGAAGGAGCAAATCCCTATAGCAAACCTCTCCTGCTCTGGACAGTTCCTGGCAGCAGAGAGCACTGTGGTCCAACTGGAAAGAACTACACAACTTGGTATACAACCTGGTATAGGTACTGGAAGGATTAAGATCTTTCAATAGAAGTAATTTAAAAATCTGTATAACTTTCTGGGACCAGTTCATATGAAAACATTTTTCCCTTCAGAGTACCCCTTTAAAGATGTTCATAAAAGTAGAACCTGAGGAAGCTACCAATAGGTGGTGGAACGCGTGGAGCTGCTGTGTCCTCCCAGGGTGGTGAGGGGTCCTGTCCTATGTCTTGCATTTAGCTATTACATTCTCCTGGTCGCATAGGTGGTTTTAGCGGCGTTATCATTGGGGCATTTATCCCCTGTTGTTGTGCATTACGTATATTACAGCTTCTGCTATATATATATATATATATTTTTCTGCACCTTATATTTTGTACTGTATTACTGTGCAATATTGTCAATAGGTTTTGTGTACCAGGGGATTGATTTGTATATAGGACAGGTTTTTCCTTCAGGTTATCACCACCATTTTTCCCCCCCTGGGGGGCCTGGTGTTTTGAGGCTTATCTTTCCTCCACCTAGGATTGTATCTTTTTAAGTGTTTTTAACTGTGTGTTGTGTTTCCTAATAAAGGTTATATATTATTCATCATTATTTGGTTGTGCATTTGAATATAGTGATCAGATGTTTTCTACTGGAGGTTTAGTCATAAAAGTAGAACCAACTTATAGTCAAACAGAACATAACTTTCACATATATCTCATTACAATTACTGCAATAAAACGTCTGGAAGGTTCTGAGGAGGATGCCATCTGCTTACCTTGCCACCTAGGATCCTCTCCTAGAATTTTCTCTATCATTGCTTGGCTGGCTAGAACTCCTGGCTGCAGGTCAGGAATTCCTTCACTCCCAAGTTGCCCATTCTGTAAGGCTTCCTGCGCTTGGATTTCCCTGGATCACAAAAATAACATTTAGTCCTTATCTAGCCAGTCACCTACGGTGTATAAGACCAGTTGTGTTCTTTATGTTCTTTAAAAAGATGGCAAAATGTGATTCTCACCTACAAGACAAATAGCCAGTCACATTCATTACAGGGGTATTTCCATGTCATAAAGTGATGACATATAGGATATTTAATCACTTTATAATGGGTGCAAGTCCAACCTTTGGGACCCCCACCAACACCAATAATAAAAGGGCACTTTTTAGTGTTTTTCTATGTGCATCAGTGCTCCTGAATACTCAAATACTCAGGGAACTGCATTCAACCCTATTGACTTCAAAGAAGCTATGATACAGTCTCCACCACCGCTGGGTGGACCTGAGCTACAAGGGGCTGCAGCACTGAAGTCTCTTCATCCAGGGGTCTGATGGCTTTACCACCATTTAAATGAGAACTGCAGCATACATTTTTAAGTCCCCCTGTGCCAGAGCTGCAAAAACTTTAAAAACTAAAACTTTAACTCCCCTTCCTACGTTCCACAGTTGCGGATATAATCGTCATCCCGTTCCTCCAGTGCTGCTGCCTTCTGGCTTCTTAGGCTCGAAATGTCCCACTGCGGTCAGCGTATAGCCGGACACAGCGATGTCCCACCTCGGCCGGTGATAGGCTGAGCGCACTGTTATGTAAAGACCTCGGGCACCGCCTTCTCCCTGCTGCCCAGGCTCCTTACATGACCGTGCTCTCAGCCTATCACCGGCTGAGGCGGGACATCGCTGCGGCTGGCAATAGGCTTTCTGCACAAAGAAGCCAGCAGCACCATAGGAACAGGATGATGATATCTCCGCAACGTTGGAACGTAGGACTGCGAGTTAAAGTTTGTTTCGTTATGTTTTTGCAGCCCGGGCCCAAATGGACTTAAAAAATTTACGGCGCAGATCTCCTTTAGGGTCTATTCACATGTACTCTGCTCAGATTTGATGCGCAGGATTTCAAGTCATTCAGTTTACATTGAAATCTGCACAGAATACTGTACGTGTGAATAGACCCTTAAAGAGAGGCATGTCTAAAGTTTTGATTTTTCGGGGTCTGGGTATGCAGACCTCCAGTGATCACTAGATCGAGTCAATCCGTGGGGATCTAGACAATCCCATTATAGTCTATGGGATTTTTACATTATCCGTTTTAACCCATTATAGCCCATTATTAATAACGGATGTTATTTTTTGACTGAAGATAGTAACGGGAGAAATAGTGCATGCACTATTTCTTCCATTCATTCTCCTGTCACAAAATAACGTCCGTTATTAAAAATGGGCTATAATGGGTTAAAACGGTTAATGTAAAAATCCCATAGAATATAATGGGATTTTCTAACGGCCGTATGGGATTTTGTAACAGACGATTTTCAGGGTTTTCATAAAGGAACATCAAACGGATCTTTACAACGGATGAATTTTATAGGGTGAAAGCAGCCTAAAAATAATTAGAGTTAAGAATAATTTTTTTTTTTTTTTTTTTTAAGTAAGTAAAACATGACGGAAACTATACAAATCTGGTATTGTTCTAATCAGGCGGCCTAAAGTATCAAAATAATATGTTATCTCAACCACAAGGTAAATGGCGTAGAAAAGAAAACCACCAAATTTGCTAAATTATCTTTTACCATTTCAATTTCACTTCACCAATTTTTTTGTTTTGTTTTGTTTCGGAGCATATGTTATGGAAAAATGAAAAGGTATCAATATAGTAGTTAGTTATGGCTACTATAGTGCGAGGAGGAAAAAAAAACTAGAGTGTAAAAGCGAAAATTGGCCGGACAAGTGGATCGTCATGAGGGACAAGTAGATTTTGCCCTGTTTTGGTCCCGTGGACAAGTAGTTTTTTTATGAAATTTCCACATGCCTGGTAGCGATATAGTCTGTCCTGCTGGATGACCTATACAGGATGGCACGGCCTGCAGATACAAAATAAAAAAAAGCTGCGATCTTCATCTTTCATACAGGTATTTTTGCATCTGCAGACCAGGCGCAGCCCGTGCCATCCTGTATAGTTCATCCAGCAGGACAGACTATATCGCTACTATACTGCTACCGTCATCCTGGTTATCGCTGTACAATGGATCCAACATAACCCATGCAAATAACTGACTTTCAGCAGATCATCAGAGGCAATTCATTAAAGGAGATATCCAGTGGTGAAAAACTTATCCCCTATCCTAAGGATAGGGGAAAAGTTTCAGATCGTGGGGGGGTTCGACCGCTGGGGCCCCACGTGATCTCCTGTACGGGGCGTGTTGACCACCGCATGCAGTGGTGGCCGACACGCTCCCTCCATACAACTCTATAGCAGAGCCGGAGCACTGCCTTCGGCAATCATCGGCTCTGCCGTAGAGTTGTATTGAGGGGGCGTGTCAGCCACCACGCGCTATCGGGGCCCCATACAGGAGATCGGGGGGGCCACAGTGGTCGGACTCCTGCGATCTGAAACATAGCCCCTATCCGTAGGATAGGGGATAAGTTTTTCACCACTGGACTACCCTTTAAGGTGGCAAATTCTCATTCCTAATTCTTAATTATTTTGTGTTATTTTATACCTATAAAATTGTTTTCTTAATCCTATCATTATTTAATAAAAAATGTTTTATCAACTATTACTGGATCTGGAGCAAGGGCCCTGCACAGATACCAGTCTATGTATTTAAATAATAAATTACACTATTATAAAACCAGCTACATCGTATCTCTCTAGTTCCATTTTCAATTAATTACACACCATAATTTCAGTTCATTCCTTGAGGTCTCATTTCCATTATTATTGCTATTTACCGTACTTTTTTTGGCACTTTGGGTATAGTGCAACTCAGCACATCAGTCTGAACTTAGCATAATGTTTGTGTGTAGCATCCCATTTTCTGTTTTAGCTTATTAATATTACCTTTTGTTATTACTTATTTTTTCTCTTACAACTTTTTAGATCCAATAGGGCATTGTTTTCCAAACAGTGTGTCTCCAGTCTTTGCATAACTACAACTCCCAGCATGCCTGGACAGCCAAAGGCTGTTCTGGCATGCTGGGAGTTGTAGTTTTGCAACAGCTGGAGGCACACTGTTTGGAAAACAATGCCATGGGTACTATTAGATGCCATCTTGTGATTGCAGACACTGAACAATGTTGTGCCATAGAAGCCTATAACACAGCACTAATCAGTGTTATCGGCACTCCATTACTACAGGCTGAGGATCAATGATCGAACAGGACGGATAAAGGTAGGGAACCTCCGCCCATCCTCTCAGCTGATCTGGACCCGATCAGCTCCACTGAGCTGATCGGGTCCAGATCAGCTGAGAGCACGGGCAGAGGTTCCCTACCTTTATCCGTCCTGTTCGATCGTCCACTTGATTTTGGGATTTTAGATGCCATGATCAACTTAGATCGTGGCATCTAGAGGGTTAATGCCGGGGATCACCCGGAATCGGTATAAGCCAGTATGAATGGAGCTCAGCTTCTAAGCTCACTTCATAGACCCGCCGTATACATACGGTGGCCAGTCGTGGAGGGTCGCACATTGGAGTGCCCAGACCACGCTGCAGGGGAGCATAGCAAACAGCCACCACTGGAGCCCGACTCTGCTCCTGTGTTTCCTGATTGTCGTCTCCCGTGCGCCAGGCCAGGCCTCTCCTGCGTGCGGCCCACTGTCTCTCCTCCCAGCTAGATGATCCCAACATTTTGCCAAGGGCCAAATCACAATCTGCAATTATCGCAATCCGATTGAGATATATCGTGCAGCCCTAATATATACACAAACACATATATATATATATATATATATATATATATATATATATATATATATATATATATATGTGACACAACAGGACTGATAACTCACACACATACTATATAGGATGGCAAATTGCCAACCCCTCCCGTTCTCCTCCTCCCCCCCAACCCCCCCAAAAAAAATATTTTATATACATTATAAATTATTATAATAACTAATATTATTTAGATATCTATATCACCGGTACAGTTTTAGCAACATGAAAGGTAGAATAAAATCAGAAAGCATTACGAAAAGTGAGAGCAAAAGAATGGCCTTACCTTATATCATAGACAGGAGGTCTAAGGTCATGAGGACCATGGGCAAAGGCACAATGGGGTCCATTCTTCACACAATGCCCTCGAGCATCTGTCTCGTGAATACAAGTACCGGTCTTGTAATACCGTAGATGATACTTTCTTTCAGTGTCGCCGGTTGTCCTATGCAAATATGGACAACTGAAACACATAAAAAAAAAATGATTGCTTAAAAGATTAAAAAAAATATAAAGAATTGTAACACAGATGTTATATTGTACAACACAGTATGCCTCCAGCTGTTAGGGTGCGTTCACACGGCCGTCTGTCCCCGTTTTTTTTATCCCCGTTTCGGTTCCGTTCTTGCAGGCTTTAAACGTATAAAAAACAATCCCATTCATGTAAATGGGATTTTTGTTTTACAATCTGTTCACATCCGTTTGTACCCGTCTGCACTAATTTCCGTTTTTTTTTTTTCGGCAGAAAAAAAAAAAACAGCACATGCAGTATTTTTTCTTCCGTCAAAAAAATAAATAAAAAAAAAACGGAAGAAAAAAAAAACAGATCCCGTAAATTTAACGTTGAAGTCTATGGAAAACGGATGAGTCTTTAATGTCATGCTCAAAACAAAAAAAACATTTTTTGTTTATTAACTGAACAATAACTGATAACATCCTTTTGCATCCGTTATGGTCTATTTATTTATTAATTTTTTTTATTTTTATTTTTTTAAAGTCCGGGTTTTTTTTTGTTTTTTTTTGACGAGATAAGAACGGGACGGGTCTTGACGGCCGTATAAACGCAGCCTTACAAAACTACATTTCCCAGCATGCCCGTACAGCCTTTGGCAAGGTTATAAATAATTTGTTATAATTAATATAAAAAAAATAAATAACATTTTTTAAAAAAAAGGCAATGTTTTAATTTGGATATAGTGTGCATCGGCTAGCCTTTATAAATTAAAACCACTGGGCACAAACACTTATCTGTGATCCCAAAGACAACTATGACTGATACTCCACAGCCTGTTGCTCTCCCAACTAACCTGCTGGGAGTTGTAGTTTTGCAACAGTTGGAGATCCTCAGGTTGGGGGGGGGGGGGGGGGACACTGGCATAGAGCAGTGTTTCCCAACCAGTGTGCCTGCAGCTGTTGACAAACTACAACCCCCAGCAAGCCTGGACAGCCTTCGGCTGTCCAGACATGCTGGGAGTTGTAGTTTTACAACAGCTGCAGGCACACTGGTTGGGAAACACTGGTATAAACCAGGGTGACACCTCTGACCTATAGAATCATAGAAGTAACAGAGCCACTATTGCATAGATGAAAAATCCAAATTAAGTAGTAAAAACTCAGTGGTTGGCCTCAGATTTCCCCATTATCGGTGCTTTATAATTACACCAGGCATCTCAAATGAGGCAACCACTTCCAGGATTCTGACACGCTCAAGCGGACGCCATTCGAAGAAAAGAAAAAAGCAAAAAAAAAAAAAAAAGCATCAAGACTAAAGAACAAAAAAAAAAAACACACACAAAACAAGCATCTTGCGGGAAGACGTTGCTGTAAGTGTCTTGCATAATACATCAGCTTTAAACAGGTGAATGTGTAGCCGGAGCCGCATTTCATTTTCATCACATCAAGGCTGTCATGGCAACAGAGAATTAGCCCGGCGGTGGCACGCTGCCAACCCGCTCCCCGCCAACTTGGGCTGCAGTCTGTGAAAGTAAGAACCAAGGTGAATGATTCCTGGAGGCTTTACCCCGTAGATTTATTTATCTTTTTTGTGTTTTGTGCCCGTGTAAGTGATAAACTGCGCGAGCAGGGAACCGTGCGTAACCTAATAAAAACCGGAGCCAGGCGGCCGATGCGCTTACATAGGACTGCCGGCGTTGGCTCTTTTGGGAGACATTTCTGGATCGAGGTTTTATGGGCCGCACATTTTCACAGCCTTTATGAGATCTCTAAAATTCTAGACCATTACACCCCGACCAATCTGTGGAGCCAGTGTAAGGCTATATTCACATGCTGAGAACGCGCTGCACATTATTACCTCTGCGTTAATCTGCAGATTATCACATTTTACAAACCTTTTCCCACGCAGCACAAAAACTGATCTCTGGCGAGGATTTTAAAATCTGCAATATTTTTTTTTGTTTTTTTATTTTCACCCCTTTAAAACATAGCGGTCATATCAGAGAGAAAAAATAATGCTTCTAACTTACTCAGTAGGGGGGAGATTTATCAAAACATGTGCAGAGAAAGAGTGGTGCAGTTGCCCATAGCAACCAGATTGCTTCTTTCATTTTCCACAGGCCTCTTTAGAGGCCTGTGGAAAATGAAAGAAGCAATCCGATTGGTTGCTATGGGCAACTGCACCACTCTTCCTCTGCACAGGTTTTGATAAATCCCCCCCTAGGTCATGCAGATGCTTTACACGTTTTTTCATGTGTCTAGCTTCTGTATTTGGCTCACAAATCCCTCTGCTCTGCTGCTCACTCATTCTGACATCCACTGCTCAGGAAGGGGAGTGTCTGAGGCAAGCACTGAGCCTGCCCTCACTCCCCATACATTCACTTCCTTCCCGAGTCCGCTTCATCTAATCACTGCAGTCTGATCTGTAACCCTCTCCTCTCTGCTGCAGTCTGATAGGACAGGAGTGATCACAGAGGAGTGCTAGTCCTGCCCTCACTTACCGGACTTTGTCCCTGCCTGTGCTTCAACTTGGACTGAGAGGATGGTGCTGCCGGACAGCATTATGTCCTGAATGGTATGGGGACCCCTAGTGGTGATATTCTGCTGCAGTGTGCACACTACTGAATTTCCACAGTGGAAACATCTGCCAAGGAAATTCTAATTCCAAACTCTGAGGAAAGAACAAACCTTTTATTTAATTCTTTCAGCGGAATACGCTCAGAAAAAGCATTGCCGTCTATGGAGACACGGCATTTCCAAGCGGAATTTTTTCTGGGCGTGAATGGGCCCTTAGCCTGGATTTTCCCTATTGACTACAAAGAGGAAGTCAAAATCTGCAGAAAATCCGTAAGTGTTGCGGTATTTTGAGGGGAATATTTGCAGCAAATTATTAGCATATTCGGACCCCAAATTACACTGGCAAATCGGAAGAAAAATCTGTACGATCTGAGACGTATTTGTAACTTTGGTTTTCTTGGCATAAATCCTATGGATTTATCAGTGCAGTGAACCCATTGTGATGACCCTGCTGTGAGTTTTACCTGCAGATTTGCCTGGTGGATTACAGTGCACTACATGTGGAGGAAATGGATACAATTGGAAGTTGATTTTATTTTATTTTTTTCAAACTTTTTACAGTGGATTTCACACCTATTAATATTGCAGGTAATAAAATCTGCTGCGAATCTGATGCAAAACTTGCACGTAAGGGCTTATTCACATAGTGTCAAAATTGGTAAAAATTTTACCTATCTGTAGAATCACTAGTGAATAAAAGTCTTATAAACTTTCATGTTACCACCGGGATTTTTTTTTTTAAACTCCATACTGTATAGACCAGTGTTTCCCAATCAGTGTGCCTCCAGCTGTTGCAAAACTATAACTCCCAGCATGCCCGGACAGGCATGCTGGGAGTTATAGTTTTGCAAGAGCAGGCGGCACAATGGTTGGAAAACACTGGTATAGGTGGATCTAGATCACTTTCAATGCAGAACACATTCTTTTAGCGGCGCAATTCCGCACAAGTTCCGTTTAGCAGAGCTTGCTGAATGGAAATGCGGAATTCCACTGAAATTCCGGCGGAATTCTGTGTTCTCAAAACATAGAATTCTGCTAAAAATTCAAAGCCCCATTGGATTCTGCAAAATTAAAGGCAGGTGTCAAAATTTTGCAGAATATGGAATTTCCACCGCGGAATTTCCGCTGTGTGAATGGGACAGAGGAATCCACTAAAGTCAATGGGCAGTAACTTTTGGCTGAATTTTCGGTGGAATTCCGCACAGAAATTCCACTGTCTGAACATTGCCCGAAGCTCTTAGCTCAGAACTAAATCTTTACATTGATGCCAAGCTGGAAAGGTCCATAAACGAACAATATTTATCCAATGCGGCATGAGAGACCGTAACTAAACCTATACAAATAATGCATTTTCCTATCTATATACTGGGGATGAGCTAGTCAACATCCAATGGGCTTGAAATGTATTTCCAATCACCCCAGTTATGGCGGAACATCCATGCCACATCTACTTCACTCCATAATTCCCGTACTGGATGAACTGTCAGAAAAATTATCAGAGGAAAAAAAAAACGGTTAATTCAAGTCTCATATGAAGCGGCCAGGGTTTTATTCTTGGGCTTATAAATGAGTAAACAGCAGCAATATGTTCTGCATAGGAATCAGTGACCTGGAACTAACCGCAAAAATAAAACATGGCAGAATTACAACGCGTCTGAACATCGCAAAATACTCCCAAAGTGAGATCGAGCAAAGCGCGGCACCTGTCCATCTCCTTCATTTATAAAAAAATAAAATAAAATAAAATAAAAAATGCTTCACCAAAAGCCACACTGCCTAAGGGTGCGTTCACACTGAGGAATAGGAGAGGAATCCTTGCGTAAAAATTCCGTGTGGAATATAGGAGGAAACTGCTTTATTTATTTTTATTTATTTTTTTGCTGGACTACAACCACCAATTGGTATTTCCCTTTTTATTTATATATTTTTTTTTTTCGTGCAGAATTTCCTCGCAAATTCTGCACAAATTCCAAGCAGAAAGGATTTCAAGCAGAATTTTTTTTTTACCATTGACTTCAATGGACTTCTGCTTGTGTATTCCGCAAGAAGAATGAACAATGTTCTTTCTTCTTGCGGAAAGGAATTCCGCGGGCGGAATTTACACAGTGTGAACAGTGCAGAGTAAAATACATTGAAGTCAATGGCAAAACAGATGTTAATTATTTCTAAGCGGCAAATTCTTAGGGTGCATTCACACTGAGTAATTCAGGAGGAATTTACTCAAGTAATTCCTCTTGAATTCTCCGCTCCAACTTAATGCACATCTCCTCTGCCCATTGACTTTAAAAAAAAAATTCCGCTGTCCTGTTAACACTACGGAAATTCTGCTAGCAGAATTCCGACGCTGAATTCCTTTCCACTTGACAAAAAAACATGTTCATTCTTCAAGCGGAATCTGCAAGCAGAATCCAATAGAAGTCAAATGGTAAAAAAAATAAAAAATTCTGCCCGATATCGTTTTCAAGCGGAATTCAGAAAAGTAGTTTAAATAGCCTCCTCCTTCATTCCTCATTTCTGCTTGAATTCCGCTTGATGGATAAAATTACCCAAGGCCACAATTTACTGACCGAAATTATTCCTCTTCAATTCTTCGGTGTGAATGCACCCTAAAGATGCCATCTGAGAGTAAAAAAAAAAAAAAAAAGGGGTTCCCTGCTCCCCACCCCTGGACTGTACCTAGTATTACAGATCATTTACTCTTGATCCACATGCACACTCAGCTAGGCGGAGTATGCATTTATCCTGAATAGAGAGACAGGGTAAGCCACTGTCAAACTATTTTGGTGACAGCTTGGCTCTCTAAGAAAAGTAATGGGCAGCTGAAACCCAGCATGCCCGACCCTTCTCTCCCCACTAAGATCGGTTGTCAGACAATAATTGGAAGCCCCAAAACAGGCGGCTTCAGATTGATTTACAACGTCATTAATATTTTAACATGCTGTACTGACATGTCAAAAGGTGAGGATTGGTTGGGGTGTCAGTGTTAAGACCCCCTTCTACTGATAGCATGGCAGAGCACTTCACTCCCCAGGTCAGTAGACTAACAGTCTGGTGCGCTCCATAGGCTATTACGTGACACACCAAGTGGATATAACTAGAGATCGGAGGGGGTCTCCACACTGAACCCTTGGCCGATGTTGATTTTTGACAACTCTGTTTGGCCGGTTATAATTTTAATGACAGTAAACGCTTTAATGTGTATGGACAGATTAAAGTCACATATGGAAGAAATGCTGTGGATTAAAGTAGCAGACAAGTGAAGATGTAACACACGGACAGTAGTCTACCATCCTATTCTATACTCTGTTGGCCTTCATCTGGCGAAGGGAACCTATGGTAAAATCAGGGGCATTCCCAGCATACAGGGTAAACATAGAAGAAAACCTGATATATACAGAGCCTATCTGTGCCTCTGCTATTCTGCAAACTATTAGGATTACAATTCAGCAATAAAAAGCTCGTAGTAATCTCATATATGAGATGGAAACTTCTCTTGTGAAGGCGTATGGCCTCCTTCCAGCACTACTTGTCAGACACGTGACCCCAGTAAGAGCAGTAATCCACAGAACTGCCGGCATTTCTGTTCTAGAATGGAATGTAAAAAGAAATGACAGAGAATGGAACAAGAAGTGACTGCACTCAGCTGTATCCCAAAGATTTCTATTGGAAGGGACAACACACATCTTTCCTGCATGGGTATGTTAAGGAATCTCCACTCACAGAATTCCGCAAGCGGAGATCCCATCCTGGAGGCCGCCACCAAATGATTTGGCGGTAGGACCACGCGGCACTTCACCGTCACCACTGACGGCTATGCAGGACTTCCGCGCAAAGAAAGAACTTGTTCTTTCTACGGATCAATTTCAGCGGCAGAATTGTCCGCCGCTGAATTTCCACAGTGTGAACGGGTCCACGGGAGACCCATTCACACTAATGGTGTGAATTCACACCGCAGAATTCCACGCTAAATCCGTAGTGTGAATATAATCTATAAGTTAGGCTATGCTTACATGGTATGTTTTCCGCTGCAGCAGAGTCCCATTGTTTTTTTTTATGGGATTCTGCTGCTACGTGTATATGGCGGAATTAACCGCCAAATTCACATTTTAGCCACTCGGAAATGCATCTTATGGAAAGAGCACATTTCCGAGTAATCTCAGTGCTGTCATGTTCTGCCAATGCCCGCGGTCTGGGGAATGTGCCTTAGGCCATGTTTACACGGTGTAAAATGTGCAGAATGGCTGCCCGGACATACCGCACATTTGAATAATCCAGTGGAAGCTAGGACCGCCAAGAAATGTGCAAATGTTTGATCTTTTTGGGAACGCCGGAATTGGGTTTTCCGCTGCATAAACATCTGCTGCGGAAATACCACCGTGTGCACAGTGCAGTAGACCCCCCACTGAAATCAATGGGACTCTGCTGGAGCAGAATGTCCGTGTGAAATATTCTGGCAGAATTGCGCACTGACATCCCACCATATCAACATCACCTTACAAGGAAAATCTGCAACAAATCAATGCTTCCTCCATAACAGGGCAGAGATGCTGTGGAGCTAGTAATACAAACCAATTGTCGCAATTCCTGCCGAAAACATCCGTCGCATGTTTATGAGATCAAGAAAATCTCACACACGCACACAACCCCGGCTGCTAACTTATACATTGGTCTTTAAACTGGACCTCCAGATGCTGTGAAACTACAAGGCCCAGCATCCCCGGACTTGGAAATGGCGGCTTTCTCATTCCGACCTTCCTCTCTCATTTCTTGCCTCTCCCCCTCGCTTTAGTGAAGGGCCAATGAAAGGAGACGGCCAGTTCTGAGCACTCTCATTGGCCAACAGACGTACCGTCACAGGGTTACGCAATTCGAAATCTGTTGCACAAGTATGCGGTTTTCTCAATTGCTGCACAAAATTTATAAAAAGGTGGTGTAGATCACTACAAAAAGTCACAGTGTAAACAGTCTAAAATAGAAGTCTCAATAACTAACACACACTACACCTTCACTAGTTTAAAATTAAATATATATATATATATATATATATATATATATATATATATATATATAATCACTGAAACAACTACCGTAGTTTTCTGCTTTAAAGAACTTCCAAAAATGTGTTAAAAGATTAGAAAACATTGGAGGAACTTTACCAGTAGTAAAAAAGGAAGCAAACTGTGCAAAAATTATAAAATAGAAGATGTGACATGAAGGCAAAACGTGTTAAACATGTTACACGCTTTCTCTTCCTTATATCACCTCGTAGCTACTTAATATTTAGGAAGTCAATTCTGTTGAATGCCCCCACATAGGCAAACAACCAATATATATAGGGCTACAACGAACAATTATTTTCATAATTAGTCGGACGATTCTATCTTTAATGACCAGATAAAAATAAAAAATAAAACACAATAGCGGAGAAAATCATGCTTAAGTTATATTAGGGAGGGCGTTATTGGGGTATTTCTACTGAAGGGTGGGAGAGAGTTAATGGGGGAACCAGACAGTGTACCAGAGGCTGGGAGGGAATCAGACCAGACCAGAGGTCTCCTGCGTGATTGTGTATAATGGATATATTGGAGTTTGTGGAGTAAGCTAGAGGCTTTGTTTTGTGGAGACTGAGATGAGTAGCTTTTTATTATATTTATATACGCATAATATTTTTTTTTTTAAATGGGCACAGTCACTTTGAAAATCCCTGATGAAGCCCAGGAGCGAAACCTACGTTGCGGTATGCAAGTGCTGTGTCGGCTGTTCACATGGCTCACTATCTGTAATATTGTACTTTTTTGTATTTCTTTCAATGATCTACTGTTTGTTCTGCTCATTGTTTTAGTTGTCCAGTCCTTCCCAATAGCAAGTACATGTGACCAGTTTTTATTTTTGCTACCAAGACTTTCTACTCTACTAATGCAGTGCTGCTATACCTGTACCTAGCTACAGTCATGGCCGTAAATGTTGGCACCCCTGAGATTTTTCTAGTAAATGAAGCATTTCTCACAGAAAAGGATTGCAGTAACACATTTTGCTATACACATGTTTATTCCCTTTGTGTGTATTGTACCTAAACAAAAAAAGGGGAGGAAAAAAAAGCTAATTGGACATAATGTCACACGAAACTCCAAAAAAAGGGGCTGGCAAAATTATTGGCACCCTTAACTTAATATTTGGTTGCACGCCCTTTGGAAAAAAAATAAATCAGTTGCTTCCTATAACCATCAATAAGCTTCTTACACCTCTCAGCCGGGATGTTGGACCACTCTTCCTTTACAAACTGCTCCAGGTCTCTCTTATTGGAAGGCGCCTTTTCCCAACAGCAATTTTAGGATCTCTCCACAGGTGTTCAATGGGATTTAGATCTGGACTCATTGCTGCCACTTCAGAACTCTCCAGCGCTTTGTTTCCATCCATTTCTCGGGGCTTTTTGACCTATGTTTGGGGTCATTGTCCTGCTGGAAGACCCAAGATCTTGGATGCAAACCCAGCTTTCTGACACTGGACTGTACAGTGCGACCCAAAATCCATTGGTAATCCTCAGATTTCATGATGTCTTGTACAAATTCAAGGCACCCAGTGCCAGAGGCAGCAAAACAACCCCAAAACATTATTGAACCTCCACCATATTTCACTGTAGTTACTGTGTTCTTTTCTTTGTAGGCCTCATTCAGTTTTCGGTAAACAGTAGAATGATGTGCTTTACCAAAAAGCTCTATCTTGGTCTCATCTGTCCACAAGACGTTTTCCCAGAAGGATTGTGGCTTACTCAAGTTCATTTTGGCAAAGTGTAGTCTTGCTTTTTTATGTCTGTCAGCAGTGGGGTCCTCCTGGGTCTCCTGCCATAGCGTTTCAAGTCATTTAAAAGTTCAACAGATATTCAAGCTGTCCTGCAGGCTCAGGGAGCATCAGTGTAAGCGCGAACTATCTTTGGAACTTGTTTGGGGCTGCTTATCCACCATCCGGACTATCCTTCATTGACACCTTTCATCAATTTTTCTCTTCCATCCACGCCCAGGGAGATTAGCTACAGTGCCATGGGTTGCAAACTTCTTGATAATGTTGCGCACTGTGGACAAAGGCAAATCTAGATCTCTGGAGATGGACTTGTAACCTTGAGATTGTTGATATTTTTCCACAATTTTGGTTCTCAAGTCCTCAGACAGTTCTCTTCTCTTTCTGTTGTCCATGCTTAGTGTGGCACACACAGACACACAATGCAAAGACTAAGTGAACTTCTCTCCTTTTTATCTGCTTTCAGGTGTGATTTTTATATTGTCCTCACCTGTTACTTGCTCAAGGTAAGTTTAAAGGATCATCACATGCTAATTTTTCCACAATTTTGAAAGGGTGACAATAATTTTGTCCAGCCCATTTTTGGAGTTTGGTGTGACATTATATTCAATTTGCTTTTTTTTTTTCACCCATTTTTGGTTTAGTTCCAATACACACAAAGGGGGACATGTATCATTATTTGTGTATGGTAGAAGCATTTTACCCCTTTTCCCGAATTCTAAATTATGTGCAGAAGCGCTAAATTTATCAATCAAGCGCAATGAGCTTCATAAATTGCGAGTACATATAGTAATCTCCTCAATCCACTCTTTGGAAAATAGAATCAATGATTTAGAGCATCTTGCTACGTTAAGTCCATAATGGCTTATATTTGCGCAAAAAAAACTGCTCTTGCGGCAAAATTTTTGGTGTAAAGGAAAAGTACGCAGTTAATAAATCCATGTGTACTATAGATGTCACTCCAAGGTACCCTGATTAGGCCACATCTGGAGGACATGCTCTACCAAAACGTGCGCAAAAATTTTGCGCAAAAAAATACACACAAAACAGGGGTAAAATCTTTGATACATGTCCCCCAAAGAGAATAAACATGTGTATAGCAAAACATGTGTTACTGCAATCCTTGTCTGTTAGAAATACTTAACTTTCTTGAAAAATTTTAGGACTGCCAACATTTACGGCATCAAGTCATCGCTACCTTTTTTTTCTGTCTGTGCAATCCTGCAATCCCTGTGCTGCATCCTTTGTCTAGGTTTTTATTAGATTTTTTTTTTTTTTTTTATGTACCGGTACATGGAATAATAATGTTTAAATTTTTTATATATTCTAAGAGACTGGTTTCTTTGTCTTGGAATTAATGTTGTTGAGAAGTGAAAAGGTTTTGATCTGTCGGGTCGTAGTGTTCAAACCGCGACTGATAGTCGAAATAGTCGGAAGAAGAGCATCCTAAGCGAGGCAAACTTACAATTTAAGCCTATAACACTGCACTTATCTCTCCATGCATTCTAACAATTGGTCGGGGTCTCAGCACTAAGACCCCAACAGATCAAAATCCCTTTTTATTTATTTATTTTTATTTTTAAAGCAACAGGTACACTCTTAATCATAATAGAATAATTTTCTCTCTTTATAAGGAGTATTATTTCTCCTGGGGGGCTCAGGCCGCACAAAGCCTGACAGCCAGGGACTCCAGACTGGAGACAGGAGATGCAGAAAGGTGGTGTGTGCTGGGCCCCTCTACACTATGCAGGCTGCCAAGGGCCACAGGAACATACTTACATAGGTATAATCATTATGTATATATAAACTATAGAAATTGGCTGACCAATGATTCGATTATAAAAAAATAGTTGACAACTATTTTAATATTCAATTAGTTATGATCAGATCAGATACAGACAAAAGGTGACCAGAGGCGACATTTATTCTATTAGTCACCTGAACAGTCATAGACTGAACCTAGATTTCTGCACCCTGCTATTAGCACATGTGGCATAAACACATGTAATCCTGTGTATAACATGTCCAACGCTGAGCACGTGTCCTCATCACGAGCCGATCATTCTTGCCTGTAGTAGACTAGAAACATATGGAGACCAAACTCTGAGCAGAAGGGGAAGAAGGTAGGACATGGAGGGCGGCTCCGGCCAGGCTGCACTTCCTACTTCTCTATTTTCAAACACGTAAAAAGCATGGCCGAGGGGGTGTGTGCTGGGGGGGGGGGGGGGGCGCGCCTCCACTGCAAACAAAGCAGAGAGAGGTCATAGAGACCTGCCTGAGGATGACTCCATGCCAAAACTATGAAGCAATCTGGAGAGGTTGAAAGAGTATTAGAGCAAACACCGGAACCTACTCAGAAAGTAAACATAATAGACTCCTGTTCACACCAAGTCAGCCATTATAGCAGAGCTTCCCAACCAGGGTGCCTCCAGCTGTTGCAAAACTTCAACTCCCAGCATGCCCGGACAGCCAACGGCTGTCCGGGCATGCTGGGAGTTGTAGTTTTGCAACAGCTGGAGGCACCCTGGTTGGGAAGCTCTGCTATAATGGGGATATTGCTTCAAGTGGACAGCAAGGGTCTCCATTCTGAGCCCAAAACTACAATTACCACCCTACAGCTTTCAGGGCATGCTGAATTTAGTAGTTTTACAACAGCAAGAACAGTGTTTCCCAATCGGGGTGCCTCCAGCTCTTGCAAAACTACAACTCCCAGCAGCAAAAGATTTGCAGCAGCTGCAGGCACCCTAACGGTATGTTCACACTGCATAATGTGAACAAAATCTCCAACTGCAAAAATTCTGCAAGCGGAAATTCCATCTGGCGGCCGCCCGAAATACTTCGGCGGAAAGACCGCGCGGCGCTGCGCCATCACCACTGACGACTATGCAGGGCTCGTATACTTCCACGCAAAGAACGAACATGTTCTTTCATTGCACGGATCAATTTCAGTTGAGAATTTTCCGCCGCTGAAATTCCACAGTGGGAACAGGTCCGCGGAAGAGTTCACATTAATTACTCAGTGTGAACATACCTAATTGGGAAACACTGAGCTTCACTATAAATCAAATGACTTAACACCGCTTCAAAACCTGCCAATCACATATGCGCAGGATACTGTACACGTGAATACACCGTAAAACATTTAACTTTTGTATTTGGCACCTAAATGCCTCAAGGGAGGCGCTATTTTTGCCTGCAGCATTATGTGATTCTAAGGCACCTGGCAGAATGGCTCCTCCCTTGAGGCATTTATAGGGGTGCTCTGCCTCAAATATCTTCTTATCGCCTATACAAAGGATAGGGGATAAGATTTTAGATCGCAGGAGTCCTACCACTGGGGACCCCCACGATCTCTAGCGCGGCACCCAGTCATTCAGCGCATGGAGCGAATTCCGATCCGTGGCCGATGACTGTCGATACGGCTGCCACACCCCCTCCATTCACTTCTATGGGAGGAGGCGTGATGGCTACGTCATAGCCGTCACGCTTTCTTCCATTCACAAGAATGGAGGGGGCGTGCCCTGAAGTTCCTAAAGTTGCCGCTGCCGGCACGGAGATCCCCTTTGGATAGGGTATAAGATGTTTGGGGCGGAGTAGTGAAGGTTGTTTTAGAAAAAGGACTAACATGCACTGTGCCGAACATATTGTCACTTGTCATAGGACAGAACGGAACCAGGTAAGTATGGTTGTCAGCAATGTCTGTACCGACAGGTTAGTGCAGGCGAAACTGATGACAGATTTCCTTTAAAGGGGTTCTCCGGTGCTTACACATCTTATTCCCTATCCAAAGGATAGGGGATAAGATGCCTGATCGTGTGAGTCCTGCTGCTGGGGACCCCCGTGATCTTGCACGCGGCACCCTGTTTGTCATCAGTCCCCGGAGCGTGTTCGCTCCAGGTCTGATCACCGGCGACTACAGGGTGGGCGGAGTGTGACGTCACGCCTCCGCCCCAGTGTGACGTCACGCTCCGCCCCCCTCAATGTAAGCCTGTGGGAGGGGGCGTGACAGCTATCACGCCACCTCCCATAGGCTTGCATTTAGGTGCGGAGCGTGACGTCACACGCCGTCAGCCCTGTGGTCGACGGTAATCAGACCCGGAGCGAACACGCTCTGGGGACTGATTATAAATGGGGTGCCGCATGCTGGGGTCCCCAGCGGTGGGACTACCGCGATCAGGCATCTTATCCACTATACTTTGGATAGGGGATAAGATGTCTAAGCACCGGAGAACCCCTTTAAGACTTTGAAGGGTGAGCACAGCTAGATTTATAAAACACATGCCTTGAAGTCCCTAGTAAAATGGGGGAAAGAAAAATCCTTCCAAGAAACGCAGTAGAGTAGAGTAAACCTAAAAAGTACAAAAATAAAGAAAGAAAATAGGAATGTGAATTCCAATGTGTCATTACCAAAAAATGAATTTTTAGTTCCAAATTAGAAAATGATCTTTCGCGGTTTCCTATTAGCGTAGCTTTAAATACAGCTAATCTTAGAAGATAATTATAACCAGTAGATGTCGGTGACAAAACAACAGAAAACAAAATAAAAGCGGCAATTAAATTAATTACACATGAATAAAAATAAAATAAAAAACTCCTACCCGAAAAAATATAAATAAATAGGCTTTACTGAGCCCAGCGAGCACCAAGCGTTTGGTCTCCATGGAAACACTTTCAGCTAGGAACGTAATCTATCGTCAGCCGAAGCGATGAGACTTCATGGGTTCATTCACGATCTGTCCGTACCAGTGGATTTCCAGCTGCAGCAAAACTACAACTCGGAGCATGTCCCGACAGCCTTCTGCTGTTACAGCTTGCTGGAGGTTGTAGTTTTGCAACAGCTGGAGGCACACTGGTCAAGGATTAGGTTACTGCAAAACTACAACTTCTGGGGAAAAAAAGCAAAATCCAAACTAGGGTGACTAGTCTGCAGCACACTTACTCTTTAGTGCAGTGTTTGCAACCCAAGGTGCCTCCTGCTGTTGCAAAACTACAACTCCCAGCATGCCCGGACAGCCTTTGGCTGTCCGGGCATACTGGGAGTTATAGTTTTGCAGTAGATGATTTATCATTGATTTGCACCAGACTCCGGTCCATACTACACTCACATTGCATACTTTTACTTGGGGGGGGGGGAAATATATGGAGCATTATATAGAAGAAATTCCAAGGGCAGCCTCGGATTTATGCCACATTTTTTGGACCACATTTATAATTGTAATCTCGGTTGCTGATAAGCCCCATTCAAGTCCTGCATCTCCGTTATATTTGAAATGTATCGGCATGTAACGTATCTGCGCCATAATTCACACAGATTGCCACTGTAGATCAACTGTAATACAGATTTGTAAACTACTTCTGTTTAAAAATAGTAATCCTTCCAGTACTTAGCTGGTGTATGCTCCACAGGAAGTTGTGTAGTTCCAGTCTGACCACAGTGCCCTCTGCTGCCATATCTGTCTGTTTTAGGAATTGTCCATGGGAGGAGAAAACCCCTATAGCAAACCTCTCCTACTCTGGACAGTTCCTGACATGGACAGAGGTGGCAGCAAAGAGCACTGTGTTGGACTGGAAAAAACTACACAACGTCCTCAGTAGTATACTGATAAGTACTGAAAGGGTTAGGATTTTTAAATAGAAATAATTTACAAATCTGTAAAGCTTTCTGGTATCAGCTGATCTGAAACTCTCTCCCCCCCCCCCTTTCTGAAGTACCCTTTAAACTATGCCAGTGGTCTCCACAGCATAAGACACTGCAATAAATCTAACACAGTTGAAGACTTTGGGGGGATATTTATCAAAGTTGTCTATGTCCTGCATCAATATAGACCAAACTACAGAGGGTTAGTCTGGTCTATTGTGCGCCTAATTTATAAAATGGCGCACAGCTCTTGATAAATTCTGTGCACAGACTGCATGATCTATGCTTTAGTCTATATTTAAACCTGCTCCAACATGGTCTGACATTTCGGCGTATTTTCAGCCTATGCGACTTGTCGCTGAAAAGTCGCTTTTGATAAATTCAGCACCAATGCAATTTTCAATGCATTTCAGTCTAAAATAGACTTGCATGCATCATGCTCTAAAAATCCTCTAGAGCAAAAGTCGCAGAAAAGTCGCACATATTTAGACTGCGACTTTCTGTGCAACAAATTTAGACAAGAAAAACCAGTCTAAATCCTTTGATAAATCTCCCCCTTTGTAGTCTAAGTTTCCACTGAAAGTTTTAGTAAATCTGTCTTTGTGCAGTGTTTTCCAACCAGGGTGCCTACAGCTGTTCCAAAATTAAAGGAGTAGTCCAGTGGTGAACCCAGTGGTGAACAACTTATCCCCTATCCTAAGGATAGGGGATAAGTTGCAGATCGCGCGGGGGGGGTCCCGACCGCTGGGGCCCCCGCGATCTCCTGCACGCAGCCCTGACAGCCCGCGGGAAGGGGGCGTGTCGACCTCCGCACGAAGCGGTGGCCGACACGCCCCCTCAATACAACTCTATGGCAGAGCCGAAGCGCTGCCTTCGGCAATCTCCGGCTCTGCCATAGAGATGTATTGAGGGGGCGTCTCGGCCAGCGCTTCGTGCGGAGGTCGACACCCGCTATCTGACCCGAGAGCCTGGCCCCCGTACAGAGAGATCGCAGGGGGTTGGACACCCACGCGATCTCAAACTTATCCACTATCCTTAGGATAGGGGATAAGTTTTTCACCACTGGACTACCCCTTTAAGACTCCCAGCATACCTGAACAGCTATAAAAAAAAAAAAAAAAAAAAAAAAAAAGCCATTATAAACATAGTAAAGATCATTGCCAAGCGCCGTATGTTAAAAACAGCCTAAGAGGTTGCTTTAGCCTCTTGCTTTCAGTATTCCTGATACACTAAGCAAACATAATACAATAGAAAATATAATAAAATGAAGATAAAACCGCTACAGGAATCTCAAAACCTTACCACACCAGGAAACAGGCAGATGGCAGCGCTGGGTGAGAATATCTCATTATACCCGCGCTTTCTGCTGGAGGCGATGGATGAAAACTAGTCCAAAGAAAAAGTGGAGCAACCACTTGTCACAGCCAGAGAGATCTCAGCGACCATATATGTTTTTCCTACAATACATGGCAATATCATAAATAGTACCGTCAAGTAGGAGGAGGAACGAGCCCGCACCACTCAAGTATGCTTTTGGGTAGTATTGGCAGTAAGAGGCTAAATCCACATACCCGTGCTCAGAAGAAGAAAGCAGAGAGTCCAAAATTCCAAATGAAGAAATGAAGCCACGGCACTGGGTAAGTTTGCAATTTAAAGATCTTCTTTATTGCAGCATAGCAGGTCAGTGTGGGAGCTGGACCAGAACGCCGACGAGCGCTGGTTTCGCGTGCAAACCCATTGCCAAAGCGTGTTTGCATGCGAAACCAGCGCTCGTCGCCGATCTGGTCCAGCTCCCACACTGACCTGCTATGCTGCAATAAAGAAGAACTTTTAATTGCAAACCTACCCAGTGCCGTGGCTTCATTTCTTCATTTGGAATAAATAGTACTGTGGCTGGTTGCTATGGGAGACGGCTGCAGAGTTCTTTAACCTCTTAAGGGCCAAGCCCATTTTGACCAGGAACTACAATCCCCAGCGTGCCCGGACAGCCGAAGGCTGTCCGGGCATGCTGGGAATTGTAGTTTTCCAACAGCTGGAGGCACACTGGTTGGGAAAAACCCTTCTATTCCATTGACAAATCCATCACAAAACCTGCATGTCTTACATGTGGACTTACTACGAATTCAACCCTTTGAAGTAAATCCACAACAAAATTTGTGCTGAATAGAATTTGAAGAACATCTGCTAAAAATTAAGTAGTAGTGTAAAATTATGGTTGGCGGAAACCCCCCTTTGGGCCTAATGGAGCTTATACGGCAACACATGGAGAACCTACAGCCCTGTACTATGGGGAGAATACATCAGTGATACAAAGACCAATGAAACGCGCCACATTATTATTTTTGTTGGATTCATATGCAATCTGACAGCAAAACGTCTGTGTGCAAACGGAGGTATATGTAAGTACAACACAGCCCTATATATGGCTAAGTGTCTTATTACAGTCCCATTATAAAGGCTGGAGACCACTGTTCTAAAGAATTCTAACTACAAATAATATATAAATATATATTTTATATCCACACACACAATACATATACACACTCAGATCTTATTACTGAATTTCTCCGTAAGCCATAAACATAAAAATGCTGTATAAATACCACACATCCACATAATGCACACAACTATCCCTGCAACGTTACACCAGACAAAAGACATTTTTCGAGTAAGTTAATTTACTATTACACCGTATCCCTGACAACACTGCTATATGTACCGTCAAGGACAAAGCTAAAAGCCATAAGAAGTATAAAATAAAAAAACTCACTCATCTCCATCGGGACACATTCCTGTGGTTTCATCGTATTTTGTACAATAAACGTCTGGACTGTAGTTAAAGGTCCCATCGCGTCTTCGGATGGGTCTGCGGCGTCGTTGGTTTAGGAAATGCCAGTGAAAGCAGGTAAAAGGTCTGTGCTGGGTACATTTGTGCTGCAGAAACAGCGGGCACTGCTCGGTCCGAAATTCCTTAAGATACCTGGTGGGAAAAATTATAAAATAAAAAAAAAGTTCACATCACGATGCAACAATTAGTGTGTATGTTAATATAGAATGCAACACGCTGCAGAGATTGCCTGGGACTTTTAAACATCCTGCTTCAGAACCATCGTCATAGTAAAGTAGGATTTAAGGAGGACATTTATCATTGTGGCTTTGGTAAGAGAGTTCTGTAGCCATTTTTTTTTTGCTTTGGTTTGGCTTTTGTGTGACATATTTATCATACTATCGCAGAGGGTTGAAAAATTTGTATCACATAAGCAAAAACCAATAAATTACTTCAGAACACCACTTTGTAACCCCATCTCAAGTCACAGCTGTGGAAAAAAAAAAAAAAAAAATGTAATATATATCTGTGTTTATAATATATATATATATATATATATATATATATATATATATATATATATAAAATCAATCACTTTTGTCCCCCTAAATGTACTAACCCAATTTTTGTTTGTTGTTTTTCTTCTCCTTTCATATCCGTGCATGCAGAAGACGACTTCGGATTTGGTGGAGCACGATGACCAGCATTTTTTGGTTTAATATTAATAAAATGGTTAACGAGGGCTTGTTAGGGAGTGTTTTTGCAATAACAGTTTTTTTTTAAACGTTTTTTTTTTTTAAATTGACTTTACAGGCTTAGTAGTGAAAGTTGTCTTCCAGACGGAGTCCATCACTAAGCCCCATTATTAGCATTAGCCCCAAATACAACTAGCGCTAACCCCCAATTATTACCCATGTACCCATCACCACAGGGGTGCTGGGAGGAGTCGGTACCAACAGAATCGGAGTGTCAAAAATGGCGCTCCTGGGCCTAGGAGGTAACAGGCTGGTGTTATTAAGGCTGGGGAGGGCCAGTAACAATGGTCCATGCCCACCCTGGTAACGTCAGGCTGTTGCTGCTCGATTGGTATCCGGCAGAGAATGAAAATACGGGGAACCCTATGCGGTTTTCTTTTATAATTTAATTATTTATGGGGGAAAATTGCCTAGGGTTCCCCATATTTTCATTCTCAGCCAAATATGAACACCTGTATGTGCACAGGCGTGCACGAACAATAACACCAAGAAATTAGATGTATGAATAATTAATATGTTTAATTTAATTCATGGTTATAACATGTTACACATACACATAAGGACAGAATAAAAAGATAAAAACACAGTGTAAAATATAGTTAATAGTATTTACTATAAGACCTGCAAGGAAAGGGAGGGGGGGAGCCCGTATAATGTGCCTGATCAAAAAAGGGGGGGCAATAAATAAGCCTCTATGTATGCTGAGGACACTGCTGTATAAAAAAAAGGGGAGGGATAAAAACGTATGTGGAAAATAAATGTGAACACACACCGTGGTACAAGTGAAGTCAGCCTATACAGCAGTTTGACAACCCAAAAAAAATATTTAAAAAACACAACACGTTTAATAAAACTTTTATTCCAAAAAACACTTATCCACAAGCCCTCGTTAACCATTTCATTGACATTTTAAAAAATTAAAAGCTGGTCATCTATGTAGTCCCCCGAATCCGAAGTAGTCCACAGGATATATGGATCTGAAATGAGAAGAAAAAAAAAAACAAAGAAGATGTTAGTACATTTATTGTCACCCGCTCGCACACCAATCCCGCCCGCTCAGCACGACTAGAACTCCCAGCATATCTTCACTGTAAGGTCATGCTGGGAATTGTAGTCATGCGACGGGAGGCTGGTGGGAGATGTGCAGGCAGGTGACAGGCAAGCCAGAGAAGCTGTACACCTGCTCACACATATCCTACCACCCGTGCCGCACGACTACAACTCCCTGCATGCCCTCGCAGTAAAGACATGCTGGGAGTTGTAGTCGTGCAGCACGGACGGGAGATGTGCGGGCAGGTGACAAGCCTGTCACCTGCAACCACCAGACGAATACAACTCCCAGCATGCCCTTACAGTAAGGAAATTCTGGGAGTTGTAGTCGTGTGACATGGGCAGGCGGGAGATGTGCTTGTCACCTGTCCCCACCGCACATCTACAACTCCCAACATGTCCTTACTGCAAGAGCATGCTGGGAGTCGTAGTCGTGCCACGTGGGAGGGTGACAAGCTTGTCACCAGCTCCCTCCACAGGGCTACAACTCCCAGCATGCCCTTACAGTAAGGGCATCATGGAAGTCATAGTTGTGCAGCGAGGGCAGGTGACAAGCTTGTCACCTGCACAACTACGACTCATAGCATGCTCTTTCAGTAAGGACATGTTGGGAGTTGTAGCCGTGTGGCAAGCTTGTCACCCGCCTGTGCCGCACCAATACAACTCCCAGCATGTCCTTACCGTAAGGGCATGCTGGGAGTTGTAGTAGTGGGGCACGGGCTGGTGACAAGGAAGCCAAGGAAGCAGGCGGCTTGTGCTCTGCTCCCTGGCTTCCCAATTACAGCACTGTAAGTTCCCACTGGCAGCTGTGAATGGCCAGGAGGTCTGGACCAATCACAGGTCTGCCCGGGAAATATGAAATCACCCCCCAGCCACCCGCCCACATCTATCACCTGCTCGTTAGGTATTGTAGAACTACAACTCACAGAATGTCATCACTGTAAGGGCATGCTGGGAGTTGTAGTTCTGCAATTCCTAGCGAGTGGGAGGTAGATGCGGTGGGTGGCCGGTCAGGGAACAAGCTGTGCAAAGTGTCACACAAAAGTTGCAGTGCGACTTTTTGTGCGACTTTAAAAAAATTGCTGTCAAAGGCAACTTTGTAAGCCAGGTCAGACTTTTTGAATGGGGTTTGCGACTTTTAATTGCTTACATGCGACTTTCGCACTTGATAAATTCCCGACCACTGCAAAGTGAAAATTTTAAATTGCTTAGGTTGGGCAGATTGGTATTTTTTGCTTACCCACAAAAGTTGCACAAAAAATTGCTTAGGTGCACGTGCAACTTTTTTAAGCGACTTCTGTAAGAAAAAATAAATAAAAAATGCCTAAATCTCTTGATAAATGTCCCTCAAACTGTCTGGCAGGTAGGTGCAGAAAATAGTTAAAGTGGTACTCCGGTGGGAAAAATTTAAAAAAAAAATCAAAAAACAGTCCACGACGTCATGTCACGTCGGGGACTGTAATTTGTAAATTACTTCTAATAAAAAAATCTTAATCCTTCCAGTACTTCTCAGCTGCTGTATAATACAGAGGAAGTAGTTTTTTCCAGTCTGACCACAGTGCTCTCTGCTGACACCTCTGTCCATGTCAGGAACTGTCCAGAGTAAGAGCAAATCCCCATAGCAAACCTATCCTGCTCCAGACAGTTCCTGCCATGGACACAGGTGTCAGCAGAGAGCACTGTGGTCAGACAGAAAAGAACTACTCAACATCCTCTGTAGTATACAGCAGCTGAATGTCCCTCAAACTGTCTGGCAGGTTGGTGCAGAAAAGATTTAAAGTGGTACTCCGGTGGAAAACAATTTTTCAAAATCAACTGGTGCCAGAAAGTTAAAGGAAATCTGTCAGTAGTATCACCCGCACTAAACTTGTTACACCGGGTTGTAGTGCGGGTGATGCTGATTAAAACGGTACTCACATTGTGTAGATGCGCCCAGCCGTTCAATCACAAATTGCGTTTTTCTATATATGCTAATGAGGGCCTTAGGGCATGGGCGGAGCTCCGATCCGAGCTTCGGGCACCCTGACGTCATCTTTGCCGGGCTCTTCCCTGCTCCTTCGGCCGTGTTAGGGTGCGTTCACACGGAGTAATTCGAAAGGAGTTTACTTGAGTAATTCCTCTTGAATTCTCCGCTTCAAATTACTGCACATCCCTCTGCCCATTGACTTTAATGTTATTTCCGCTGTCCGGTTCACACTGCGGAAATTCTGCTAGCGGAATTCCGACACTGAATTCCTTTCCGCTTGAAGAATGAGCATGTTCATTCTTCAAGCGGAATCCACAAGCAGAAATCAATAGAAGTCAATGATAAAAAAAAATAAAAAATTCCGGCCGACATCGTTTTCGCGTGGAAATAGCTGAAAAAAACCTTCACTTCTTTTTCCCCCATTTCTGCGCGCAATTCCGCGCACACATAAAATTATTTTTACCGCCCGTAAATTTTTTTGGCGCAAATTACTCTTGATTTACTCTGTGTCAACGCACCCTAATAGTACTGCGCATGCGCCGCTTAGTTTGTCCTCCCGGAAGTGGCGTTCCCCTCGGCTTCACAGCTGCAGACGCTGTTGCACAGTAAGCGGCGCATGCGCAGTACTATAACACGGCCGAAGGAGCAGGGAAGGGGTTTATGAATATTGATGAGCCGGGCACAGCAGCCGCCCGGCAAAGATGACGTCAGGGTGCCCGAAGCTCGGATCGGAGCTCCGCCCATGCCCCAAGGCCCTCATTAGCATATGAATCACCCGCACTACAACCCGGTGTAACAAGTTTAGTGCGGGTGATACTACTGACAGATTTCCTTTAACTTTCTGGCACCAGTTGATTTTGAAAAATTGTTTTCCACCGGAGTACCACTTTAAATATTTTCTGCACCTACCTGCCAGACAGTTTGAGGGACATTCAGCTGCTGTATACTACAGAGGATGTTGAGTAGTTCTTTTCTGTCTGACCACAGTGCTCTCTGCTGACACCTGTGTCCATGGCAGGAACTGTCTGGAGCAGGATAAGTTTGCTATGGGGATTTGCTCCTACTCTGGACAGTTCCTGACATGGACAGAGGTGTCTGCAGAGAGCACTGTGGTCAGCCTGGAAAAAACTACACAACTTCCTCTGTATTATACAGCAGCTGAGAAGTACTGGAAGGATTAAGATTTTTTTTTATTAGAAGTAATTTACAAATCCACAAAATTTACAAATTACAGTCCCCGACGTGACATGACGTCAAATTAGCGCTCGACGGAGCGCGTTCTGTTCCTACTCCTATGTAATACCTGTGCTGCAATAAAGTTTTTAAGTGCATCAAACAGTTAAATTGTAGAAGAACCACAGCACTCTATCAGCTACTACTATAAGTACTCCGCTAAGCACCGGTCTCCAGAAAGAACTGTGAGTGCAGGTCCCCTATACCAGTTTTTCCCAACCAGGGTGCCTCCAGCTGTTGCAAAACTACAACTCCCATCATGCCCGGACAGCCTTTGGCTGTCCGGGCATGCTGGGAGTTGTAGTTTTGCAACAGCTGGAGGCACCCCGGTTGGGAAACCGTGCCCTATACCTTTATACTTTTTAAAAATGTACAAATCTGTTACTTTCTGGAGTAAGTTGATATGGGGAAAAAAATGTTTTCCACTAGAGAACCCCTTTAATGTGGGGGCGGGAGAGAGAAGACATCAATGCAGGGGCATGGCAGTGCTGCTGCAGTTAGGAATGCAGGAAGGACAAGCAGCCCCTTCTCCGCTGAAGCTTCAGGAGAATGGGAAAGCTGGGTGACACTCAGTATTCCAAGTGGCACCCAGCTTTCCGTGTCTCCTCAAGAGAGTTGTTTTTCCCTCCCACAGGGTTAGGTTTTAAAGGGGTATTCCAGGCAAAAACTTTTTTTTTTTTTTTATATATATCAACAGGCTCCGGAAAGTTAAAACAGATTTGTAAATTACTTCTATTAAAAAATCTTAATCCTTCCAATAGTTATTAGCTACTGAAGTTGAGTTGCTGTTTTCTGTCTAACTGCTTTCTGATGACTCACGTCCCGGGAGCTGTGCAGTTCCTATGGGGATATTTTCCCCATCATGCAAGGGATATTCTCCCATCATGCACAGCTCCCGGGACGTGACATCATCATTGAGCAGTTAGACAGAAAACTTCAGAAGCTAATAACTATTGGAAGGATTAAGATTTTTTAATAGAAGTAATTTACAAATCTGTTTAAAGGAGTTCTCTAATCTAAAACTTTTAACCCCCGCTGTGCCCGGGCTGTAAAACTATACATAATAACCTTTCACTTACCTACTTACGATCCCCCGTTGTTCCGATATCGCCGTCCCGTTCTCTGGTCCTGGTCTCTTCCTCTTCCTGCGGGTCGGTGACTTCACTCTGCGCTCAGCCTATCAGCGGCTGCGACGGGGCATTGCTGCGGACGCTGATAGGCTGAGCGCAGAGTGAAGTCACCGACCCGCAGGAAGTGGAAGAGACCGGGACCGGAGAACGGGACGGCGATATCGGAACAACGGGGGATCGTAGGCAGGTAAGTGAAAGTTTATTATGTATAGTTTTACAGCCCGGGCACAGCGGGGGTTAAAAGTTTTAGCTTAGAGAACTCCTTCAACTTTCCGGAGCCAGTTGATAGATAAAAAAAAAAAAGTTTTTGCCTAATAATAAATACAGAATTCAATTCCTAAATGTAAGGAATCAGTCCAGGTACATATAGTGCAGGACTTTAGGGGGATAGGCATGACATTCTCTCTTTGCCATACGCAGAACCCCATACGCCCTGCACCGGCCAAAATACAGTAATAAGGCCAACCTGTCAATGCCTCTGTGCCATATGGTGACTACAGATATACGATCAATGGAAACACTGCAATGCAAGCCAAAGCAAGAGCCAGCTGTAGCTTGTGTCATTGTGTTGCATTGGTTTGGTCACAGTCACATAGCATGAACAATATGTACTACATTACAGGATACAACGCCCAAGACCTCATACTGGCATACAGCACAGGGATCCATTCATGTGTGCCACAAAGTCATAACTGCATTAATAATAAATTATTGTTCAATAAAATAATAATAAGCCCCATTAAGTGTTGTAACAGTATCATAACATAACCCACAGGGGACTTCGGCAGTTCTTAAAGCGGCAATTGTACAAAGATGTTTAGTAACAAGAGGAAGAAGCCTCGATGACTAAACTGAAAGGCTTTCACATTGAGCGTATTCTGCGCACCAAAGGTTTAAAATGTGCAGAGATTTTTTTTAAATGCAGCATTTGCCACTTTTATCCAATTTGAAGTCTAAGGGTGCATTCACACAGCCGTCTGTCTCCGTTTTTTTTATCCCTGTTTCGGTTCCGTTCTTGCCGGCTGTAAACTGATTTTGAAAAATCCCATTCACGTCAGTGGGATTTTTTTTACAATCCGTTACATCTGTTTGTACCCGCAGAAAGAACGGCGCATGCAGTATTTTTACTTCCGTAAAAAAACAAAAAAACAAAGAAAAAACGTATACAGTAAATTTAACATTGAAGTCTATGGAAAATGGATGAGCCTTTAATGTCATCCGTTTGTATCTATTTTATCAATCCGTTTTACTTATGAGCATGCTCAGAACAAAACAAAACAAAATAACAGAACAGTAACGGATCCAAATGGATGATATCTGTGAGCATCTGTTATGGTCTGTTTTTTAAGTCTTTTTTTTTGACGGGAGAAGAACGTGACGGGTCTAGACAGCCGTGCGAACACAGCATAAGTATGGATGCATCCATAAGTGTTTTGTATTGCATTTTATCTGTATGTCACCAGTATTGTCATCTACTTTGCGTCCATTTTTAAAAGCTCATTTCAATTCCCTAAAATACATCAGACTGTATTTTCTGTAGAGAAATAAGGATGCTCTACAAATGTCATAGTGAGGCCATGACATGAGGTCATAGTGATGACATAGTGGAGCCACACTGAGGCCAATACAAAGACAAAGTGAGGCCATGCGGTTGACATAGTGATGTCACACTGAGGTCATACCGATGACATAGTGACACAATGCTCATGACATAATAAAGCCATACTGATGACATAGTGGAATCATACTGAGGCCATACTGACAACTTGGTGACGCCATGCCAATGACCAAGTGATGCCATGATTAGGTCATACTGATGACAGTGTCGCCATGCCGATGACATAGTGACACCATAATAGTGGAGCCTTTCCAATTACATAGTGACCCCATACTTATGACATAATGGAGCCATACAGATGACAGTGACACCATACTGATATAGTGATCCCATACTAAGGCCATGTCAGTGACATACTGACACCATGCTGATGTCATAACTGATGACATAGTAAAACCACACCAACGACATAGTAGAGCCATTCCTATGGCATTTCATCCATCATACCTCCAAATCTCAGATTCATGTTACGGACATAGACCCCTATGCTCAGCCTCAGGCTGGGTTCACATCATGATTTGTCTGCGGTATGACCAAATATGCGTATCACGGTATTTTTGTAACTTATGGAGGTTACACGGTATATAACAGTATTTCTCCCCCCCACCCCCCAATTAATTATCAGCCCAGCGCTGCGCTGTCCCCATCGGGGTAAATACTCACATATCACCCGCAAGCGCTGCCCTCCTCGTTCTCCTGTTTGTTGCGGCCACCGGCGCTGACACTCTATACTGTACGCTGTATCCCTATGCCCGGGCTGCAAAAGATAAACAAAATGAACTTTAATGCACGTTCCTTAGTCGGCCTTACGCTCTTCCTGGGGACAGGAACGTCGGAGAGCCGTCAGCCTATCACCGGCCGGCTTCTTACATGACAATGCGCTCAACCTATCACCGGCCGATACGGAACATCGCTGCGGCCAGTGATAGGCTGACGGCTCTCCGACGTTCCATTCTCCAGGAAGCTGGTCCGGACCGACGGGGAAGGTGACTTAAAGTTTATTTTGTTTAACTTTTGCAGCCCGGGCATAAGGACACAGCTATATAGAGTGTCAGCGCCGGCGGCCGCAACAAACAGGAGGACGAGGAGGGCAGCGCTTGTGGGTGATATGTATTTACCCCGATGGGGACATTGCAGCGCTGGGCTGAAAATTAATTGTGGAGTGGGGGGGGGGGGGAGCAGAACAGCGCTCGCGGGTCACATATGATTAGTTCCTTGATGTGGGGACAGCGCAGCACGAGGCTGATAATTCATTAATTTCCGAGGGGGAGGGGCCAAACCGGTATTGCGGTATGGGGAAAAAATTCATATCGTGCAGGACCAAAATTTCGGTATTCAGTATGAACCGGTATACCGCCCAGCCCTAGTATTAACTACATTTGTCTTTTTATGGCCTTTGAATCAACATATACGATATTTATGTGGTACAGATAAATCGGAGTCCTTTTTGAGTAACGTACTTGTGACGTATAGGTGAAATATCACATTGACTTGTATTATATACTTTTTTTTTTTTTTAAATGTGAACCTACGTAGAACGTATACGTCATATCTTCTAAGCTTTTACCTATGCGTCAATTACATTAAAAAAAGTATGCAACATATTGAATACGTTGTACGTATGTTTTTTTAAACATATAAACATTAAAAATTGAGTGTGGGTTTTTACATCCGTTTTATATATACCTTTCTAACATACACGTCAAACGTATTAGAAATCATGATGTGAACACAGCCTTAGGGTATGTTCACACTACAGAGTGTGAATGGAATCTCTGCTCGCTGAATTTAGCGAGCGGAGATTCAGGCTGGCAGCCGGCGGCGGCTGAAGGACCGCGTGGCACCAAGCCGTCACCATTGACAGCTATGCAGTGCTCGCGGACTTCCGCGCAAAGAATGAACATGTTCTTTCTTTGAGCGGAACAATTTCAGCGGCGGAATTGTCCGCCACGGAAATTCCAGTGTGAACAGGTCTCGCGGAAACCCATTCACACTAATGTTAAGTTCACACCGCGGAATACCGTAGTGTACATACCCTTAGGCTGGGTTCACACCACATTTTTGCAATACAGTTCCCGTATCAGGTTTTTGATGAAAAACTGATTCCTCAAAACCGGACTAAACTGTATCAAAACGCGTGTACAAATTTCAACCCGTATACGGTTTATAAAATGATGTCCGGTTGCATCCGTTTTTTTTAAGAAAAAAAAATAAAAAATAAAAAAACATACGTTTTCACTTTTCACTCCATTTTGAATAAAGTTTCACTTGTTTGACTGAAATTCCAAGAAAAAAAAAAACTGTGCAAAGTCAAAAACCGGATGGAACCGTACGCACATACGGTTCTGTACGTTTCCCATTGACTCCCATGTAAAAAAAATTATATATATATATATATATATATATATTTTATTAATAATAATAATAATAATAATAATAATAATAATAATAATATGTATATGGTTTAATACGGTTTTTCACCTGGACCAAAAACGGCAGTAGTCGACAGTATTGGGTAAGGGTAAAAAAAAAAGAAAAAAAAAAAAAAAAACGTATAAGACGCAAAAGCGGACTAAACCAGATGATGCGTTAAACATACAGTTTACAATGTTAAGTCAATACATACGGTTTTCTATACAGTCCCATACGGTTTTTAACTTGAAACCGTATACGGGAACTGTATGACAAAAACGTGGTGTGCATGCACTCTTATGTCACATAGCAGTGATCCCTGACCTGTGGCTCTCCAGCTGTTGCAAAACTCTGTGCATGCTGGGAATTGTAGTTTTGCAACCGGTGGAGAGCTACATATCCGTTACAACAAAACGTCTGCTTCATAAACCTTGCGCAAAAAATTAAAATAATTTAAAAAAAAAAACATTTTGTCACACACTTTCCATAAGATTCAGACTAAATCACCTACTCCCATACAACTTGTGTGGTGTCCCCTTACCATGCATCTCTATGTGAATCTAGGGCAGTGGTCTCTAAACGGCAGACCTCCAGCTGTTGCAAAACTACAACTCCCAGCATTTTTTCACACACTTTCCATAAGATTCAGACTAGATCACCTACTCCTATACAACTTGTGTGGTGTCACCTTACCATGCATCTCTATGTGAATCTAGGGCAGTGGTCTCTAAACGGCAGACCTCCAGCTGTTGCAAAACTACAACTCCCAGCATTTTTTCACACACTTTCCATAAGATTCAGACTAGATCACCTACTCCTATACAACTTGTGTGGTGTCACCTTACCATGCATCTCTATGTGAATCTAGGGCAGTGGTCTCTAAACGGCAGACCTCCAGCTGTTGCAAAACTACAACTCCCAGCATGCCCGGACAGCCTTCGGCTGTCCGGGCATGCTGGGAGTTGTAGTTTTGCAACAGCCGGAGGTCTGCCGTTTGGAGACCACTAATCTATGTGGTGAAACAATATAAGGAGGGACCCCCAACAGCTGCTCCACAATGTGCGCTATACTGGAGCAGACAACGTAAGAATGTGAACAGGGCGAGCAATGGTGATCACACGCCTTTATGGCTCCCTTCATGTTTACAAAACTCAGAAAAGCTGGAAAAGAAAACGCGGGAATGTCGGAAGGACTGTTTATTCTGGAAGGAGGGAAAAGCGTTTTATTTAAAGGGGGAGAAGATGACCAGGAACGAGCAGGCGCCGCTCGCAGCGCTATTCTCAGACGACACTTGCGCCATAATAGAGCGTACGGCGCCGTAAGGGGAAGCAACCCCTGCGCTACGCAACACACGTAACGGCTCTGCAAACACAGACGGCGGCTACAGACAAGACTACGAGCCGCGCTGATGTCACCGGGCAACGAGCCGCGGCCAGCACAAAGAGCCGAGCGACAACTAACGGAGGGACGGGCAACAGTTACCGAACGGAAACGCGTGTTAAAAAAAAACATAAACAAAAAAAAATATATTTTTTTTTTGTGCAATGCTAGGGCGACGCCCGCGGGTGTCAGCAGCCGCCTCCCGCCCCGTGCCCCACACTTACGTGTAATGAGTCGGTTTCTCGGTCTGCGGGGAGCCGCTCAGCGCCGTTTTCGAAACCGACGGCATTTTCAGTCAAAACAAACATGAGCGCATGCGCGGGAATCCGAGCGACAGCACTGGCCACACCCTCCAGCGCTGAGTGACAGGCCCCGCCCCCGGACACGGCCCTCTGAGTGACAGCGTTGTCTAAGACGAGCCCACATTCTCGGGATAGGCTCCGCCTCCCGGCCCCCTCCCCTTCTGTTGGTTTGAGAGTGGAACTGCAAGTCACGCCCATTTGCTGCTTGGCTCCGCCCTTTTGTATTGGTGTTCTGTACACAGGCTGACAGGCATTGCTGCAAGGCTGCATGTGACTTTCTTCTTCATAGGGATTTAAAGCAGTTGTATTGCAACATACATGTGTCTCGCTTGTGACTGTCAGTGTCCCGCAACATTCTGCAGAACTACAACTCCCAGCATGTCCTAGATCTGTCTAGATCAGTGATCCCCAGCCTCTGTCCATCTGCCAAACTACAACTCCCAGCATGTCCTAGATCTGTCAAATCAGTGATCCCAGCCTATCTCTGTCCATCTGCAAAACTACAACTCCCAGCATGTCCTAGATCTGTGAAACCAGTGATCCCCAGCCTGTCTCTATCCAGCTGCAGAACTACATCTCCCAGCATGTCCTGACAGCCTTTAGCTTAATCATGACTTACAACAATGGGGATGATTTATCAAAACCTGTGCAAAGGAAAAGTTGCCCATAGCAACCAATCAGATCACTTCTTTCATTTTGCAGAGGCCTTGTTAAAAATGAAAGCAGCGATCTGATTGGTTGCTATGGGCAACGCAGCAACTTTTCCTCTGCACAGGTTTTGATAAATCTCCCCCCAGTGTTCCTTAACCTGAAGCTCCTCATCTGGTGCAAAACTACAACTCCCAGCATGCCCTGACAGCCTTCAGATTAAGAGTATGGATACGCTTTAACATATAGCAGTGTTTCCCTGGGGCTTCGGAAAAGCAATATAGCAATATAACATGGTTTACAGCAGTTCTCCCCAATCAGTTTTTCCCAAAATGACAGTCTGTGGCTTTCCAGCCATTGGCTGTCAGGGCATGATGGGAGTTGTAGTTATGTAACAGCTGCAGAGCCACAGGTTGGGGAACACTGGTCTAAGGCAGCCAAACAGTGTGTCACCAGCTGTTGCAAAACTACAAATCCCAGCATGTCCAGGCATGCTGGGAGTTATAGTTTTAAAACAGTTGGAGACATGCTGTATTCTCCAAACTGTGGACCTCCAGATGTTGCAAAACCACATCTCCCAGCATGCCTGGACAGCTTCGGCTTACGACTATGGATACACCTTGACTTACAGTAGTGTTCCCTAAGCTGAGCTTCTCCATCTGGTGCACGACTTCAACTCCCATCATGTCCTGACAGCCTTCAGCTTAAGGCTAGGTTCAGACTACGGAATTTCCGCCTGCAATTCCACTTTGAAATTGCAGGAGGAAATTCCGCTTGCTAAAATGTACTGTATAGTGAATGGGTTTCCGTTCACAAATTCACACTTCGGAATTTGTGAAGCGGAATTTGTGAACGGAAAATCCACTTGGAAATTTCCGCCTGAAGAATGGCGTTGCTCTTTCTTCAGGCAGAAATCCGTGCGGAACACATTGCAGTCTATTGGAGACTGCAGTGTCCGCACGGTCCTAGCGCCGACTGATTCAGTCAGTGCTGGCCGCACTCGGAATCTCCGGGCAGAAATTTTCTGCCCGGAGATTCCGTAGTCTGAACCTAGCCTAAGAGTAGGGATACACCATGACTTCCAGCAATTCACACCAACTTGTGGCTCTCCAGCCTTTGGCTGACAGGCATGCTGGGTGTTGTAGTTTTGCAGAGTCACAGGTTGGGAAACGCTGCTCTAAGGTGTATCCCTATCCCAGTGGACTCCAAACTTCGAACCTCCAGCTGTTGCAAAACTACAACTCTTAGGATGTCCGGACAGCTGTCGGCCCATGGGCAGATATTCCGCTGTGTGAACATAGCCTTCCAGCTGCCCCCCCCCCCATAGATCAGGTCTCAGGTTGCAGTCATTCACACAGTTCATATTACAATGTGTTAACACTAGAGATGAGCGAACTTACAGTAAATTTGATTCGTCACAAACTTCTCGGCTCGGCAGTTGATGACTTTTCCTGCATAAATTAGTTCAGCTTTCCGGTGCTCCGGTGGGCTGGAAAAGGTGGATACAGTCCTAGGAGACTCTTTCCTAGGAATGTATCCACCTTTTCCAGCCCACCGGAGCACCTGAAAGCTGAACTAATTTATGCTGGAAAAGTCATCAACTGCCGAGCCGAGAAGTTTGTGACGAATCGAATTTACTGTAAGTTCGCTTATCTCTAGTTAACACCATGCAGCAGATTTATGAATGTGCAGCATTTACACCGCTTCTTCCTGTACATACGGCATAAAATGCCAAATTTTTTATTTTTTTTTGTGAACAGAATCCCCCCCCCCAAAAAAAGACTCCATATGGCGGCAAATTGTAGGATTACAGAGGTACAGTAAATGCCCCCAATGTGCACTAGAATGGGAGTCCTATTGTGGCTCTATGCAAAAGCCATTGTGTGACTGTGCGGAAGGCTTCACACCTGATATCCGAGGTGAGATCACGTCTCAGATCATCGGCGAACGTCCAGCGTTACTAATAAACCGGGGAGGGGACCACATAGTAGTGTCAGTCCCTGGGACATGTAGGGGACACAGGATGGTTGACTGTCATATAAGTTGTGTGGTGTCACCTTACTATGCACCACTATGTGAATCTAGGGCAGTGGTCTCCAAACGGCAGACCTCCAGCTGTTGCAAAACTACAACTCCCAGCATTTTTTCACACACTTTCCATAAGATTCAGACTAGATCACCTACTCCCATACAACTTGTGTGGTGTCACCTTACCATGCATCTCTATGTGAATCTAGGGCAGTGGTCTCCAAACGTCAGACCTCCAGCTGTTGCAAAACTACAACTCGCAGCATTTTTTCACACACTTTCCATAAGATTCAGACTAGATCACCTACTCCCATACAACTTGTGTGGTGTCACCTTACCATGCATCTCTATGTGAATCTAGGGCAGTGGTCTCCAGACGGCAGACCTCCAGCTGTTGCAAAACTACAACTCCCAGCATTTTTTCACACACTTTCCATAAGATTCAGACTAGATCACCTACTCCCATACAACTTGTGTGGTGTCACCTTACCATGCATCTCTATGTGAATCTAGGGCAGTGGTCTCCAGACGGCAGACCTCCAGCTGTTGCAAAACTACAACTCCCAGCATGCCCGGACAGCCTTCGGCTGTCCGGGCATGCTGGGAGTTGTAGTTTTGCAACAGCTGGAGGTCTGCCGTTTGGAGACCACTAATCTATGTGGTGAAACAATATAAGGAGGGACCCCCAACAGCTGCTCCACAATGTGCGCTATACTGGAGCAGACAACGTAGGAATGTGAACAGGGCGAGCAATGGTGATCACACGCCTTTATGGCTCCCTTCATGTTTACAAAACTCAGAAAAGCTGGAAAAGAAAACGCGGGAATGTCGGAAGGACTGTTTATTCTGGAAGGAGGGAAAAGCGTTTTGTTTAAAGGGGTAGAAGCTGTCCAGGAACGAGCAGGCGCTATTCTCAGACGACACTTGCGCCATAATAGAGCGTACCGTAAGTCACACCTGATATTCCGAGATGAGATCACGTCTCAGATCATCGGCGAACGTCCAGCTTTACTAATAAACGGGGGAGGGGACTTTTGGTAATCCAGCATGTTGCTGATACAATGACCTAATAATGGGAGTATTCCCATACAATGCACACACAGCCTAACTCACTCCCCTTCTGCTTATAGACAGAAGATGCCACTCCTCCATTATGGTGGTAGGCCCCTCCGCCTCCATGTTGCATCTCTCTTCTCTATTGTTACATCCGATTTCTCCTCCCTATTCCCTACTCCGCCTCCATGGACTCCGGCAGATCTCATTCTCGCTCCATACTAGACATTACCCCCTCTTTACTACTACCCACCCCTCCCTTTCCAGAATAATTTATCCAGCACCCGTCTGCCCCTTGTAGGTGACAAAGATTTCTTAGCATGGTGTTATTCATAGACCATCTCCCTCACTTAGATACGACATTACGTTCCCACATCGGAGGAAGGGACCGCTAAACCCGTCTACGTGTTATACAGACACTGCATGCAAACATTGGGGCACATGGTTCAAGTGTCAGAGGTGCGAATTGTCAGCGTTGCTAGGCTACAGGGTGTCGTGTAGGTGCAAAAAAACTTACAACGAAGATAGCTGATGTGTGGGGGCATAATGGTGCGGGGAGAACAAGTTTTAATGCATGTCTTTTTTATTGGGGAAAATAAACAATGGATTCTTCTGTCCGTTTTAACAAATACACATACAGTGACCCCCGACCTACGATTGCCCCTACATATGATGAAATCGACATACGATGGCCTCTCAGAGGCCATCGCATGTCGATGTCAGCATCGACATACGATGCTTTTTTATGTCGGGGCCATCGCATTAAGCGCTATCCGGCAGCGCCAAATGCTTAAGCTGCTGCCGGATAGCAGCTTAATGTTCCCCGTGTGGTGCGGTAAGTATTACTTACCCCTCCACGATGCTCCGGGGTGCCCTCCGGGTCCAGCGCTGATCTTCCGGTGTCTTCTCGGCCCTCTCCGATGACGTCAATATGCTGCTGCGCACGCCATCCAATAGGAATGGCGTACGCAGCGGCGTAATGACGTCGCTACGCAGGCCCAGTAAGGCCTTGCGGAAGACAGAAGAGGACCAGAGAAGACAGAAGAGGACCGGAGAAGACAGCAGAGGACCGGAGAAGACAGCAGAGGACTGGAGAAGACCAGGAGAGCCCAGCGGAGGCCCGGGATCACCATCGGGAGCGGCGGGGACACCATCTCGAGCAGCGGGGACAGGTGAGTACAGCTTCCTATACTTCACATTGCACGAATCCCTCAACATACGATGGATTCGACAAACGATGGCTCGTTTGGAACGAATTACCATCGTATGTTGAGGGACCACTGTATTCCTCCTAAAAATAACTATTCTGGAACATAATGCTATGAGTCGGCGCCCATGCACACTACTAAAATTGTATGTGGTTACGTGGGTGTGATGAGGGCAGATGTTGTTACCCTAGGGGCAGATTGGGTTAACCCCTTTTATTCGTGATGCCAGGGCATGGTTTATCCTCGATACCGCCCGAAGGTATACCGCTAGATCCTGGGCTAGGCACGGGGGCAATAATGACTCCGACACCAAGTTACGGACAACGGTAGCTTTACTGAGTGACAGAGGGTACAGTCTATACAGTTCAGCCAGGCCCACGGAGGTGACCAGTGACTTCAGAGACCTTAAAGGAGAACTACGGGATTGAAAAATGTATCCCCTATCCTAAGGATAGGGGATAAGTTTCAGATCGCGGGGGGTCCGACCGCTGGGGCCCCCCGTGATCTCCCATACGGGGCCCCGGCTCTCTGGTTAGAGAGGGCGTGTTGACCACCACACGAAGCAGCGGCCGACACGCCCCTCCATACACTGCTATGGTAGAGCCGGAAATTGCCGAAGGCAGCGCTTCGGCTCTCCCATAGCAGTAAATGGAGGGCGCGTGTCAGCCGCCGCCTCGTGCGGTGGTCGACACACGCTCTCTATGCAGAGAGCCGCGGCCCCAGCGGTCGGACCCCCCGCGATCTGAAACTTATCCCCTATCCTTATGATAGGGGATAAAATGTTAAATCCCGTAGTTCTCCTTTAAAAGGGGTATTCCAGGCCAAAACTTTTTTTTATATATCAACTGGCTCCAGAAAGTTAAAACAGATTTGTAAATTACTTACTTATTAAAAAATCTTAATCCTTCCAATAGTTATTAGCTTCTGAAGTTGAGTTGTTGTTTTCTGTCTAACTGCTCTCTGATGACTCACGTCCCGGGAGCTGTGCAGTTCCTATGGGGATATTCTCCCATCATGCACAGCTCCCGGGACGTGACATCATCATTGAGCAGTTAGACAGAAAACTTCAGAAGCTAATAACTATTAAAAGGATTAAGATTTTTTAATAGAAGTAATTTACAAATCTGTTTAACTTTCCAGAGCCAGTTGATATATATATATAGAAAAAGGTTTTGCCTGGAATACCCCTTTAAGGGCTTGCTGGGACTTGCACTAGATTTGGAAATTTTAGAGCCGCAGTACATGCCATACAGCCGGCCCTGGTACACCTGTACCATTCTGTGTGGTTCCCGTATCCTGCCTTGGTGGTCTTCCACACCGCCAACAAACAGGAAGGTGCTACACTTGATCTTAGCCAAAAGGCAGAGAAGCGACAATTTTATTGCGGGTCACTCTGACTTGACAATAGATAACTGTGACTGACAATGCTGTGGTTGTAGCTTATTGTAGAATTGTGGCTGCTGGACTGACTTGAGGCCTTCTATGGACTCCACACTCTGAGACTTGACTGCACTGCAACTCAGCAGAAAGAGAGCGAAGAGACTCCTCCCAGGGATTTTATAGGGGAGACTCTGGTGGGGTCCCATAGGTCAACCTTAAGTCACATGGTAGAAACAGTGGAGGAAACAGGTCACATCAGGGCAGTCATTGAGCTGGTCCTCTGGCACCAGCCCCGAAACGCCCCGGTACACCTGCCCCCTCCATACAGCATCCATCCTACATCAATGGCAAAGTCCAAACCACTGATAAGAACAGATACTACACTTGATCTTAGCCAAAAGGCCGAGAAGCGAGAAAGGCCTGGTGTTTATCCTAGGACACCTGAGCCAAGTCAGGTTGTCATCTTCCCCACTGGATTGCCGTGACCTGATAAAATGATACTGTGGGCCGCAGGTTCCCCATCCCTTGTTGAAACGAAGAGTGGGTTCAAACACCTTGTTTTTGTCTCCATTTTACTCTTTCTGTTACAGTACAGTGGTCCCTCAACATATGATGGTAATCCGTTCCAAATGAACCATCCTTTGTTAAATCCATCGTATGTTGAGGGATCCGTGAAATGTAAAGTATAGGAAGTTGTACTCACCTGTCCCCGCCGCTCCGGAACGTCTCTGCTGACCGGGAACGTCGCACTCACGTCGCCATCAACACGTCGCTATGCACGCCGCTCCTACTGCATGACTGGACAGCGTGCGCTGCGACGTGATGACGACGATGGAGAGCGCCGGCGATGGAGGGGATCCCGAAGAGGACGCTCCGGAGCCCCGAGGACAGGTAGGAGACCATCACCGGAGCACACGGGGCACCGTAAAAGGCTATCCGGCAGCAGCTGAAGCAGTCAGCGCTGCCGGATAGCAGTTTATGCGATGGCCAACTACGCTACTGTTTACGGCAGAAAAAAAGTATATGTTGCAATCTTTTTTTTATTTTTATAAATAATATAAGTGCGGTAAATGGAAACGGATTTTGCTGTATGGCATACAGCAGTGTCCATGTTTAGCATCCATCAACGTATATATGTTTTTTCCTTTTCTAGTGTAGAAAACATATACATTGACTGGAAAAAACACAGTGTGAGCTTACCCTGATGGTTTGTTCACACGGCGAAATATCTGCGTGGAATTACACCGGAATACGCACGTATGTTCCGCTGCGGCAGAGTCCCAGAGTCAGATTCTGCTGCCTTGTGCCCATGGCTGAAATCTTGATTCCGGGGTTAGCAAAAAAGAATAGACATGTTGCCGATTCTTTTTCCGAGCAGTCCTAGTGCCGCCGGATTATTCAAATGTGCAGGATGTTCGCCCGTGTTTTCCGGGCAGAAATTACTTACATTTTACGTCGCGTTAACATGGCCTTAATGTGTATGTTTTTTTTTTCTAAGTGTATAAAAGGTATTCATGTTTTCCTACCAGTGTGTCTCCAGCTGTTGCAAAACTACAATGCCCAGCATGCCCGGACAGCCAAAGGCTGTCCGGGCATGCTGGGAGTTGGAGTTTTGCAACAGATGGAGACTCACTGGTTGGAGACCACTGTGTTAAACGGAAACAAAAACACAGTGTGAATCCACCCTAAGTGAAGAAAGCAGATAAATGTGAATTTAATAAAACAGATTTAAAGGGGTATTCCAGGAAAAAACGTTTTTGTTTTTTTTTTTATATCAACTGGCTCCAGAAAGTTAAACAGATTTGTAGAGTACTTCTATTAAAAAATCTTAATCCTTTCAATAATTATCAGCTGCTGAAGTTGAGTTGTTTTCTGTCTGACAACAGTGCTCTCTGCTGACATCTCTGCTTGTCTCGGGAACTGCACAGAGTAGAAGAGGTTTGCTATGGGGATTTGCTTCTAAACTGGGCGGTTCCCGATATATGTGTCATCAGAGAGCACTAAGAACAGAAAAGAACAACTCAACTTCAGCAGCTAATAAGTACTGAAAGGATTAAGATTTTTTAATAGAAGTAATTTACAAATCTGTTTAACTTTCTGGAGCCAGTTGATATATAAAAAAAAGTTTTTTCCTGGATAACCCCTTTAAAAAATCTATTTTGCACTTCCATTGGCATGGTTGGCATGATAACTTTTATCCCATGCACATTTAAGGGTGCGTTCACACGGCCGTTTTTATCCCCGTTTCGGTCCCGTGAATCTGTCTCGTGAATACAAGTACAGGTCTTGTAATACCGTAGATGATACTTTCTTTCAGTGTCGCCGGTTGTCCTATGCAAATATGGACAACTGAAACACATAAAAAAATTGAATTGCTTAAAAGATGAAAAAAATAGAAAGAATTAAAACACAGATGTTATATTGTACAGCACTGTTTTCCAACCAGTATGCCTCCAGCTTTTAGGGTGCGTTCACACGGCCGTCTGTCCCCGTTTTTTATCCCCGTTTCGGTTCCGTTCTTGCAGGCTGTAAACGGATTAAAAATGGTTTTAAAAAAAATCCCATTCATGTCAATGGGATTTTTTTTACAATCCGTTTACATCTGTTTATACCCATCTGCACTCATTTCCGTTTTTTTGACGGCAAAAAAAAAAAAAAAAAGAGCATGCAGTATTTTTCTTCCGTCAAAAAAACGGAAGAAAAAATGGATATAGTAAATTTAACATTGAAGTCTATGGAAAACGGATGAGCCTTTAATGTCATCCGTTTGCATAAGTTTTTTCAATCCGTTTTTTTTGATCCGTTTTTACTTCTGAGCATGCTCAGAACCAAAAAAATTACTGAACAATTACTGAACATCCGTTTGCATACGTTATTGTCCGAATTTTTATTCAAAGTCCGTTTTTGTTTTTAACAGGAGAAGAACCTGACGGGTCTAGATGGCTGTGTGAACGCAGCCTAAAAGCGCGATAGAAAATCTGAAACACTGTAGCGTCAAATAAGTTATTACAGTTGTTGTGACTAAGAAACAAAAATATTTACAAATTACGAAAAGATCTGCAGCAATTATTATAAATTTATTTTTCCGTACGGCTCAATGAATTTCGTATGAGCATCCAAGCAAAATGTTAAAGTATGTGGCTTAGTCGCTGCCAATGACCCTTCTAAATTATGCCAGAGTGTTTAATGACGTGCAGAAAAATGCACATTTGGAATAATTCTTGATTTCATTCAGTGTCCCCACTTGACTTCCCAACATGGTATAAAGAGCGTCGTCCCATAATTACATTTCTATGGCTTTCAGGGCAACATAAAATCTAATCTTCCCTAAATTACATTTCTTTGTTTAGTTTGGCAAAGAGCTGAAGCTCTAAATATAGATGGGACTTCTCCAAGCAAAGGAACCCTAAAATGTACGAGTAGAAGTATAACCCCTTTGGGTGCCCTTTGCTGGCAGCCATTTTGTTTTATCTACTCAATACCACTGGTGTTGCATCTGAGACAGATGTGTTCTTTAATGAAGAGACTGCAATATTGGCCACTTTAATGTTTTAGAATTAAAGGGGGTACTCTGGTGGAAAACATTTGTTTTTTAAATGAACTGGTGCCAGAAAGTTAAACAGATTTGTAAATGACTTCTATTTAAAAATCTTAATCCTTCCAGTACTTATCAGCTACTGTATACTACAGAGGACATTCTTTTCTTTTTTAATTTCTTTTCTGTCTGTCCACAGACCAGAGCAGGATAGGTTTGCTATGGGGATTTTCTTCTGCTGTGGACAGTTCCTGATATGGACAGAGGTGTCAGCAGAGAGCACTGTGAACAGACAGAAAATAAATTCAAAAAGAAAAGAATTTCCTCTGTAGTATACAGCTGCTAATAAGTACTGAAAGGATAAAAATATTTTAATAGAAGTAATTTACAAATCTTAAAAAGGAAGGGAGGGAGAGCACTCATAGGGGCAGTATCACCTTAACATATGTATGAAGCGGTCCTCAGCGGCCTCTGACTCTGTCTCCTGCGGGGTGCACGTATAACAGTATAATGTATACAATTTGAATGCAAAAAGAAGCACATACGTGCACTCACCGCAAAGCAGGGACAATCGAGCCTGGAGGTCCGGTGGCTGTGACGGGATGCCGGGTCTCGGCGTCGTCGCTGGTGTATGGCGCTCAGAGGCAACGCCGGCTGTTTCGCAAACTAGTGCGTGCTTCTTCCGGCCTCAGAGGCCAGGGGGGGGTGGTTATAAGCGCTCTGCTCCTTGCTACACCCGGCTCTCATTTTTTCATATAATCTGTTTTCTCTTCTGATACATGGCCAGCATAATATGTATGAGCTTTTAACATGCCTGTGATTGACGTTCATAACAAGTTGGAAATATCTAGGGAGACTTTTTTTTCACTCTTTGTACACTAAAATACAGCTATAAAAAAGTAATGTGTGTGCATGCCTACCCATGACCTAGCCCTAGCTGAATGTCCTAGCATAAAGGACAGAATTTATTTTTAAAGGGAAGTTCCACTACACCAGATTTCTGCTATTTAATTGTTGATATGAGTTTTTTTTCTCTAATACAACTAATAAGGCCCCACTTACAAGTCTCATGGTTATATTTAACAGTATACATTAGAACACCTTTCACAAGTACATAGTCTGCAAGCGTCTACATTCCATTTATTTACTAAAGCGTGTTAGGCTATGTTTTTGAGTGCCATAAAATACACAGAAAATTCACAATAGTACAGTGCTTGGCTATCTCTGGTGGCTTCCATAGACAATGAATGGAGCTATGGTGTGCACACGTGACCGTCACTCCGTTTTGGCAGAGGCTTCAGGAGTGAGTTCTAGATAGAGGTCGGACCCTCTCGTGATTAGACACTTACGCCCTATGGATAGGGGATATGTTATTACAAACGTGGACAAAATTGTCAGGACACGTCCGATTAAGACAGGAAAAAACCACAATGGTTTCTAAAATAAATAGAAACTGACAAAAGTAATAATAAATAAAAAATTACTCAAAATAACCGTGGAAAATCAGACATTGCTTCGGAATTGTGGTTCAACAAACTAATGAAACTGTCCTGGACAAAAATGATGGTTCCCTGAACTTAATACTTTGTTGCACAACTTTTTGAGGCAGTCACTGATTTCTGTAACTCTCAATGAGACTTCTGCACTTGTCTCCAGGTATCTTCTTGACCCACTCCCCATAAGATACTGCTCCAGCTGTCTCAGGTTGGAAGGTGTCTTCTCCAGACGGAAGGTCTCTGCTCCTTCCACAGGATGAGATCAGGGCTCATAGAAAGAAGTCACTTCACAAAAGTCCAATGTTTTGCTCCTGGCTGTTTTGGGTGATTTTAGCTTATTGAGAGTTACAAAAATCGGTCTCAAAAGGTTGTGCAACAAAATATTAAAGGGGTTATCCTAGAATAGAAAAACAGAGCTACTTTTTATCAAATACCGCTCCCTGTCTGTCTCCAGGTTGGGTGTGATTCTGCAGCTCAGTTCCATTGAAGAGAATGGAGTCAAGTTGTAATACCACACCCAACCTGTGGACAGACATTGAGCTGGCTTTGAAAGAAATTAGCTGTGTTTTTCTCTTCCTGGATAATCCCTTTAAAGGGGTACTCTGCTGCTTAGCGTTTGGAACAAACTGTTCCAAACGCTGGAGCCAGCGCCGGGAGTTTGTGACATCATATCCCCACCCCCTCATGGCGTCATGCGCCCACCCCCTCAATGCAAGTCTATGGGAGGGGGCTTGACGGCCGTCACCCCCCCTCCCATAGACTTGCATTGAGGGGGTGGGGCGTGACATCATGAGGGGGCGGGACTATGATGTCACAAGCTGCCGGCTCCAGTGTTCGGAACAGTTTGTTCCAAACGTTGAGCAGCGGAATACCCCTTTAAGTTCAGGGGACCATCATTTTTGTCCAGGCCAGTTGCAATATTTTGTTTCCCAAAATGATTCGGTTTACCCACACTTCACGATTAAATGATTTTCATCAATTAATTCTCAGTACATTTTTTATTCATTATTACTTTTGTCAGTTTTAAGTTATTTCAGGGAGAATTGTGGATTTTTCTGTCTTTAGCGGAAGGGTACAAACAATTTTGTCCACGTCTGTATGGTAGGACAACCCTTTTAATAATAATAGTACGTGAAAGGGCTGAGCTGTAATACCAGACACAACCCAATGACAGGAATGGCGCTGTTTATGGAAAATGCAGACCATTTTGTTCCAATACTGGACAACCTGTTTCATAAAAAAACATGCAACTTTGTACAAGTATTGTATTGCCAAATTTGTCTTTTCCAGACAATTCCATAAAGATTTTCCTAATAACATGCCCCATGGTTATATATGTAAAAGAGCTGTAAGACACATAGACAAACTGAAGTTGTGAAATAAAAACCTCTATTGTTATGGATCCTGTCTGATCAGCATGGTAGTATTAACTATGAATGGATGACAATCAGTTTCCACCTTGAGCCTCCTCCTTAGACTATTTTTCATTCGTCCACAAACAAGGCCAGATTTCATGTTGTGTAGGCCACCGTGACGCACCAGAACCCATGCTGTGCTGTGTAAATCTAATGGTTAGGACCCTTTCTTTTGTCTTGGTCTCTTCCTTTGATTGCTCCATTTGGATGAAAATAGTGAACACAAAATTTCATCTCCACCCTTAACACAAAAAATAGGAGTAGATGTTTAGGTTCCTAAGATACTGTATAAACCATGAATACTTAACTAAAGGTGTCCATACATATTCAGCTATAAGTTATTTCTCTGGTCGCCTCAATACACACGCACGCTCAGTAGGGCTGCCAACTGTCCATCATTCCTTAATAGCTCGTAAAAAAAGGGACTTTTTCCTAGTAACTGGAAAAAAAAATTTTTTCTTAGTTATCATCTGGGAAAATTCATTTGGATATGTTACAGAAAAAAATAACATTTTGGACAACACAGAAGCATAATATTTCCCATGACACAAATAATTGTCCATAAAGAAAACTTCAAAGTTTGGGAAATATCATTTTGTATTTCATTATTATCAGTTTATCTACCAAAATTGGTTCCCTGCAACAACTTCGAGATAGAAACTTTTTAAACCAACCATACATATGAGATGGCTTCTGGCAAAACTCCCATTTGGCCGACAGTGATCTACATGTACAGAAGGCCGTACGCCAGACGTAGAATCCCTGTGGCTCTGTACCATGGAGCCATATGCACTTCATGCACCACCATATGGTGCTCCACGTGGCACCATATAACAGAGATATACTCCTCCAGAAGCTAGTAGCACGCGACAAAGTATGACACACATACACACTCTCTATGCCTTCCTATGAAATGTTAGATTCAGTAGGCTTCTATGTATAAATTAGTGATGAAACAGACCCCTAATACTATTCATGGTGCCCATATAATACCCAGCAGTCTGACTCCCACCGATTGTATGCTCTACCACTAGCATGTTATGCCCCACTTTGTAGATAGGAGAAATCTATTTCAGATGGGAATACCCATTTAGTAAAAACAGTAGCCCCCTGATACAGTAGTCCTCTATGTATAACTTGGGGTTGAACAGACTTGTAATACTATTCATATTGCCTGTGATAATACCTGTAATAACATGCATGGTTCCCTAGTTAATAAGCTGTAACCATGGAGACACATAGGTCTATGTGGTAGCTGTATTACACATAACGGTAACATCTTCTATTAGTTTGCTTCATTTTTCTCATTTGAAATGCTTTGGAGCAACAAACAAAAATTGGATGCAAAAAATTATTGGATTTGATTTGCTAGATTTTTGCAGTCAAAATAACCTATATAACTTAAAAAAGCTATCCCCATCTCAAATTGTTATCCCCTATGCTTAGGGATAACATACTGATCGGTGGGGGTCCGACTTCACAGCACTTAGGAATGGCTGCTTAAGCGTGGTACACTCTATTCATTCCAAGGTGCATTTCCCTTTTTTACCGGGGATCGTGGGCATCCCAGCAGTCGTACTCCCACCCATCAGCATGTTGGGAATACCACTTTATTAAAAACATGGATCAGCGCGTGTTAGTATTAGTAACTATAGAAACTGTACATCATAATTAGTGTTGAGCGGCATAGGCCATATTTGAATTCACGATATTTCGCGAATATATGGACGAATATTCGTCATATATTCGCAATATTTGCGGCCTTTTTTTTACTATGCGGCATAAAATTTGCATGCACATTCACCATAAGATTTGCATGTGCATGCGCAATATCACGTGATAAAAGAGCAAAAAGAAGGGAGGGATCATTATGCGGGAAAATATGCGTATGTGAATTTTCGGGCACCTGCCAGTCTGACACAGTAAGTAGTATTGGAGCCTTGTTTACACCACAAGCTGGAAGCAGGGAGGGATGATCACTTTGACTGTGTACTGTGAAAAAAAATAATGCGAATATTCGTAATTGCGAATATTTAGCGCCCAACACTAATCATAATATGAATGAGAACTGCAGTCATTGTGTGTGAATAATTCTACTCCATTTTCAAGGCTACAGAACACGAGTCTCTCTATGCTTGTGCCTTATTACCATGATGAACTTTCTGGTGATGCTGCATTTTCATTTCTTCCATTTATGTTAATTCCAGTTTGTTTTCCCCCTTTCGTGTTATGTTTCTGTGAATGAATACCAGCCTGGGTGTAGGCGGACACAGGCCTGGAGTAAATGGAGTAGGGTATACTTTATTGCAGTGCTCTCAGAATGATGGACCCATGCCAAGAGCAATAAAGGTAATTGGCAAGTAGCCATCTTTCTCTGTCAGCTGGATTTACTTCAGTGTTTATGCTCCTAGTAAATTCCAAGCTGTATTCAGACATTAAAGTGGTGCTTTTGGGCCTTTTGGTTAAGTTCAAGTGTAGTATTTGTTCTTATTAATCACTGAGACAGAATGTAGGTAAATGGTGGACATGGGGTGTACAGTGACTGGCCCAAAGGCTACCTGCAGGCGACTTTACCCTATGGATTTAGCCGTTAGGTTTGGGTGGGAAAGAACTGCCCCCGGAGTGGGGATCGCATGGTGCCAGAACTCACTGGAGGGTGAGATCGTACCTAGTGAAGGCACTAACAAGCCCTTTACTTTCACCAGGGGCATTGCTAGGTCTCCAAAAGTCCTGTGGCTAGAGCCCCTCACCACACACCCCAGACACAACCCTATTATCCCACTACTGTACTTACAAGCCTTCCAAGGCAGTGTTCTACAACCAGGGTGCCTCCAGGTGTTGCAAAACTACAACTCCCAGCATGTCCAGACAGCCAAAATCTGTTGGAGCATGCTGAGAGTTGTAGTTTTGCAAGAGCTTGAGGTACATTGGTTGGGGAATGCTGCCTTACAAGCCTTCCAAGGCAATGTACCTCAAGCTGTTGAAAAACTACAATACTCAGCATGCTCAAACAGCCTTTGGCTGTCTGGGCATGCTGGGAGTTGTAGTTTTGCTACACCTGGAGGCACCCTGGTTGTGGAATACTGCCTTGGAAGCCTCAGTTTCAATGCAGTGTTTCAAGGTGCCTCTACATGTTGCAAAACTACAACTCCCAGCAGGCCCAGTCTGGGCATGCTGAAAGATGTAGTTTTACTACATCTACAGAGGGATATGGCGGTGGGGTGGTGGTGAGTCATATACCTTGGCTTGCCGTGTCCTGCTGGGCCTGCCCTTCCACACCGAACCTCCTGAATGTATCCGCCGAATGACTGCGCCTCCCTGTGCTAAGCCTGCAGAATGCCATGCTCCACTCACGTGCGCTAGAAGACGCTGGCCCTCCCCGATAGACCTCCCATGAGCCACCACGCTTTTTAAAGCTGCGGTGGCAAATAAAAAAATAAAATAAAAATCTGGCCCAAAATTAGACCCGGGGTTATTGGAGGGACACCTGGGGGTAAAGCCCTGTTAGCCCCCCCCTAACAACGCCCCTGACTTTCACCCTTACGAGTGCACACCTCTAGTATCCCGGCCTTCTAGCTGCTGGTCCCTACGAGGAATTTTTATGGATATGAACAGATGACCAGGCTGTATTACACGGAACTCATCTATTTTATTAAAATATTTTTGTTCACTGTGTGTTCACTTTTTCACGTGTCTGTCCACTATGATTATCCAGGGTGCGAGGCCCTTTTAGGATGTCCCTCCTGGAGGTCTAGGGGAGCTGTGTGTGGCCATGAGGTTTCTCACCTCCCTGCAACTCTGGGTCTCTGAAAGATGCCAACTGGTTGTACTCCTTGTTTGGGACTTGGTAGCCTCCCAGGTGGATGCCAGGAACATTTTGGATCCCCCCCCCCCCCCCTAAGCTTTGTCGAAGGGGGACATTGATCTTGGACCCTGATAGGTGTCTTTTAGCCCAGAGAGAAAGGTTTGAGGGGGACTTTCTCTTCTCAGAGAAGGGCTTGGGATTAGGGTTGCCACCATTCTTGCAAAAAAAATAATCCAGCCTTGCTAATTTGCCTAATTAATTATATATATATATATATATGTGTCATCACAGGCTACAGATATGTGGGGAAATTTTGTCCTATTCTGACCACTATAACTTTTTTTATTTCTCCTTATATGGGCCAGTATGAGGGCTCGTTTTTTGCGTCCCAATCTGTCATTTTTAACGGTTCCATTTTTGTTTTGATGGGACTTTTTAATCGCTTTTTTTAATTCAATTTGGGAGTTGCAGTTAGTTACTAACTACAACTCCCAGCATGCCCTGATACAGCCTGTGGCTCAGCAGCTGCCCCAAACAAAAATTACAACTCCCAGCATGTTTGACTATATAGTAGTATATATTAAAGGTAAGTGTTTGCCAACCAGGGGTGCCTCCAGCTGTTGCAAAACTACAGCTGCCAGCATGTTGGACTATGTAGTAGTATATAGTATAGGTAAGTGTTTCCCAACCAGGGGCGCCTCCAGCTGTTGCAAAACTACAGCTGCCAGCATGTTGGACTATGTAGTAGTACATAGTATAGGTAAGTGTTTCCCAACCAGGGGTGCCTCCAGCTGTTGCAAAACTACAGCTGCCAGCATGTTGGACTATGTAGTAGTATATAGTATAGGTAAGTGTTTCCCAACTAGGGGTGCCTCCAGCTATTGCAAAACTACAGCTGCCAGCATGTTGGACTATGTAGTAGTACATAGTATAGGTAAGTGTTTCCCAACCAGGGGTGCCTCCAGCTGTTGCAAAACTACAACTCCCAGCATGCCCGGATAGCCATTGGCTGTCCGGGCATGCTGGCAGATGTAGTTTTGCAACTGCTGGAGGCACTTTGGTTGGGAAACACTGGTAGAGGTTATAGTGCAACATTCCAGGAGTTGGAGGATTAGTTGAATAAATACCGCCCATTGCATACCGCCCATTTTTAATATAAAAATACTGGCAGGGTGGCCAAAATACCGGCCAGGTGGCAACCCTACTTGTAATAGACATACTGTATACAGAACATTGCAGGCTGTTAGAGATGAGCGAACTTACAGTAAATTCGATTCGTCAGGAACTTCTCTGCTCGGCAGTTGATGACTTATCCTGCATAAATGAGTTCAGCCTTCAGGTGCTCCTGTGGGCTGGAAAAGGTGGATACAGTCCTAGGAGAATCTTTCCTAGGACTGTATCCACCTTTTCCAGCCCACCGGAGCACCTGAAAGCTGAACTCATTTATGCAGGATAAGCCATCAACCGCCGAGCCGAGAAGTTCGTAACGAATCGAATTTACTGTAAGTTCGCTCATCTCTACAGGCTGTATATGTTATTTGCCCCCAAAGGGGCAGCAGACACCAGACATTATATAGAGTCTGTGGGGGAGATTTATCAAAACCTGTCCAGAGGATAAGTTGCCCATAGCAACCAATCAGATCGCTTCTTTCATTTTTCAGAGGCCTTGTTAAAAATGAAAGAAGCTATCTCATTGGTTGCTATGGGAAACTGGGCAACTTTTCCTCTGGACAGGTTTTGATAAATGACTTTTCCAATTACTAAACACAAATGGAGGATCACATTTTCTTTCTGTAGGCAGCCAAATTAAAAATGTGATTTTCTATGTATGTACAATATAGGTAATAATATAAAAAATCGAAATATGTGACAAAAATGTCATACTCATCATGTACTATATTACTGAGGTAGTCTTACCTAGCGAATCTATGGTCTTTAATATGGACACAGTAGGGACCCTATGAGCTAACGTTCAGTTGGTCCCAAAAGTGGCTGCACATTTTCACATTTATTTCATTTTTACCTCAATTTCTCTCTATAGAAAAAGACAAAAGGCCAAAAACATAACAACATAGGTTCTGTGGAACCCAAACAGCTGTTTGTTCATACATACATTTATTTAAATGGGCACTGCCAGATACAAAAACTTTTGATATGTTGTAAAGCATGTATAACTAATAGGTTTTGCAATTGTTTTAATTAGAAAAAGTTCAGTATTTCATACAGAAAAAGCCAGTCAAACAACTGCTCCCCCTGCCTGCTTGGACACATACTAGTCCTCCTGTGTCCATGCGTCATCATCTATGTCATGGACACACTTCCTTGATTGACAGATGTGAGCGCAGGGCTCACAGCTGGAGGAACTATCCTCCCACTGTCAGCTTGTGTCCCGCTACTGTCAGTGAGGACAAGCTGGGAGTTGTAGTTTTGCTAATGCTAGGGGAGATGTGAGCAGACAGCATACTGAGGGAGGGGGCGGAGACCTGCACAGTGAGGCCACGCCCCCTCCCTTTGAGAGGAATTCAGACTAGTGAGCTAAATTAAAAGTGTAATAAAAAAATAAATAAAGGTGCTAGACACATAAAAATTAGATGTACATGGTCAGGATTAGGAACTGAGTGATATATAAAAAAAATTCTTTTTGTTGGATCTGATGGGCACGCTTTAAGTATCAGGCCTTTATTTGGATTTACAGCCAAAAAGTTGGGCCATTTTGTTGGCTGTATTGTGGCACTAAATAAATAGCACTAAATAAATCCCAATCTAAAATAGCAGTTTTTTTTTTTTTCGGTATATGGCTTTTGCTGCAGCCCCAAAAACAGCTAAAAATATTTCCAAAATGTGAAAACAGCTAAAAAATGCACCTGTAATATTGTTTAAAAAAAAAAAATGCCATTTTGGAGCCATGAAATATGGCTTTGATTGAATTATTGGTGAATAAATGGATTGACTCATTGGTGGATGTATGGAATGAATCATTGGTGCATTGATGGATTGAATTATTGTTGGACATGTGGATGGACTCATTGGTGGATGTATGGATTTTTCATTCACATTTATCATTGTGTTTACCCTTTTTTTTTCTGTCTATATTTTGCACTATTTTGGCGCGAGGGTCCTTTTTTGCACCTTTTGGTTTACACATTTCTGCTGATTTTCAGTTGCAAGCCACTGATTTTGGTATTATGCATGATATGGACAGGCTTAAAGGAAAACTGTCACTTGTTTTCTCCCGCACTATCCACAAGTACTGGTGCATAGTGCGGGAGACGCTGATTAAAATGAGCCCTACCTTGTCTGGATCTGCGCCGCCGTTCTCCCGCAATTGTAGTTTTATTATCTGTTGAAATCTTCCTGTAACCGGCACGGGCGGGGCTTCGGCGCTTAACTGGCACTGATGTCAACGCCGCTTATGACTATTCATCCCCCCTCCCTACACTTTTCCTTCTCTTCACCACTCCTAACTGGGGGGAGGGGGGATGAATATTCATAAGTGGCGCTGACGTCAGTGCCAGTTAAGCGCCGAAGCCCCGCCTGTGCCAGTTACAGGAAGATTTCAACAGATAATAAAACTACAATTGCGGGATAACGGCAGCGCAGATCCAGACAAGGTAGGGCTCATTTTAATCAGCGTCTCCCGCACTATCCACCAGTACCTGTGGAAAGTGCGGGAGAAAGTGACAGATTTACTTTAATTTACTTTAATGAACTGTGCCTTTTTGTGAAAAGGCGCAAGAAAAGTCTCTAAACTACACCAGCCTAGACTTATCTTAGCTTTTTGGTGTATGTGAAGAGTGAAATTTCTGAAAATGTGACCTGCACAAAATGTATCAAATGGTCTGCTACTTTTAATAAATTTGGAGCTCCTACACATTACCAGCACACAAAAAAAGGTGTAGAAAAATGCTTCACTTAGGGCTGGTTCACATCACGTTTTCTTCCATACGGGAGCGCATACGGCAGGGGAGAGCTAAAACCTCGCGCTCCCGTATGTAATTCATTTCAATGAGCCGGCCGAAGTGAAACATTCGGTCCGGTCGGCTCATTTTTGTGCCGTATGCGCTTTTACAACCCGGACCTAAAACCGTGGTTGACCACATTTTCCGGTTGTAAAAGCGCATACGGTGCAAAAATGAGCCGACCGGACCGAACGTTTCACTCCGGCTGGCTCATTGAAATGAATGACATACGGGAGAGCATAGAAAGGCATACGGGAGCGCGAGGTTTTAGCTCCCCCCTGCCGTGTGCGCTCCCGTATGGGGGAAAATGTGATGTGAACCCAGCCTTACACCTACAAAGATGAATGCCCCCCCCTCCCCTATGATGTATATGTGGAAGTACACATTGGTGGATATATGGATTGCACCATTTATAAACCATAATGTATATGTGGATAGACACATTGGTGGATATATGGACTTCACCATTTATAAACCATAATGTATATGTGGATGGACACATTGGTGGATATATGGATTGCACCATTTATAAACCATAATGTATATGTGGATGGACACATTGGTGGATATATGGATTGCACCATTTATAAACCATAATGTATATGTGGATGGACACATTGGTGGATATATGGATTGCACCATTTATAAACCATAATGTATATGTGGATGGACACATTGGTGGATATATGGATTGCACCATTTATAAACCATAATGTATATGTGGATGGACACATTGGTGGATATATGGACTGCACCATTTATAAACCATAATGTACATGTGGATGGACACATTGGTGGATATATGGATTGCACCATTTATAAACCATAATGTATATGTGGATAGACACATTGGTGGATATATGGATTGCACCATTTATAAACCATAATGTATATGTGGATGGACACATTGGTGTATATTTGGCAGTATATCATTTGGAAAGAACAAGCCTCCATTAGAACACATATCCCGTAACAGGTTAACATCAGTAATGAGCTGTATGTGTCGCGCGTTACCGCACCGCTCAGTGTGTACACCTCACATACCCCGCTGTTTTGTATTATGATTTTACATTGTGCTCCTATGAGACCGCACACACAGACAGAGCTGGGAGGGGCTCGTGCTTCCAACTCACCAATCACCGTTCGCTTGAATCTCCCACAGCCAATCAGCGACCGCTCCCAGGGAGACAAAGGCGACGAATCAGTGGTGACGTGACGCAGCCTATATAAGGCGGGTGGCGGGCGCAGACATACGTTATTGCTCGCCTTGTCGGTTGTGTTCGCTGTGCGCTCCGGGATTGTTCGGTAAGTGGCGGCCGCGCGCTCTCCTCGGCGCCGGTACCGCGTCCGGTAACATTTTATGAGTGTTTACATTGACCCCTATGTATTTCTGTGTTCAAAATACTAGTGGTGACGTCATTTTACCGAATCGGTGTGTTTCCGTTAATATCCGGGGATATGATTTATTTTTAATTTTTTTTAACGGTTAGCCATTGTGATACTGCGGTGAGAATGTGGCAAAAATCGGTAGGTTCGGTTGTGGTTCCCGGTGGAAAGGTCAGGCGGTAAGTTCACCCCTCCCCCCTTGTTTCCCGGAGCTCGCTGGGCGCCATGTTGTCTCGTCGCTTGGGGGAAGAGGAGACAGGACGTGAGGAGAGGCTGCCCTGTAATGGTGGCCGGCACCCCTCACCGTGGGCCCTCACATCCTCCCCCCACACCGGACCCTAACACCCCCTCCCCCTGATCTCAGTGATCTATAGGTTGTAGTGCGGTCGGGCCCTGTACACACTGCACAGACTGCTGCTTCTCTGCCTGTTAATGGCTCCCGCATTTTTTTTTTCTCGTTCCTTCATCCCTGAACCATAGAATTGTGAAACCTTTTTCCTTTCTGGCCTTATGAAAAAATACTAACAAATGTAAATGGAGATTTTTTTTTCCCGAAAAAAGTAATTTTTTATTTTCCTGCCCTCCCGCCTCACGTTTGTAAATTGTTGTTTTGTGCTGGATGATAAAAGATCACATAATGGCGGGTGTTTGAGATGCTGCAGTGCGCTCGAGCGGCCGCTTGGGGCAGCAGTCGGCTGTATTTGTGTGTGAGCCGGAGGCGCGTCCTGCTGCAGACATGTGCGCTCATAGGGGATTACATCTGGGATCTTAGGGGTTAATTAGGGATCAATAAGGATCGGGTGACTTTAAATATATATATATATATATATATATATATATATATATATATATATTCCTCTTTCTGATACCTCTAGGATTAGTCATAGGAATTACTTATTAGTCATATCATTGATGCACAGGTCACATGACTTATATATATTTTTTGGCATTTACAGAATCATATTTGGATAACATGGCTGTAGTTTTCTGATAACAGCACCACACCTGTCTTCAGGCTGTATGTGGCATCTCTGACTGCTGTAATATTGTTCACAAACAGGACAGGTGTGGCTCGGTTTTCGGTTATGAAGAACATTTAGTGCTGTTTCCCAACCAAGGTGCCTCCAGCTGTGGCCAAACTATAACTGCCAGCATGCCCGGACAGCCAAAGGCTGTCAGGGCTTGCTGGGAGTTGTAGTTTGGCCACAGCTGGAGGCACCTTGGTTGGTAAACACTGCTTTTAGTCTATTCCACACTGCTTTTTTAAGTTAGTGATCCCTCAACATACAATAGTTTTAACATACAATGGTATTTTCTGGACCATTGTAACTTGAAACCAGACTCAACATACAATACTACACCATCCAGATGTGTGAAACGTGTCAGTGGTTGGAAGATCCAACCAATCGGAATGGACATTTCACTGGTAAAACCCGTGTATTCCTAAATTCCATGCACTGTCTGGTAGTGCCCCCTACAGTATGGGAAGGTGCTACTCTACCTGTGCCAGGGATAGCTGCTCCAGGTACATGTCCTATTTTACTTTTTTAGGACATGTACAGACCCCTCAAAAACCTCCTGTCCGCTACATAGGACTTAAAGCTCCCAGCAGCAGTTTATTTTACATGTAAGGATTTGCTATATCTACTTATTCTTCAATCCTCACTTTTATTTTTTCCCTATTTTTGGTTGACCTTTTGTGGGCTTCAGAACAAATGACCAGGTTTCCATAGTTATGGTCTAAACATATAATGGTCGTCCTGGAACCAATTAACATTTTAACTTGAGGGATCCCTGTCACATTGGTCTACAGACAACCCATTCCAGTGTTGTTGCAGTGATGGTAGAAGGACACCTTGCACTGAAATTAATACTAAATATTGGGTAACCTTTTTTTCTCTGGACAGATGCTTAGCCACAGACTTTGTCAGCACATTCCCAACATGTGATCAGCTGATAAACCACAATGCCCAGCATGCTCGAGTTGAAGCTTGCTAACAGATGGCTTGTCACAGGTTGGGGAAGCCCAGTTTAGAAGGAATGTCAACCACTCTAACATGTTGGTACAGGATTGTAGTGTGGGTGACACTGATCATACATACTCCTCCTCACTGCCACTTTTTTCTGGTATGCAAATGTGGAGCTTGGTGCATGAGGGGTGTTTCCAAGTCACGGTGACCTCTGACCAGTATCTTCTTAGTACCTGCCTCCCCATGATCCTCTTTAAGGGTACGTTCACGCGTGCATATTTTTTTAGTGGGTTTTCCTCTGCGCATTTGAAAGTGGGCATGCTCTTCTAGGCTGTCCGCAGCAGATTTTCCATGGCAGAATGTACACTGAAGAAAATCCGCCGCAAGCCCCATTGAAGTCCGTAGGGACTGTGGTGGATTTTCCGCAGGGTAAATTCGGACAGCCGAGAAGAGCCCGCCCACTTTCAAATACGCAGCGGAAAAGCCGCTAAAAAATCCGCATGTGAACGTACCCTAGAGTGGAGCTCCATTCTGCAGCAGGGCAGGTGTTCCCATGAGGATGCTGATGTCATTGTGCACCAGGGAGTTGGGAACACCCCTAATGCACCAAGCTCCTCATTTGCATAGACTGAAAGAGCGGTAATTGACTCTCACTAGTATCACCTGCATGACAAGTCTTTACCAACAGGTTACTGCAGGTGATACTGAGGACAAATTCCCTTTACTGTTAGGTTCTCAGTTGAGGACTAGCCTTAACATAGGCTCTCATGGGGGTACTGCATCCCCAGTTGGCATACATGAAGATCAGCATTTGGTTAGTGTGGGAAGGGTCACATTCATGTCTTCAGTCTTCTGTTTGCCTCATTCAAAGGTCCATCATGGCCTAAAAAACCCTATGTCTGATCTCGGGCCCTCTTACTGCAGGGGATATGGCCCTGTGTACTAATGCTCTTAGACTGGGTGCACACAGGTCTTTACTCCATAGCTGCTTGTTAAACTGCAGTTTTTTGTCCAGGTGTGTTTTACAGGTAAAACTTAAGGTGGGCATAACTTTCCAAGAACTAAAACCTTTGTCTGACAGGTCCCCCAGCCTGCACATACACTGACACATGGTGCAGTCTCCTACTGGCACCCCAGTTAGAATGGAGTAGTGGATTGCACATGAACACTGCACCTCATCATTCTGAGCCTCGGTACAGTGTTTGTTCAGTAGAGAATGAATAGTGCTGGCTTGTGTACACGACCTACCACTCCATGTTACCTATACACTTGGCAGACACTTATGATCAGATCATCCTGTGGATAGAGGATGGCTTTAGTAGACTGAACTCCCCTTTTAAGTTTTAAGCCTGTAAAAACTTACAAGAAGGAAATTTTATTCAGTAAAACTAGAGGTTTTAGAAGTATGCAAACTAATATCTTTGCAGCCTTTAAGCTATTCTCAGAAATCTCAATCTGATCAGTGTCTTCTGGGCCCTCATTGATCAGCTAAGGAAGTCTGACAGTGCTCTCGTCTCTATAGCACCTCTACAGGGGCAGTGAAGAATTACAGGCCGACTTATCATTGTCTTTAGACTTAGTCTACAAAAGGCACGAGCAGGGTTTATTTGTGCTTTTTTGCACCTTTTGGTTTAGATTCCTGTTGAGTTGTAATCCACTGATCTTGGCAATTCTGATATGGAAGGGTTTTACAAACTGCACCTTTTTGTGAAAAGGCACAAAGCTACTGAAAAGTCTGTAACTACCGTACACCAGACTAGGCTTAGCTTTTTAGTGTAAGTGAAGATTGAAATTTCAGAAAATGTGTACCTGTATACAATTTATCAAATGCTGTGACAATTTAATAAATTTGGTGCTCCTACACATTACCAGCACACAAGTGAAGAAAAATGCTCCACTTACACCTACAATGATAACCAAACGGTGCATTCATTTTTCAGGTCTTTTTAAATATTAGTGATCTTAGTTGCTTTGGGCAACTGGTTAAAGGAGTTCTCAAACTGAAATCGTTTATCCCCCTCTGTGCCCAGGCTGTAAAACCTATACATAATAAACTTTCACTTACCTGCCTACGATCCCCCGTTCTGATATCGCCGCCTATGCTCTGGTCCCTGTCAGCTTCCTCTTCCTGCGGGTCGGTGACTTCACTCTGCGCTCAGCCTATCAGCGGCCGCGACGGGACATTGCTGCGGCCGCTGACAGGCTGAGCGCAGAATCAAGTCGCCGACCTGAAGGAAGTGGAAGAGAACGGGACGGCAATATCGGAACAACGGGGGATCTTAGGCAGGTAAGTAAAAGTTTATGTATAGTTTTACAGCCCAGGCACAGCGGGGGTTAAAAGTTTTAGCTTTGAGAACTCCTTTATCCTTCCACTGCACAGGTTTTAATATCCCCTAAAGCGTTTAACTAAGGCCAAGGGTAAATTGTGAACTAGGGATCCTATAGTCTGAATTCCCTAGTAATGTATTTTAAAAGGGCAATCTGATTCCTAGCTCTTGTAAGGCTGGGTCCACACTACGTTTTGTCCCATACGGGAGCGCATACGGTAGGAGGGAGCTAAAACCTCGCGCTCCCGTATGTGACCGTATGCGCTCCCGTATGCCATTCACTTCAATGAGCCGACCGAACGTTTCACTCCGGTCGGCTCATTGAAGTGAATGGCATACGGGAGCGCATACGGTCACATACGGGAGCGCGAGGTTTTAGCTCCCTCCTGCCGTATGCGCTCCCGTATGGGACAAAACGTAGTGTGGACCCAGCCTAAGCCAGTTTCTCAAGCAGCAAAACTACCACCATGTCCAGAGAGCAAACCGATGTCTGAACATGCTGGGAGTTGTAGTTTTGGAATAGCTGGAGGCCCTCTGTTTGGGGAATACTGTAGGCAGATGCTCTTGCTAAGAATAGATTCAGGGGAAGCAGGTATGAGACTCCTACAGATCAAATGAGTCCTAGATAACTTTTTTATTTTATTTTTTTGATGGGACCTGTACTTGCCTTGCTGCAGTGGTGATAGTCTGAACACCCAAGTATAACAAAGTGCCATGTGAAGTTACACTTCAATGCTAGCCTCAACTCTTCAGGACTTATTTCCATTGCTGTTGGGCTCCATTATCAAGAGCTCTGTCAGAATGTTTTTTGGGACAACACAGTGGCAATGTGAACTTATCCTTAGCTTGGTCCACATGACACTTCCTCTGTTACGGAAGATTCTCCCTTTTTCCCTCTTCAGTATACAAAAATGGCTTATTACAGGATTTTGTTTCCACCCTCTTGTGGTCTTGACCCATTTTCATGGAGCTCTCAAGGCTGTGCCAGGTGCACACCTGATAAAAATCATGACTTTTTTTTCTGTACTTAATTTGGATGGTGGCCCTCCCTATAGCCAGATTGGCACTATCTTTTGCCTTCAGGCTGGTGTAAATTTACTTGCATCTCAGATGCAGCAGACTTGGGGATGTGCCCCTCATTAAATCTGACTGGGGTTTGGGGACAGTCATATTTAAGACCAATGGATGGATATCCCACTTAATGGATTATATAAACTTATATTTTTTGAGAAAACTGACCATTTTGAAACTTTTTGTCTTTTCAGTGTACATTCCTAAACAATGGCCCGTACAAAGCAGACCGCTCGTAAGTCAACTGGAGGAAAGGCTCCTAGGAAGCAGCTGGCCACCAAAGCGGCCAGGAAAAGCGCCCCATCAACTGGAGGTGTCAAGAAGCCTCACAGATACAGGTAACATAACTTCTAGGACTCAAACTATACTGTTTAAAGCTTGATGCTACCCCTGTCCTATTGACGGCTCCACAGTGATACTACATCCTTGTGTGTGTGCAGTAGGTTACAGAACTATCAATACTAGAGTACCAACTGCATGTAACTCTAGTGTGTGTATATAAAGGGCACCTTAAATGGATCAGAGCCCAGAGTTCATGTGCTAAAGGGTTATCCAGGGCCCTAATAAAATACTCCACATGGTTTGGGATGTAATTATAGCCCCCCTATAGCTTGTTTCTGGCACCATTCACTAATCCCTGATGCACTGTCCTTCTCTGCCTAAATTTTCTCATCATTCCTCCTGCACACTCCTATTAAAAAATTAATTTCCCAGTAGTCACTATTAGAAAGGGGATGTGGTTTGCCATTGTCTGGGGGCCTGGCTGGATAGCAAAAATGTCATCTTTTCCAAAGACATAGTACCCCCTTCTAAGATCTTTTCTTTTAGAGGCACTTATAGGTAACATCATCAATTTCCTAATGTTATGCAAATCTCTAGGGCTGCAGTGCCTGTGTACGCTAGTTCTTGAGTTTGCAAATTCTAAGCTACACCAAGTGGTATAATGAGAATTTGAGTCTTCCTCTTTAGATCTGCATAAATGGCGCCTGTAAATATATGAACACCATTGTATAGTTGTGGAAAATGGTGATTTTCTGCTTTCAGCTGTATTAGACTGTTGGGCTAGATTTAAATTGTGACATTTTTACAAAGGGTTTTAGGTCTGCATTCTAGTTTCAGTACTGTAAGCTGCTGCAGACTTGTTATGGATCTGCACAAACATTTTATAAAATTTTCTATAAACTTTATTTTTCAGGCCTGGTACTGTGGCTTTGAGAGAAATCAGGAGGTATCAGAAGTCTACTGAGCTGCTGATCCGCAAGCTTCCCTTCCAGCGTCTTGTTAGGGAGATCGCTCAAGACTTCAAGACAGACCTGAGGTTCCAGAGTGCGGCCATTGGTGCCCTGCAGGTGAGTTAAGGTTGCTGGTAAGCTTAGAATGATCTTGTATAATTTGGCTGTTCACTGACTATTTCATTCCTTTCTATTCAGGAAGCAAGTGAGGCATACTTGGTGGGTCTCTTTGAGGACACCAACCTGTGCGCCATCCATGCAAAAAGAGTAACCATTATGCCTAAGGACATCCAGCTAGCAAGAAGAATCCGTGGAGAACGTGCTTAATTTTTGCGGGAGATTTGTTTTTGATCTTTAGAGTTTTTTTTTTACAAACTGTACATAAGTGTGATGTCTCTTTATTTTATAAAGGGTTTGTTAACTGTAGAGTAGTTGACAGTAAATGGGTAGTACACATTTTATATGACATTCCCTTAATCCTCAGGTTTTTCAGAAAAATTTGTATCTACAACTAGTCTTCTGTGACCCTCCCCACTTCAGAGTTTGCATGCCTCAGCTCAGTTCTCTCCATATTTTGGTATCTTAAGTGTAACTCCATTGTAAATAAACTTTCCACTACCTCAATGGTCTTGCTGTCTTCAGATTAACATATGGGTCAAAGCAAACAAGTACATCCATTACCATGTCAGTGGTTTATTCTGGAATTATCAGGATCCAAGGCTCTTGACTCTGTGGTAACAGCCAGCATGGCAAAGGTAGCTTGTGGTTTACAATATAGAACATCTCATGTTAAGGCAAGTAAATACATGTGGTGGCTTCTCCTGGTCACTATCTGGGTCTGGACTAAGTAGTACACAATGTGGTAGATGTATTGGAGGCAGCTTGTTGTAGAATTTGTACCTGGGATTATGCCAGAAGGGATTTGGAGGCTTCTGGACAGTGCTCTAAATTACAATGCTCTGACGTGTGCGGACCCTTATTTTTCTTACCAGCAGGTTGGGTGGGTAATATGGGGTTGATCAGTTTCCCTATATGTAATTTTAGGGCAAACAATGTAATGGTACAGCCGTGTTAATAAATGCAAGTGTCAACACATAAAGATCTTCAAGCTTTGTTACTAGAGATTTAAGTGGTGTGAGATGTGATCTGCAATCTGTTTTTCCTCTACTATAAGCAAATGTTCTCAAGACTTTTAATTAAAATAAATCTGCTTGCCTAAACCTTCATCTTTATTTTGATTTTAATTGTAGATTGGTCTTATAGGAATAACTAAGGCTATGTTCACATTCTGCGCATTTGACCAGTGGGTGCTAAGACCACTTGGAAATGCAGTCTCATTGTGGTCAATTCTTCCTGCAGAGTCTGCAAGGAAATGCATTGCCAAGTCTAGGCTCTGTGGACCCAGCATTTGAATTTCCATACTAGAAAGTGCAGAAATGCTGCTGTTTACATTTCAACAGGTTCCTGCTGCACTGTGCAAAGGACTCTGCTTCATCAGACATTCTGCATAAGTTACACCCCATGTGAACACAGCCTTACCCAAAGCTGACAATTGCTCACACCTGACATTCACACTGTCAATATTGTACAAGTGTTATTACTTGAAGCCCCTGTGGGGGAACTCAAAGCTGCAGTGAATGACCTGACCCCCCTTATTTTTGGGTTAAAACATGTATGATTCAGGAACAGAAGCTGTGGTGTGGTGGTAGTGTAAGGGGAATGCTGATATCAGATAAGGCAGTATATGGAGCTTTGGGGCAAAGGATTGAAAGTTAAGCTTTGTGTTTGCTGTGCATGAGGAGTAGGGATGTCACAATTTTATTTTTGCAAGATAGAGTACTGATAAATTCTAGTACTTGCATACAAACTAAGAGTACTTTTAATAATTTTTAAAAGGATCTAACACCAGGGTGACAGGTTTCTGGTGCTGCTTAAAATTCTGATATGTGGTCACCTTGTGAACTATGTAGGCGGCTGCTGTAGTAGGAGCCAAGATTTTACTCTTCTAAATTAGGCAGAACAGGGAATTTGCATTGGTGCAATTGCGCTGATCACATAGAGGGGCATTTACTAATCTTTTACTATGTAGTCTGGTTTTTACCAGTTTTTTTTTTTTCTACTTTGACTATGTGCAACAAATTTACTAAATTGTTGCACGGCATTAATAAATTTGGCACACATAGGCAAAAGTGGGAAATTTACTTCATGTAGTAGAAAATAGTCTGTTCCTTTTTCCTGCTGTCTGAATAGGTTTGGCTGCTAGGTTTCCTTCTGGATCTTTTGTTTTTGAGTTTTTTTTTAGCTTTTTCACCACATCTAAATAATTCAATAACTACAGTGGTCCCTTAAGTTACAATATTAATTGGTTCCAGGACAACCATTGTAAGTTGAGACCATAACACTATAGAAACGTGGTAATTGGTTCTAAAGGCACCAAAATGTTGTCAGAAATAGGAAAAAGTGACAAAGAAAAATAAGTAGATAACTAATATAGATAAAGCAAATCATTACATATAAAAGTAATAAAGATCTGCTGGGAGCTGTAAATCACTGTCAGTGTTTCCCAAGCAGGGAGCTTCCAGCTGTTGCAAAACTCCCAGCATGCCTGGACAGTCAAAGGCTGTCCGGGCATGCTGGGAGTTGTAGTTTTGCAAAAGATGGGGCCACCCTGCTTGGGAAACACAGGTCTATGTAGAGGACAGGAGCGTTTTCAGGGGTCCTGTACAGGCAATGTCCCAAACAAGTAATGGAGATGCCCTCACATGGTGTACAAAAGAGCAGCTAACCCTGATACAGGTAAAGTGTACAGAACATGTAATACCAGACACCAGTCAGTGCATACACTTCAGTAATACAGGGGTTTTAGCAGTGAATGCCAATTTTGATTGGCTGGTTCTTCCAGCCATTGACATGTTTCACAGATCTGGACTGTCTGTACATTGTATGAGTCTGGTTTCAACTTACGATGGTCCAGAAAAGACTATTGTATGTTGAGGCCATTGTAAGTTGAGGGATCACTGTAAATGGTAGTCATGGCTCAGAAGTGGTAAACGGCATTTAGTGTTACAATTTTTTTTGTTTTTTTTCTCGCTAAATGTGCTTACTTTTTTTTTTGTTTTGGTTACTACTTCTACACATCTGTGTATCCTGTGGACTCCTTCAGATTCGGTGGACTACTTTGACGACCAGCATTTTTCTTTGCTTGATGTTAATAAAATGGTTAACGAGGGCTTGTGGGGGAGTTTTTATGTAATAAATTTTTTTTAGAACCTGTTATTTTTCCTTACTTTACTAGACAGGCTTAGTAGTGGAAGTTGTCTTATAGACGGAGTCCATTACCAAGCCGGGCTTAACGTAAGCCACAAAAACAGCTAGTGCTAACCCTCTATTACCCCGGTACCCAACACCACAGGGGTGCCGGGAAGAGCCGGTACCAACAGGCCTGGAGCGTCAAAAATGGCGCTACTGGGCCTAAGCGGTAACAGGCTGGCGTTATTTAGGTTGGGGAGGGCCAGTAACAATGGTCCTCGCCCACCCTGGTAACATCAGGCTGTTACTGTTTGGTTGGTAATAGGCGGAGAATAAAAATAGGGGGACCCTTATGCGGTTTTTAATTTCATTATTTATTTAAAAAAACGCATAGGGCCCCCTATTTTTATTATCAGCCAAATACCAACCAAACAGTAACAGCCTGACGTTCCCAGGGTGGGCGAGGACCATTGTTACTGGCCCTCCCCAGCCTAAATAACGCCAGCCTGTTACCGCCTAGGAGCACCATTTTTGATGCTCCAGGCCTGTTGGTACCGGCTCTTCCCGGCACCCCTGTGGCGTTGGGTACCGGGTTCTTCCCGGCACCCCTGTGGTGTTGGGTACCGGGGTAATAGGGGGTTAGCACTAGCTGTTTTTGTGGCTAACGCTAAGCCCAGGTTAGTAATGGACTCCGTCTATAAGACAGCTTCCCCTACTAAGCCTGTCCAGTAAAGTAAGGAAAAAACAACAGGTTTTAAAAAAATTTATTACAAAAAACTCCCCCACAAGCCCTCGTTAACCATTTTATTAAAATCAAAAGAAAAACGCTGGTCATCGAAGTAGTTCACTGAATCTGAAGGAGTCCACAGGATAAACGGATCTGAAATGAGAAGAAAAAAAAAAAGGTTAGTACATTTATTATCACCTGCTCACATATCTCCCGCCCCGCACGACTACAAAACTACAAACTCCCAGGTTGGGAAACACTGTGCCCGGCCTCCGCCCCACCTTACAGTAAGGACATGCTGGGAGTTGTTGTGTGGTGCAGGAGATGTGTGGACAAGTGACAAGCTTGTCCCCTGCCCCCAGCTGCAGGACTACAACTCCCAGCATGCCCTTACAGTAAGGTGGGGCGGAGGCCGGGCACAGTGTTTCCCAACCTGGGAGTTGTAGTTTTGCAACATCTGGAGGCACCCTGGTTGGGAAACACTGTTTTAGGGCAGTGTTTCCCAACCAGGGTGCCTCCAGCTGTTGCCAGGGGCCGCAGAGTACGGAGTGAGCACAAGTTGGGTACCTGCTCCATACACTGAGTCCTGCTGCACTTGTCAGGTCCGGCCCTGCTTGCACGAGCAAGAAACTTAACCTGCCCGGAACTGCATGTCCCAGGTGTCAGATACAAATTCCACATCCCTAAAAGGATTGATTCAAAAATTTTGAATTCAGTATCGCCAAATGAAAAATCACAATTGGGTTAAAAAAAAATTTCTTACACCCCTAATTAGAGATGAGCAAACTTACAGTAAATTTGATTCGTCACGAACTTCTCAGCTCGGCAGTTGATGACTTTTCCTGCATAAATTAGTTCAGCTTTCAGGTGCTCCCGTGGGCTGGAAAAGGTGGATACAGTCCTAGGAGACTCTTTCCTAGGACTGTATCCACCTTTTCCAGCCCACCGGAAAGCTGAACTAATTTATGCAGGAAAAGTCATCAACTGCCGAGCTGAGAAGTTCGTGACGAATCGAATTTACTGTAAGTTTGCTCCTCTCTACCGCTAATGCATGTTAGTGCAGGTGACTCTGCTGTACGATTGCCTTTAATAGTAGGTAGTATAGATAGATGCAGACATTGGCAGCAGCCCTTGAAGTGCCCCTGGGAGTTGCCACACCACTGCCCTGTTCTCCCATCCACATCATGGCATCCTATGGAGGAGCATGTGACTTACACTTCACTCTGCTGCCTTCATAGCATTATACTGGGGGCAGTGGAGGAGTTACATGTGATATGCCTGTCAATGGGACACCATGATGGGGACAGAACTGGGCACTGCAGCAGGTATCGGACACTAAACAAGTCCCTGATACCATGCAAATGCCGGGTATCTGCAACAGTACTAGTATTGGGACATCCCTAATGTGGAGTAAAGGACTGGTTCAGCTCCTACAATTAACATTTTCACTAACATTAAATACCACAAACACATGTCCTTAAGGGGTTTAGCAGATTACTAGTAAGTGATACTACAGACTGCTATAGTGTGCACTGTACAACTGTAAAGCATTCGCTTCATAGGATGGAGATGCTGGTTATACCTGCCACTAATGATCCACAGCAGCGATCAAGGTCTCTGCCATTAACCCTTTAGGTGCAGTGCAATAGCAGGGGCCAGATAAATGCAAAGTGCTGAACACTATTCAATAGTAAATGCAATGACCAGAAGATAAAATCCACAACACTTGATCTGTACTTGCAAAAAAAATTCTTTATTGCTTCATAGTAGGATAAACTTAGGAAGGATCAATTATCAGACTAATGCTCTGTACTTGTTTTCCATGAGGCGATTTGTCAGTCATTGGCGCAATAAGGAGTCTCTTGTCAAGTGCAGATCCTGTGTGCTGTACATGTGTTTAGTTGGTTTGTGCTTATTCTAGAATGTCCTGTGGCAGTGTTGATAGTGATAACCGCAGTGTGGTGCAGACTTTAGTTATCTTTGATTGCAAATTATAGTCCCCTATGGGGACTTGATGTATTGGTCACTTAAAAAAAAACGCCAACATGTCAAGTTTTGATCATCGGGGGCTGAACGAGCCATGAGAAGTCTAGGCAGCCTGCATGCTCCTTTCCCTGCTGTCATGTAAGGTGCAGTCACACTACGATTCTCTTATCTGGTGACTGGATCCAGTTGTAAGATGTGTAACCAGGCACTCGAGTATCCCAGACGGGCACATACTGCTGCTTTCATTTCAATGAGCCGACAGTCACTGACTCCGCTCTGCTAATTTTTGCACTGAATCGTTTTGTGACCAGACTGAAAACTGTGGTATACCATGATTTCAGTCTGGTCCAAAATGAGACAACCAAAGTCACCATCTGACCCCAGTCGGCTCATTCAAATGAAAGCTGCAGGCCGGGCACACTTAATTAGGGGGCATTCACACCATACAGTGATAAGATTCGGCTGGGACATGTGAAAACCAGGCACTCCCTAGTTGAGACATGTTCCATATACTTAAAGACCATCTCAATCACATGACCTGAAGCTGAGCGTGAATGTCTGGCTTGTTCTGGTCAATGGCAGTATGAATGCTCTTGATGTGTTGCTAAGACATGTCACGTTTCTTTACATGACAGTACCAGTTTATCCTATGGCGTAGCATTATGCAGTGTGATCAGCCATCCACTAATATAGCCAGGTACATTATTGAATCGGTGATCAGGAGGTAGGTAAGGGGACCCTACCCCACCATTTTGGCTCAGAACTGTGATCTCCACTGAGCTTTCGCTTTAGACGCTGTGATCTGCATTAAGGGGGAGATTAATCAAAACCTGTCCAGAGGAAAAGTTGCCCATAGCAACCAATCAGATTGCTTTTATTTTTAACAAGGCCTCTGCAAAATGAAAGAAACAATCTGGTTGCTATGGGCACATTTTCCTCTGGACCGGTTTTGATAGATCTCCCCCTAATTGTCTAAAGGGTTAAATGCTGCGCAGCGGTGGGATCGCTGCTGCCCGGCCTGAGCAGTGAGTGTGAGGCTACTGATAATAGACAATCACTGCTCTGAAGAAAGTACAAAGTGGCTTAAGGATCCAGAGCGTACAGGTACACCCCTGGTGTGTAAAGGGGGTATCCAACAAACGGAATAAAAAAAATTAACTCAATTCAGCTTAAGACATTAATCTTGCATCTATTATTCTACTGTGACCTTTGTATCTCCTGTACACGGCTCTAATACACCTATTTGCCCTCCTGCTCGTTCCCTTCCCTGCACGCTGTCTTTAAACTACAGGTCCCAGCATCCTTTGCTGCCGCTCTGTGCTCACTTCCTCCTGTTTTCTGCCCCAGTCACCTGACCAGCCCCAGCAGTAGGAATGATTTCAAGCAATTATTCCCATCCTGCTTTCATCTGCTGAACTATATAGAAGTGATGCACAAAATGGGGGCCTCTCTGTTGCAAAAAGTCTGTGCATGTCTAAACAACTGAAGGCACCCTGTTTGGGAAACACTGCTACATAGTGTATAAGTGGAGATATATCTCCCAAATAAAGCTCTACTAAAACATAGTTGTTTATATACATTACATAGACATATTTGAATAAAAATACATATACACATTTTTTTCATACATGTAATTGTGTGTATTAGATATCGTTTATATATTATCAGTGTTTCCAAACCAGGGTGCCTCCAGCTGTTGCAAAACTCAGACTCCCAGCATGCCTAGGCAACCAGAGGCTGTCCGGGCATGCTGGATGGGAGTTGTAGTATTGCAACATCTGGAGGGCAAAAGTTTGGTGACCACTACACAGTGGTTTCAAAACCGTGCACTTCTATCTGTTGCATAAATAAAACTCAGCATACACTTCTGCTGTCAGGGCATGCTGGGAGTTTTAGTTTTGCAACATCTGGAGGGCAACAGTTTAGAGACCACTGTGCAGTGGTCTACAAAATTCACTCCTCCAGATGTTGCAAAACTTCCCAGCATGTTCAGACAGTCCAGGCATGCTGGGAGTTGTAGTTCAGCAACATGTTGCCGAACTACAACTCCCAGCATGTCTGGGTATGCTGGGAATTGCAGTTTTGCAAGATCTGAAGGGGCACAGTTTGGAGACCATTAGAGTATGGTTTCCAAAATGAACCCTTCCAGCTGTTGCATGACTACAACTCTCAGCATGCCCTTAGGTTGTAGTCCCCCCACATTTGGGGCATAGATTCTCCACATTAGGTAGCATAGTTTCAAAAGCTCACACATGTTCCTTCACCAGCTGGTCACAGGTTCATCTGCATAAAGTTTAGCGCCAGTAATAAATTGAGCGCACTGACCAGTGTCTGATAACAGCACCCCCTGGAGGCACACAAGAGATATGACAAAGCCAGCGCAAACAACATAGAAATAGTACAAACTGAGATGATGACTTTGGTGCAAAATAAGGCTGGGTTCACACCACGTTTTTCAAATACGGTAACCGTATACGGTTTTCCGCAAAAAACGTATACGACCGTATCCGAAACCGTATGCATAGAGAATGCATTGTAAACCGTATTCCCAATGTTGTGTATGGTTGCATCCGTTTTGCCTCGGATACGGTTTTGCCGATTTTTCAACCGTAGGCAAAAAACGCTGTCGACCACGTTTATGCCTCCGGTTGGAAAACCTATGCGAACCGTATGTGGTTCTTTTAACATTGTTGTCTACGAGAACCGTACACAGAATTTCAGAATACGGTTGCACACGGTTTTTCTAATCTGTTTTTGGAGTTGACACATGCGCAGATTGGAATTTCAATAGAACAATAGTAACTTTATTAAATTGCTGGAAAACTAATGGCAAATTGGCAAAAACTGATGCAAACGGATAGAACCGTACAGGGAAAAACCGTATACGTTTTAATTTGGAGTCATACGGTTGTATAAGGTTGCATACGGTTTTTGCCATACGTTTTTTTAGCGGAAAACCGTATACGGTAACCGTATTTGAAAAACGTGGTGTGAACCCAGCCTAATACTCCACACACAATTCTGTAGCTGAATGCTACTTGATCATTTCAATGAGCCGGCCGGAGTGAACCAGTTGGCTCATTTTTCCCCGTATGCGGTTTTCTACTGGACCTATAACCGTAGTCAACCATGGTTTTAGGTCTGTTAGAAAACCGCATACAGGGAAAAATTAGCCGACCAGTTCACTCCGGCCGGCTCATTGAAATTAATTACATACAGGACCGCATACGACAGGGATACGGGAGCGCAAGATTTTAGCTCCGCCCTGCCGTATGCACTCCCGTATGGGGAAAAACATGATGTGAACCCAGCCTTAAACAGATTTGTAAATTACTTCTATTAAAAAATCTTTATCCTTCCAGTACTTATTAGCTGCTGAATACTACAGAGTAAATTCTATTCTTTTTGGAACACAGTGCTCTCCGCTGACATCTCCGTCCATTTTAGGAACTGTCCAGAGCAGCATATGTTTTCTATGGGGATTTTCTCCTACTCTGGACAGTTCTTAAAATGGACAGAGATGTCAGCAGAGAGCTCTGTGTCCCAAAAAGAAAAGAATTTCCTCTGTAGTATACAGCAGCTAATTAGTACTGGAAGGATTAGGATTTTTTAACCCCTTAACGACGCAGGACGTATATTTACGTCCTGCGCCGGCTCCCGCGATATGAAGCGGGATCGCGCCGCGATCCCGCATCATATCGCGTCGGTCCCGGCGCTAATCAACGGCCGGGACCCACGGCTAATACCACACATCGCCGATCGCGGCGATGTGCGGTATTAACCCTTTAAAAGCGGCGGTCAAAGCTGACCGCCGCTTCTAAAGTGAAAGTGACCCGGCTGCTCAGTCGGGCTGTTCGGGACCGCCGCGGTGAAATCGCGGCGTCCCGAACAGCTGATCGGACACCGGGAGGGCTCTTACCTGCCTCCCCGGTGTCCGATCGACGAATGACTGCTCCGTGCCTGAGATCCAGGCAGGAGCAGTCAAGCGCCGATAATGCTGATCACAGGCGTGTTAATGCACGCCAGTGATCAGCATAGGAGATCAGTGTGTGCAGTGTTATAGGTCCCTATGGGACCTATAACACTGCAAAAAAAAAAAAAAAAAAAGTGTTAATAAAGGTCATTTAACCCCTTCCCTAATAAAAGTTTGAATCACCCCCCTTTTCCCATAAAAAAAATAAAACAGTGTAAAAAAATAAAAAATAAACATATGTGGTATCGCCGCGTGCGTAAATGTCCGAACTATAAAAATATATCATTAATCAAGCCGTACGGTCAATGGCGTACGCGCAAAAAAATTCCAAAGTCCAAAAAAGCGTATTTTGGTCACTTTTTATACCAATAATAATATATGAATAAAAAGTGATCAAAAAGTCCGATCAAAACAAAAATCATACCGATAAAAACTTCAGATCACGGCGCAAAAAATGACCCCTCATACCACCCCATACGTGGAAAAATAAAAAAGTTATAGGGGTCAGAAGATGACATTTTTAAACGTATAAATTTTCCTGCATGTAGTTATGATTTTTTCCAGAAGTGCGACAAAATCAAACCTATATAAGTAGGGTATCATTTTAACCGTATGGACCCACAGAATTTTGATAAGGTGTAATTTTTACCGAAATATGCACTGCGTAGAAACGGAAGCCCCCAAAAGTTACAAAATGGCGTTTTTTTTTCGATTTTGTCGCACAATGATTTTTTTTTCCGTTTCACCGTGCATTTTTGGGTAAAATGACTAATGTCACTGCAAAGTAGAATTGGCGACGCAAAAAATAAGCCATAATATGGATTTTTAGGTGGAAAATTGAAAGGGTTATGATTTTTAAAAGGTAAGGAGGAAAAAACGAAAGTGCAAAAACGGAAAAACCCTGAGTCCTTAAGGGGTTAATAAAAGTAATTAAAAAATCTGTTTAACTTTCTGGCACCAGTTGATTTAAAAAAATAAATTAAAAAATGTCCACCGGAGTACCCCTTAAATCCTTGCCTGCTGTAGCCACGGATCTAGTGAAAAAAAATCTCTACAGCACTGTTTCCCAACCAGGGTGCCTCCAGCTGTTGCAAAACTACAACTCCCAGCATGCCCGGACAGCCTTTGGCTGTCCGGGCATGCAGGGAGTTGTAGTTTTGCAACAGCTGGAGGCACCCCGGTTGGGAAACACTGCACTAGAGGATGACTACTAGAGATGAGCGAACTTACAGTAAATTTGATTCGTCACGAACTTCTCGGCTCGGCAGTTGATGACTTATCCTGCATAAATTAGTTCAGCTTTCAGGTGCTCCCGTGGGCTGGAAAAGGTGGATACAGTCCTAGGAGACTCTTTCCTAGGACTGTATCCACCTTTTCCAGCCCACCGGAGCACCTGAAAGCTGAACTAATCTATGCAGGATAAGTCATCAACTGCCGAGCCGAGAAGTTCGTGACAAATTGAATTTACTGTAAGTTCGCTCATCTCTAATGACTACACCAAATCATAACAGACAAGAATGCGTTAGTAAGTTACGCTGTATTTTTTTTTTTTTTAAAGGCAATTTAAAAATGTATAATGTGAACAGACCCTTTCTGGCAGTGTTTCCCAAACAGGAAGCCTCCAGCTGTTGCAAAACTACATCTCCAGGAATGCGAAGGGTTGTAGTTTAGCAACAGCTGGAGGCTTCCTGATTGGGAAACACAGCTTTATGCATTTGATGGCCAAAATGCACAAACCAATTTTTTGTGTTTTTCTATTCTTCTTATTTCAGCTCCATGTATGGAGGTAAATTACATCAGATTCCTTGAAATACATTGATGACCATCATTTTTTCCCCAATAAAAGGCTTGTGGGGGTAGTAAATACATTTACATTTTAAATACATTTTTTGTGGTGTTTACTTTACAGGCTTAGTTGTAGAGTCCATTACAAAGCCCAATTATTACCCCAGTACCCACCGCCGCAGGGGTACTGGGAAGAGCCGGTACCAACAGGCCCAAAGCATCAGAAATAGTGCTCTTGGGTATATGGCTGGTACTGAAAAAAAAGGGCAATTTAAAAGAAATACACTGCTCAAATAAAATTAAGGGAACACTTAAACAGCACAATGTAACTCCAAGTCAATGACATTTCTGTGAAATCCCACTGTCCACTCAGGAAGAACACTGATTGACAATCAATTTCACATGCTGTTGTGCAAATGGAACAGACAACAGGTGGAAATTAGACAATTAGCAAGACACCCCCCAATAAAGGAGTGGTTCTGCAGGTGGTGACCACAGACCACTTCTCAGTTCCTATGCTTCCTGGCTGATGTTTTGGACACTTGAATGCTGGCAGTGTTTTCACTCTAGTGGTAGCATGAGACTGAGTCTACAACCCACACAAGTGGCTCAGGTAGTGCAGCTCATCCAGGATGGCACATCAATGCGAGCTGTGGCAAGAAGGTTTGCTGTGTCTGTCAGCGTAGTGTCCAGAGCATGGAGGCGCTACCAGGAGACAGGCCAGAACATCAGGAGATGTGGAGGAGGCCGGAGGAGGACAGCAACCCAGCAGCAGGATCGCTACCTCCGCCTTTGTGCAAGGAGGAGCACTGCAAAATTACCTCCAGCAGACCACAAATGGGCATGTGTCCACTCAAACGTTTGCCATTTGCCAGAGAATACTAAGATTGGCAAGTTCGCCACTGGCGCCCTGTGCTCTTCACAGATGAAAGCAGGTTCACACTGAGCACATGTGACAGACGTGACAGAGTCTGAAGAAGCTGTGGAGAACATTCTGCTGCCTGCAACATCCTCCAGCATGACCAGTTTGGCGGTGGGTCAGTAATGGTGTGGGGTGGCATTTCTTTGGGGGCCGCACAGCCCTCCATGTGCTTACCAGAGGTAGCCTGACTGCCATTAGGTACCAAGATCCTCAGACCCCTTGTGAGACCATATGCTGGTGCGGTTGGTCCTGGGTCCCTCCACACTCTACTGAGCATCATTTTTACTTGTTTTAGGAACATTACATCAAAGTTGGATCAGCCTGTAGTGTGGTTTTCCACTTTGATTTTGAGTGTGACTCCATATCCAGACCTCCATGGGTTGATAAATTTGATTTCCATTGATAATTTTTGTGTGTGATTTTGTTGTCAGCACATTCAACTATGTAAAGACGAAAGTATTTCATACGATTAGTTCATTCCGATCTAGGATGTGTTATCTTAGTGTTCCCTTTATTTTATTTATTTTTTAGCAGTGTAGATGGTTGTATACTCACCCCCAATGAGTTAAAATGTACCTGTCATCAACAAATTTTTTTTAATATAAAGTAGATAATACTATTAGCGTATTTAACGGCGTATAACACGCACTTTTTAGGCTAAAATTTTTAGCCTAAAGTTTATCTGCGTGTTATACACCGATAAGCCGCTGCAGTTCAATGATTTAAAGCGGGCGCTTTAAATCACTGAACTGCAGCGGCTTTGCAGGTACAGAGACCGCCACCGCTGCGGCTTCTCTGCCCCTGCCTGCCCTGGGGTCTAGAGCCCTGCTGCCAGCCCTTCTCTCCCCCTGGCTATTGGTGCCGGCAATGGGGCAGCGGCGCCGACAGACAGGGGGAGAGAAGGGGCGGCGGCACCCATTGCCGGCGCCGCTGCCCTGTTGCCTCCCCCCACCCCCGGTTGCATAATTACCTGTTGCGGGGTCGGCTCCCCGCTGCTTCAGGCCTCTGGTGTGCGTCCCCTGCGTCGTTGCTATGCGCTGCGAGACGCAATTACGTCACTCGTCATTGTGCGGCGCCGAGCAGTGCATAGCAACGACGCAGAGGACGCACACCGGAGGCCTAAAGCAGCGCGGACCCGACCCCGGCAACAGGTAATTATGCAACCGGGGATTGGGGGGGGGGAGGGGGGGCAGCCCCTTCTCTCCCCCTGGCTATCGGCGCCACTGCCCCATTGCCAGCGCCGCTTCTCTCCCCCTGACTATCGGCGCCGGCACGATAGTCAGGGGGAGAGAATGGGCAGCGGCGCAGATAGCCAGCGGGAGAGAAGGGCCGACAGCAGCGCTCTAGACCCCAGGAAAGGCAGGGGGAGAGAAGCGGGCAGCGACGGCCTCTCCCCCCCACCTTTCTTGGGGGTGTATCGGGGTATACACACGCACCCTCATTTTACCAAGGCTATTTGGGTAAAAAAACTTTTTTTTACCCAAATATCCTTGATAAAATGAGGGTGCGTGTTATAGGCCGTGGTATACCCCGTTAAATACGGTATATGTATATTTGTAATATACGTTGGTTAAAAAATTTATATTTTGGGGGGGGGGAAATGCTTTCCTTGCAGCTATTGCCAGTGTGTCTCTATGAGGAGTTCAAATACAGGAAGTGAGGGCGGGACAGACAGGGCTCCTGGCCTGTTAACCAGCCTGCTGTGTGAGCCGGGGGGGTGTCATAGAGCCTCAGTGCACAGAGCCCTGCTTGTCCTCGGGGTACAACTCCAGCTGTTGCAAAACTACAACTCCCAGCATGCCGGTACATGCTGAAATTTGTAGTTTTGCAACAGATTGACGGTCCACATAAAAAAAAAAAAAAAGATATAAAAAAAAACCATAAGATTATCCTGTCAAATTTTATTTTCACTTTTTAGTTAGAAGACATAGCGGCGCTGCTCCACGGCAACACATCACTCCACAGTCGGCCAGTTCCTCCAGTATACAGAGCGTTCCTGCCCATGGTGAAGTGTTGGTACACTGTAATCCTCGCTGGCTGTAAGAATTTGTAAACCATTCCTGGAGGACAATAACACTTCAATAATCTCCAGGGTGCAGAGCCCTGTATTCCACCAGTCGGTAGGATCCATGCTGGTGGACGGGAACAGTTTTCTTAGCTTACGTATTTTATCAGTTTTAGTAACTTTCATTTATTTCCATTGGTTTTGTCACCCTTGTCTATCCCTTCCAGCAGTTCAGACACGGGTCGATATAGGATTTCATCAATCTCTGTTTCTTCCCTAAAACACGCCCATAGCAGCACCGCTGTGAGGAACAAGCTGACCGGCAGCACCTTCCACCACGGCCGCTGGTAGTCACTCCCAAAAGACTGTGCGACTGTCCAACGCCGGTGACTGCCTTTACTGGTAGAGAACTTCAGAGGCTTGTTGTCTTCTGCCTCTCCTGTATAATCCGGATGTCCTTTTAGATGAAACGGCCGTGTGTTGTAGAGTGCTGACTGCAAAACTCTGAAATATAGAAGAAGAAGAGACCTCATTCACTGCATCTTATTTTAAAGAAGCACTCCAGCCCCCCCACATCATGCACACTCACTATTACTAGTCATACAGCGCCATTTGTTTTATTCTGTGTGTTTCCTTATGCTAATGGAATCTCTAGTCTGACTATCAGAAAGTCCCAGTAGCTCAGGGCCCCCATAAGAGGGCCACTCCCAGTAGCACAGTGCTTATAAGTGTGCCAGTCCTAGTGCCTCCATAAGAGGGCCACTCCCAGTAGCGCTACTCCCAGTAGTGCAGGGAACTCATAAAAGGGCCACTCCCAGTAGTGCAGGGAACTCATAAGAGGGACACTCCCAGTAGCTTAGTGTAAGAGTGCCATTCCCAGTAGCTCAGTGCCCCATAAGAGTGCTGGTCCCAGTAGTCCCAGTAGTTCAGACCATATGACACTAGCATTCTTACTAGGGCACTGAGCTACTGGCATTTTTATGGAGGAATTAGGACTGACACTAATCTAGGCACTGAGCACCCATAAGAGCGCCAGCCCCGGTAGCACAGTGCCCCACAAGAGCGCCAGCCCCGGTAGCACAGTGCCCCACAAGAGCGCCAGCCCCGGCAGCACAGTGCCCCACAAGAGCGCCAGCCCCGGCAGCACAGTGCCCCACAAGAGCGCCAGCCCCGGTAGCACAGTGCCCCACAAGAGCGCCAGCCCCGGTAGCACAGTGCCCCACAAGAGCGCCAGCCCCGGTAGCACAGTGCCCCACAAGAGCGCCAGCCCCGGTAGCACAGTGCCCCACAAGAGCGCCAGCCCCGGTAGCACAGTGCCCCACAAGAGCGCCAGCCCCGGTAGCACAGTGCCCCACAAGAGCGCCAGCCCCGGTAGCACAGTGCCCCACAAGAGCGCCAGCCCCGGTAGCACAGTGCCCCACAAGAGCGCCAGCCCCGGTAGCACAGTGCCCCACAAGAGCGCCAGCCCCGGTAGCACAGTGCCCCACAAGAGCGCCAGCCCCGGTAGCACAGTGCCCCACAAGAGCGCCAGCCCCGGTAGCACAGTGCCCCACAAGAGCGCCAGCCCCGGTAGCACAGTGCCCCACAAGAGCGCCAGCCCCGGTAGCACAGTGCCCCACAAGAGCGCCAGCCCCGGTAGCACAGTGCCCCACAAGAGCGCCAGCCCCGGTAGCACAGTGCCCCATAAGAGCGCCAGCCCCGGTAGCACAGTGCCCCATAAGAGTGCCAGCCCCGGTAGCACAGTGCCCCATAAGAGTGCCAGCCCCGGTAGCACAGTGCCCCATAAGAGTGCCAGCCCCAGTAGCACAGTGCCCCATAAGAGTGCCAGCCCCGGTAGCACAGTGCCCCATAAGAGTGCCAGCCCCGGTAGCACAGTGCCCCATAAGAGTGCCAGCCCCGGTAGCACAGTGCCCCATAAGAGTGCCAGCCCCGGTAGCACAGTGCCCCATAAGAGTGCCAGCCCCAGTAGCACAGTGCCCCATAAGAGTGCCAGCCCCGGTAGCACAGTGCCCCATAAGAGTGCCAGCCCCAGTAGCACAGTGCCCCATAAGAGTGCCAGCCCCAGTAGCACAGTGCCCCATAAGAGTGCCAGCCCCAGTAGCACAGTGCCCCATAAGAGTGCCAGCCCCAGTAGCACAGTGCCCCATAAGAGTGCCAGCCCCAGTAGCACAGTGCCCCATAAGAGTGCCAGCCCCAGTAGCACAGTGCCCCATAAGAGTGCCAGCCCCAGTAGCACAGTGCCCCATAAGAGTGCCAGCCCCAGTAGCACAGTGCCCCATAAGAGTGCCAGCCCCAGTAGCACAGTGCCCACCATAATACATGTCCCATTACCTGCGGACGGTCACATGACACAAGCCCCGGTACATTATTGTTCCGATGTGATGGACACAGGTTACAACACCATCCCTCCAGGACCGGAAAATTTCATAACATCTGCCTCTCTACACAGGCGCTGAAGGTCGCCGGAAGCGGAAGTGACGTACATAGAGGAACGTACCTATTGGAGTACCAAGGCGCCATTTTAACTTCGGGCGAAAACATAAGTGAGAACAAATGTAAAACATATATACATAGACGGAAATGTGTTCATGTGATGGAAATGTATACTGACGGGTGTCTGACATGAGACAGGTGAAGAGCCTATTGCAGCTGCATAGGCGGTCATAGTAGGGTATCCGGCGGGATCTGTGGGAGTCCTAATGCTGCGAGCGGCCTCTAGCGGTGACGACGAGAAAGAAAGAGGAGAGCTCTCCTGCAGAGCCTATACTGTCCTCTAGAGGGAGACGTCGCACATATTTCCGGATCTGAAGTACAGAAATGTGAATTGGCGGTAATAGAGCTGAATAGTGTGTAACTGTGGTATCCAATCTTTGGACCTCCAGATGTTGCAAAACTACATCTTTCACACATTTATCACGTAAACAAAGAGTACATTCATAAATAAAAAACAACTTAATGCGTTTCTGTTCCAGATTGGAACCTTCGTCAGGCATTTGTACCTACCTTAGGCTGGGTTCACACCACGTTTTTGCAATACAGTTCCTGTATCAGGTTTTTGATAAGAAAACGGATTCTTTAAAACCTAAACTGTATCAAAACGTGTGTCCAAATTTTTATCTGTATACGGTTGAAAACCGTATACGGTTGGAAAAATGATGTCCGGTTGCTTCAGTAGTTGTAAAGGGAAAAAAACTATACGTTTTTAACTTTTCACTCCATTATGAATAAAGTTTCACTCATTTGATTGAAATTCCAAGAAAAAACTGTGGAAAGTCAAAAACCGTATGGTGAAAACTGGATGGAACCATACGCACATACAGTTCTGTACGGTTCCAATTGACTCCCATGTTAAAAAAAACGGATACTGTTCTTCACCCACACCAAAAACTGGGTAGGCCATGGTTTTCTGTCCGAAAAAAAAAAAGGAAAAAAACGTATGGTTTGAAAAACGTAGACAACCGTATACATTATAGTGCATACGGTTTTGAACGGGAAGTCTATGGGCACGGTTTTCTGTACGGTTGCATAAGTTTTTTTTAATGAAACCTTATAGTAAAATTGTGGTGTAAACCCACCCTTACCAAGGTTCCAGTTTGGAACAGAAATGCTTCTATTAATAAATGTACTCCTAGTTTAATTTTGGTGTTACTTGAGTACACACTTAACCCTTTACTCCATATATTTCTTGCTCAAGACTGTTGCTGCAAATATCTCTGAAGTTATTGTGATATGCCCGCTGAGGTGTTGTGCCCGCTGAGGTGTTGTGCCCATGGCATAACACAATTCGTAATCCCATATATCTGATATGATACAACGGTTCATCAGGGGATCAAAAATGATATACAGGAGAGGGCGAAAAATACATTAACAGACAGAAAAACACACATAAAATAGATAATACATAGCGACAGAGGGTATACAAAATATTCACAAGATGGATGTTGGGAATACACTTAGCACTCTACACAAATCACATGGACATGCTGGACAGATTGCTTCTAGTTCCTTGTGCAGTCCTATAACAGATGAAAAACAAGACATATCAAAGGAAACAACATATGTAAGTGACGGCAAACAGCAGTATTAGGGAGCATGCACACCACGTTTTTGCAATACAGTTCCTGTATCAGGTTTTTGATGAAAAACGGATTCCTCAAAACCTGACTAAACTGTATCAAAACGTTTGTACAAATTTTAACCTATATACGGTTGAAAACCGTATAAGGTTTGAAAAATGATGTCCGGTTGCATCTGTTTTTTAAGAAAAAAACTTATACGTTTTTAACTTTTCACTCCATTTTGAATAAAGTTTCTCTTGTTTGATTGAAATTCCAAGAAAAAAAACTGTGCAAAGTCAAAAACCGTATGGTGCAAACCGGATGGAACTGTACGCACATGTGGTTCTGTACGGTTCCCATTGACTCCCATGTTAACAAAAAAAACTTATAAGGTTTAATACAGTTTTTCACCCTGACCAAAAAATGTGGTAGACTACGGTTTTGGGTACGGGGAAAAAAATGGACAAAACTGTACAAGACGCAAAACGGACTAAACCGGATGATGTGTTTGACATACGGTTTACAATGTTAAAGGGGTTATCCAGGAAAAAACTTTTTTTTTATATAACTGGCTCCAGAAAGTTAAACAAATTTGTAAATTACTTCTATTATAAAATCTTAATCCTTTCAGTACTTATGAGCTTCTGAAGTTAAGGTTGTTCTTTTCTGTATAAGTGCTCCCTGATGACACCTGTCTCGGGAACCGCCCAGTTTAGAAGCAAATCCCCATAGCAAACCTCTTCTAAACTGGGCGGTTCCCGAGACATGTGTCATCATAGAGCACTTAGACAGAAAAGAACAACCTTAACTTCAGAAGCTCATAAGTACTGAAAGGATTAAGATTTTTTAATAGAAGTAATTTACAAATCTGTTTAACTTTCTACAGCCAATTGATATATAAAAAAAGTTTTTTCCCTGGATAACCCCTTTAAGTCAACGCATACGGTTTTCTATACAGTTCCATACGGTTTTTAACTTAAAACCGTATACGGGAACTGTATAGCAAAAACGTGGTGTGCATGCAGCCTAAGGCACATAAACACCAAAATTAGTAACAATACACAAAGTACAATACAAAGAAAAAAAGAAAAAATACAAATACAAGAAAAGAAAAATACAAAAAAACACAGAACATTCATCAATGTGAATAATATCAACATAATTTAAAGTTTACCTCTCAAAATTAGTAGATTAGTCTAGGACAGTGGTCTTCTACCTGCGGACCTCCAGATGTTGTAAAACTACAACTGCCAGCATGCCCGGACAGCCAACGGCTATCCAGGCATGCTGGGGGTTGTAGTTTTGCAACATCTGGAGGTCCGCAGGTTGAAGACCACTGGTCTAGGGTATTATAAAACTACAACTCCCAGCATGCTGAGGAAATAGTTGTGGTTTCATTGTGAACTTAGCCCTAGGGTGTTTGTAGTACACACGATGTAAGTGTAGTCAGGCATAAAGTCTATGGGGGAGACTTAGCAAAACCTGTGCAGAAGAAATTTGCCCAGTTGCCCATAGCAACCAGTCAGCTCGCTTCTTTCATTTTTAACCTGTTAAGGACCCATGACGTACCGGTACGTCATGAGTCTGCTTCCGTTCTATAGCGGGTCGGGCCCGCACTCTGAGTGCGAGCTGATTGGCTAAGGAACACTGGTGGCTCATAGTGCATAAATAGCTTTATTGCCAATCACAATGCCCCTTTTTACAAAGCTTTCCTACTGTAAGAAATTCTCATTATTGCGTAGTTTCTAACATCAAAGTTAACTAAGACAAGAGATATAAGCTGGTGCCATCTTTAGTTAGACAATATATACTGTATATAGATACATAAGAATACAGGGAATATAGATATCACAATTTAATTTTACCAACCTATGTGGTTCACCATCTCTCATTGAAATTCATGTGAATTGTGTGTGTGTGTGTGTGTGAAACCATGTTTTTTTTTTATGTGAAAATTGTCATGGATTCCGCTTATAAAACAAGACGTTACTGTCCATGTGAACAAAACCCCAGGACTACCTTCTCAAGATCAGCAGCACAGGCCTCGGCCTCCTCAGGGTAAGCTCACACGTAGTGCATCCGCAGCATATTTGACACTGCGGATGCGCTACCAACCACCCCTAGAGTCTGCCTTCTACTTTGCCCGTGTGTACACTTTGCCCGTGTGTACACCGCTACAAGAAGACACAGACTAAGCTGCGAGTCGCATGCACGCATGCGCAGCATACTCACAGGCATTGCGGCTACTCGGCCTAGCAGAGGGAGCGACAGTGACTTGCAGCTCAGTCTGTGTCTGCTCGTAGCGGTGTAGCAGGACACTTGGGCAAAGTAGGAGGCTGACTCTAGGGGCGGACGGTAGCGCATCCGTAGCGTCAAATATGCTGTGGATGCGCTTCGTGTGACCCCACCCTACATCAGTGAGCAGCGGTGGGACTGACGAGTGATGCTGCTGACGTTGTGCCGAGGACCGGAGCCAGAGAGCCACACAGAGGACGTTGCTTGTCAGACCCCAGGGATTGAAATGGCATAGGAGGGGACAGAGGGGAGAATGATATGGCACAGAGGGGGATAAAGGGGGGGGGGGGGGTGTTAAAATGCCACATAGGGGAAAGGGGGGGGGGGGTGCGAATGATGTGGCACTAAGGGACGATGAAATGAGACGGGGTGATGAAATGGCATAGGGGGAGTGAAGGGGGGGGGGGGGGAGTAAAAGGCAAGGGGGTGACGGAGGTTGGGGAGGAAAAAGTGGTGGGGTGGGGGGCAGCAGCCACATTAGTAATGTCGATACTGGAATCACATTGGGGGAGATGTATGAAAAACTGCAGAGGAAAAATTGCCCAGTTGCCCATAGCGACTAATCGGATTGCTGCTTTCATTTTTCAGAGGCCTCTCTAAAAATAAATGGATGAAGCGATCTGATTGGGAACTTTTCTCTGCACAGGTTTTGATAAATCTTTCCCATTGTGCGCTGTAGAACGCGCAACAAACCATGTATAAAAAGAGTGTCACCAACTTCAAGTATGGAAAGCTCTTCCTTAAGGCAGTGTTTTCCGTGCAGTGCGTCTCCAGCTGTTGCAAAACTACAACTCCCAGAATGCCCGGACAGCCAAAGGCGGACAGCCTTTGGCTGTCCCAGCATGCTGGGAGTTGTAGTTTTGCAGCAGCTGGAGACACACTTTTTGGAAAAGATTGCCCTAGGATGTTTGAGGTACACACGATGTAAGTATTGTCATATATATATATATATATATATATATATATATATATATATATATTCTTAAAAAAAAAAAAATCCCTCTACATGTGGTATCTTTACCAAACAAGCTAAATGGCTAAACAGCATAAAGCAATGAGCGCATAGCGGTGTTCCCAACCTATGGCACTCCAGCTTTTGCAAAACTACAAGTCCCAGCATGCCCGAGTTGTAGTTTTGCATGTGTAGAAGCACCTCAGAGAGCCACAACCTAGCGTAGCCGTTTGGTTTGCACCGCGCATGCGCCAGTTATTCCCTCTCTTGCGCGCCCCTAGCGGTCACGCGTAGCGATTGGCGGAGATCAGTAGCGGCTGCAGCGTGGAGAAGGCGGAAGTGTGTGAGAGCGCAGGGAGACAACGTGGGTGACACTCTGGTATATGCATGTGTGCGATCGGCCGCTCCGCCCGTACTGGGAGATGTAGTGTGTGGAGGGAGAGCCCCCTGGGCTGTGTTTTGTGTGTGTCCTGGGTCATGGATTGTCTGATATCACCGATCAGTCCTGTCCTCATCTAGCCCGCTGAGCATCTCTTCTCCCAATACCATAGACATGACTTTATCTCTCTACTTGATATAGAATATATATATATATATATATATATATATCTATCCATAGACCAGTGTTCTGCAACCAGAGTGCCTTCAGCTGTAGCAAAACTACAACTCCCAGCATGCCTGTCTGGTCAGCTAGAGTGTCTGATCCAGGGTGCCTCCAGCTGTTGCAAAACTACAACTCCCAGCATGCCCGGACAGCCTTTGGCTGTCCGGGCATGCTGGGAGTTGTAGTTTTGCAGCAGCTGGAGGCACACTGGTTGGAAAATACTGCTCTGATCGCAGGGGTCCATTCATTCTCTATGGGAGAACCAAAGAGACCCCAATGCTGTAATTTGTCTTTGAGAATGAATGGAGTACTTGCCATGTGCACGCTTTTCTCTCTCAGAGAGCCGAGTCTTGTTTAGGAGATCGCAGGGGTCCCAGCAGTCGCACCTATCTCCCCCCCCATGATCAGACACCTATCTCCCCCCCCCATGATCAGACACCTATCTCCCCCCCCATGATCAGACACCTATCTCCCCCCCCCATGATCAGACACCTATCTCCCCCCCCCCCATGATCAGACACCTATCTCCCCCCCCCCCATGATCAGACACCTATCTCCCCCCCCCATGATCAGACACCTATCTCCCCCCCCCATGATCAGACACCTATCTCCCCCCCCCCATGATCAGACACCTATCTCCCCCCCCCCCATGATCAGACACCTATCTCCCCCCCCCATGATCAGACACCTATCTCCCCCCCCCATGATCAGACACCTATCTCCCCCCCCATGATCAGACACCTATCTCCCCCCCCCATGATCAGACACCTATCTCCCCCCCCATGATCAGACACCTATCTCCCCCCCCATGATCAGACACCTATCTCCCCCCCCATGATCAGACACCTATCCCTCCCCCCATGATCAGACACCTATCCCTCCCCCCATGATCAGACACCTATCCCTCCCCCCATGATCAGACACCTATCCCTCCCCCCATGATCAGACACCTATCCCTCCCCCCATGATCAGACACCTATCCCTCCCCCCATGATCAGACACCTATCCCTCCCCCCATGATCAGACACCTATCCCTCCCCCATGATCAGACACCTATCCCTATCCTGTGAATAGAGAAATAAGGTATATTTAAGAGGACCACCTCTTTAAACAGCTGGAGGGTCTGATCACAGGGGCCCTCAGGTCCGTTCATTCTCTACGGGGGCGCCAAAAAGACCCCAATGCTGTAATTTGGCTTTGAGAATGAATGGAGCACTTGCCATGTGCAGCACATGCTCCTCTCAGAGAGCCGAATCTTGTTTAGGAGATCGCAGGGGGGGTCTCAGCAGTTGCACCTCCCCCCCCAATGATCAGACACCTATCCCTATCCTGTAATAAGATGTTTTTTCACAGGATCACCTCTTTAAACAGCTGATCGGCATGGGCGCCAAATGTTGGACCCTGCCGATCTGATATTGATGACCTATCCTGAAGGTCGGTCGTAGCGCATCAATCCTCACTGTATTTCTGCTTGTGAATTTTCCATAAGCTAAAGCCATTGCTTCCAATGGGGAGCAACATAATTTGGTTGCAGATTTTCGACTGCAAGAAATTCCGCTTGTGGAATTCCGTAGCGGAATATTCACGAGCGGAACTCCAGCTGCGGGAAACTCGCTGCGGATGTTCTACGTTTGAACCTCCTCTTGAAGGGGGTTTTCTAGGCAAAACTTGTTGATGGCCTATTCTATCAATAGCTGAATTGTAGTAATAGCGCTGGATTATTTATGTAAATGGGGGCTGTTCTTTAGTAACCCATTGTATGCAGGGCCCCAGGTACCAGAGTAATAAGCCCCAAGGGCCCACGTACACAGCAAATCCACATGCAGGCATGCTGTACATTGCTGTTTTTAGCACCAGGTCCCCCCACTAATCACTGCATAGTGTCTTGTTTTATATGGATTCTGTTTTCCAAAATCTTTGGGGAGATTTAAAGGGGTACTCTGGTGAATTTTTTTTTTTTTAATCCACTGGATCCAGAAAGTTAAACAGATGTGTAAATTACTTCTATTAAAAAATATTAATCCTTCCAGTACTTATCAGCTGCCGTATACTACAGAGGAAGCTGTGTAGTTCTTTCCAGTCTGACCACACTGCTCTCTGCTGACACCTCTGTCCATGTAAGGAACTGTTCAGAGTAGGAGCCAATCCCCATGGAAAACCTTTCCTGCTCTGGACAGTTCTTGACACGGACAGAGGTGTCAGCAGAGAGCACTGGGGTCAGACTGGAAATAACTCAAGAAAGAAATACAACTTCCTGTGGAGCAGACAGCAGCTGATAAGTACTGGAAGGATTAAGATTTTTAAATAGAAGTTATTTACAAATCTGGCACCAGTTTATTTTTAAAAATGTTTTCCACCGGAGTACCCCTTAAATGCACTGTCTTAGGGTACGTTCACATATACAGGATCTGCTGCAGCTGATTTTGCTATCCAATAACTTTAAAGGGATACTCCGGTGCTTAGACATCTTATCCCCTACCCAAAGGATAGGGGATAAGATGCCTGATCGCGGGAGTCCCGCCGCTGGGGACCCCCGTGATCTTGCACGCGGCACCCCGTTTATAATCAGTCCACGGAGCGTGTTCGCTCCGGGTCTGATTACCGGCGACCACACTGCCGGCGGCGTGTGACGTCACGCCTCTCTCCCTGTGTGAGATGACGCCTCCGCCCCTCAATGCAAGCCTACGGGAGGGGGCGTGACAGCTATCACGCCCCCTCCCGTAGGCTTGCATTGAGGGGCGGAGCGTTACGTAACACGGGGGCGGAGGCGTGACGTCACACGCCGCCGGCCATGTGGTCGCCGGTAATCAGACCCGGAGCGAACACGCTCCGGGGACTAATTACAAACGGGGTGCCGTGTGCAAGATCCCGGGGGTCCCCAGCGCCGGGACCCCTGCGATCAGGCATCTTATCCCCTATCCTTTGGATAGGGGATAAGATGTCTAAGCACCGGAATACCCCTTTAATTTTCTGCAGCAAAAATATGCAGCAGATCCTGTACGTGTGAACGTACCCTTATGGCATAATTCCTTTTGTTGCCCATAGCAACCAATCACAGCTCAGCTTTCATTTTACCAGAGCAATATTTATAAAGGAAAGCTGAGCTTTGACTGTTTGCTATGGGCAACAAAGGGAATATTACTATGATACATACGCCTCTTTGTGGGTATGTTCACACTGAGGAAATTCTGCAGGGAATTTCCTTGCTGAATTTTCACAGTGGTTCCGCACCATTCAGATGGTTGCTTATTTTGTGTAGAATTTGCTGCTGAAATAAAGAAGTTAGATTCAAAGTCCCATTGATCATGTTCATTCGTTTGGCGGACTTGAGTCCATGGCGGAAATTCCTCAGCGTGAACTGAGCAGCAGCCTCCCATTGAAAGGGATGGGCGGCTGCTGCCTATGAAATCTGGCCTGAATTTCCTAGCGCAAATTTTCTGCGGAACTTCCGTAGTGTGAACCTACCCTATAAAGGTACAGCAGTGTGCGTGCCATCGGAATAACTTACTGCTGTATGCAGGATCCTGACAGGCTCATGAGACCATGTTGTATAAGCACTAGGTAGGAAAATGCATACACTGAAATTTCTGAATTGCGCTATTTCCTTTTTAAAGGCAGAATGGCGAAAGGCAAGAATATATTGGGGAAGAAGAAGAAGCTGTCAGTGGATGCATCTGAAGCCCCTGTGTTAAAAAAGAAGACGCTGGCTGTGGATGCTTCTGACGCCCCTGTGTTAAAAAAGAAGCTGGCTGTGGATGCTTCTGGCGCCCCTGTGTTAAAAAAGAAGAAACTGGCTGTGGATGCTTCTGACACCCCTGTGTTAAAAAAGAAGAAGCAGATGACCAAGGTCAGTCCTTAACATTATTACAGTAAAGCCCAGGTCTCCAAACCAGTGTTTCCCAACCTGGGTGCCTCCAGCTGTTGCAAATCTACAACTCCCAGCACGTCCGGACAGCCTTCGGCTGTCCGGGCGTGCTGAGAGTTGTAGTTTTGCAACAGCTGGTGGCACTTTACTTGGGGAAACACTGCTCCGAACGGTGAACCTCTAGTGGTGGTAGTTTTGCAACATTTGGAGACCAACAGGTCCTCTGTTGCCATGTGTTAGACCTAAGATGCTGTTGTTAGGGACCCACCATCTTGTCTTTTGTCTTTTTTATGTATCTAAACCTTTCACACACTGAAAATGTCAGCTATTTCCATTCACTGGCCCAGATTTATCAAACTGTGTGAGAGAAAATATAGAGTGATTTTCCCACGGCAGCCAATCACAGCTCAGGTTTCACTTTACCTCAGCTTGTTAGCTGAGCTGTGATTGGCTGCTGTGGGAAAATGTCTCTATATTTTCTCTCACACAGTTTGATAAATCTGGGCCACTGACTCAGCCAGCCACGTTCATTGGAGGGGCCACCATTACACTGCTCAAATAAAATAAAGGGGAACACTTAAACAACACAATGTAACTCCAAGTCAGTCACACTTCTGTGAAATCACACTGTCCACTCAGGAAGCAACACTGACAATCAAGTTCACATGCTGTTGTGCAAATGGAACAGACAACAGGTGGAAATTAGAGGCATTTAGCAAGACACCCCCAATAAAGGAGTGGTTCTGCAGGTGGTGACCACAGACCACTTCTCACCGAGATACTGAGATGAGATCTAGAGATGAGCGAACTTACAGTAAATTCGATTCGTCACGAACTTCTCGGCTCGGCAGTTGATGACTTTTCCTGCGTAAATTAGTTCAGCCTTCAGGTGCTCCGGTGGGCTGGAAAAGGTGGATACATTCCTAGGAAAGAGTCTCCTAGGACTGTATCCACCTTTTCCAGCCCACCGGAGCACCGGAAAGCTGAACTAATTTATGCAGGAAAAGTCATCAACTGCCGAGCCGAGAAGTTCGTAACGAATCGAATTTACTGTAAGTTCGCTCATCTCTAATGAGATCCTCAGACCCCTTGTCCGCTCGTTCCCCAGACCTGAATCCGATTGAGCACATCTGGGACATCATGTCTCGCTCCATCCACCAACACCACGTTGCACTACAGACTGTCCAGGAGTTGGCGGATGCTTTAGTCCAGGTCTGGGAGGACATCCCTCAGGAGACCATCCCCCACCTCATCAGGAGCATGCCCAGGCATTGTAGGGAGGTCATACGGGCACGTGGAGGTCACACAAACTACTGAGCCTCATTGTGATTTGTTTTAAGGACATTACATAAAGTTGGATCAGCCTGTAGTGTGGTTTTCCACTGTGATTTTGAGTGTGACTCCATATCCAGACCTCCATGGGTTGATCAATTTGATTTCCATTGATAATTTTTGTGTGATTTTGTTGTCAGCACATTCAACTTTGTAAAGACGAAAGTATTTCATATACGATTAGTTCATTCATTCAGATCTAGGATGAGTTATCTTAGTGTTCCTTTTTATTTTTTTGAGCAGTCGGGGGGTAGGGAACATCCGTCTGGTGGGCCGCATTAGACCCTTGATATCACTTGAAGGCAGGACTGAAAATTCAGTTAACCTAGGAGCTTTTCATAGCAACATAAACGTACATTAAGTAAATCATAATAATATCGTACATTTTGCGACAAGCAAGGAACATCTATTACAGGATAGACAGGACATATGCGAGTACATGACGGGACATACACGAATGCTTCTTGTCTGATGCCTGCGGGCCGTCTGCCTGTATTGCGGTTACTCAGAGGGCAGTCAGTGCCAGGCATGCTGGGAGTGTACGCATTGCAAAAAGGTTAACATACTGTGGCAAAACCTCGACAGAGCCAAGGGGGCGGAGCCAAGTCACGGCCTGGCACTTTAGCAACTTGGTTCTGGTTCCTTGACACGTGGCCGAGAAATAAAAATCAAATTTTATAAGTTTGGCAACATCAGTTAGAGCCAGGAAAGAGGTGTAACGTGTGGGTCCTAGGCCCCGATGCAAAATCTGCAATAGCGCACCCTGCCTACCATGTGCCATTGATAATTCTGTTGTCTTTCTGTGTTCCAGGGTCTTGCCCCTTACAGTCATATCATACTGTGGGTTACAATGTGACCACACATTGACAGTCATTAGATGCCATGTTGCAGTCCGATATGGCGATCTTCATGTTACCCAACTAATGTCGCCTTATATCCCTGGCCTAACAGAGCTAAACTATACACATTAGATACATGTCAGAGGATACTCCCACCAATTACCTGCTTATGGTGGAGGAACCGCTGAAATCTTATTGCAAGTTTGTTGGACAGCTACAATGTATTAAGAAAGTTTTCAGACCCTTTTATTTATTTATTTTTTTTAGATTTGTTTTGGCCTTGTGCAAAATAAATAAATAGAAAAAATTCCCATCATTCTGTGCCTAAAGGACAAGTATCATGGAAAAAACGTTTCTCTTATCTGTTTGGAGCCCCGGCTCTAATTGACATTGGCGCATCACGACCCCTGCCCAAAGTGGAGGCTGCCACGCCCCCTCTATATAGTTCTATGTGAGAGCAGAAGATTGTGCACAGTACTGGAGGCCGTATCTCCAAAAGGATATATATACTCTAGAGAGAGTTCAAAGAAGATACTAAACTAGTACATGGATTGCAGGATAAAACTTACCAGGAAAGGTTAAAGGACCTTAATATGTATAGAAGAAAGAGGAGACAGAGGGGATATGGTAGAGACTTTTAAATACATAAAGGGAATCAACACGGTAAAGGAGGAGAGGAGATTTAAGAGAAGAAAAACTACCACAAGAGGGCATAGTTATAAATTAGAGGGGCAAAGGTTTAAAGTAATATCAGGAAGTATTACTTTACTGAGAGAGTAATGGATGCATGGAATAGCCTTCCTGCAGAAGTGGTCGCTGCAAATACAGTGGAGGAGTTTAACCATGCATGGGATAAGCATAAGGCTATCCTCCATATAAAATAGGGCCAGGGACTATTCATAGTATTCAGAATATTGGGCAGACTGGATGGGCCAAATGGTTCTTATCTGCCGACACATTCTATGTTTCTCTCCCACAGAGCTATATGGAGGGGGTGTGGCGTGACGTGCCACTGTGAAGGAGAGCCGCGACTCCAAACAGGAGATTGCGGGGGGCCCCAGTGATTGGACCCCCTGCGATCTAAAACTTATCCCCTATCCTTCAGATAGGGGGTACGTTTTTTTTCCCCATGATACTTGTCCTTTAATACCCTATAATACCTATAATATTATACCCTATATGAAAATAGAATTTTAACATTTTTTGCTAATTTATTTAAAAGGAAAAATGGAAATATTGCATTACCATGAGTATTCATACCCTTTACTTAGCACTTAGTTTAAGCCACAGATTTAGTTACTTGCACACTTCAAATATTAGGATTTACTGTCATTCTTCTCTGTTGATCCTCTCAAGCTCTGTCAGGTTTGATGGGGATTGTTGTTGGAGCCATTTTCAGGTTTCTCCAGAGATGTTCTATTGGGTCCAAGTCAAGGCTCTGGTTGGGCCACTTAAAGCATTACTGTCATTAAAAACGACTTTGAACATGTCAATCAGACATGTCAAAAGCTGTTGATCGCAGCGGTTCTTGGTCCTGAGACCTGCTGTGATTGTGAGTTATTAGTTGGGGAAGCATGGAACGTTGCGCTCCACTCCCTGGCGTGGCCGAGAGATCCGTACATTTCTCTGTATAGAAGTCTCTTTAAAGGGGTACTCCACTGCCCCAGCGTTTGGAACATTTTGTTCCAAACGCTAGGTGCGGGCAGCGGGGTTGTGATGTCATGGCCACCCCCTTTGTGACGCCATGCCCCCTCAATGCAAGTCCTCCCATAGACTTGCATTGAGGGGGGTTGTCGTGACATCACGAGGGGCGAGGCCATGACATCATAACCCCACTGCCCGCACCTAGCGTTCGGAACAAAATGTTATGAACGCTGGGGCAATGGAGTACCCCTTTAACCAGAATTACATTTTAAATGTCAGAGCAATGGGTGTGAAAACATATGTCCATACAAAATGTCTATGGCAGTACAGCATGGGTTAAAGCTTCATCCCCTAGGACAAAGCAGATGAGACAGAGGTGAATCAGCAGTGAATTAGTAATTAAGGTCAATAAGACACTATAAATAGAGAATTAAAGGAACAAGACACACAGTCTTACTACTTTAGCTAGAAGAGACTTCTGCTTATCTGATGGTTGCAGCTTCTATATGTTGGACGGTTTTATGTACAGTGAGTGATCCCTTTAATTCACTGACATAGATTTCCCCTTGTATGGCCTGAGACAGTGAGTGATCTGTGTTCTTTGGTCGCTTATGGTATATCAAAAAACCATCGAGGGCTTCACATTGGAAGAAAGGTACTACTGCTCCTGTGGTTTCCAACTGGAAGCCCAACTGTAATGTACAAGTGTGGGAGCTCTACGTAAAATATAAGAGACCTAAACCGAGGATACTGCGTTGCAAATACTCGTGTGCCAAATATATACTGATTAAAAAAATTGAAAAATAGCAGTCCTACTAGGCTAGGAAGAAAATTTAGAATAAGGCAGAATAGAGATAAATAAGAAAGAAAGGAAGGGTCTGATAATAAGATATAAAATATAATTACATTTATTGAATAATACTGTGAGGTCTGGGACAGGGTCCTTGCCGCAGAGAGCTCGCTAAAATAGAATGGTAAAAGTTAGTTATAAACATTTAAAACATGATGTTAAAATAGTATTGCACTTAAACGGTGGGACAATGGTGGGGGTTTATAGTCCAATGTTTGTAATAGGGTATGTCCAATAAACAGTTTTCTCTATCGGCTCCATTGGGGGACACAGACCGTGGGTGTATGCTGCTGTCTCTAGGAGGTGTGACACTATGGTAATAAAAAAAAAAAGTCGGCTCCTCCCAGCAGGATATATATCCTTCAGGCTCTGAGCTAATCAGTTTAAGCTTAGTGTCTGAAGGAGGTGGACATGGGCTGGATTCTCCAGACCAGGTCTTCTGATTTTTTGTTTTCCTAGTATAGGGACGTGTTAATTTTTTTATTCCTTTTTCTTTCCTGTTTTCAGGTGGGGACTCAGGGACTCCGGTTCCCTGTTTCCCCATTGCGAGTAATTCAGTCATTGCGTATATGCGCTGTTCACACCCCTCGCCAACGGTCAGCGCCTGGGTTGGTGCCTCATGGGTCCGGGTCCCCCTATTTCCCTGCTCCCTTCGCTCACGCATAGCAGCCAGGCGTGATGCAGGTAACTAACGCTGACTGAAGACTTCACTGATGCCGCTGCCTTTAAGGATCCCACGGATCCCACGTTAGAATCCTTAGCGAAGTGTGCCTCTCAAGCAGCTGGCTCTTCTCTTCTTCCCATCTTTGCCTCGACATGGGTGTCCAAGGCCCTGTCGGAGTGGTGCCAAAAGCTCCATCAGGGTATCTTAGCGGGATTCCCCCCCCCCCCCCCCCCCCCAGAGGATCTATCTGCTATGGCTCTCCAATGCTCTAAAGCTGGGGACTGTGCGCAGCCTCCATGCAGGCAGCCCGTTGTTCTGCCTTTCCTGTGGGTCACCTAGCGGCTCTCCGCCGCTCTATGTGGCTTAAAGCTTGGAATGCGGATGCCGCTTCCAAAAGGTCTCTCACCGAGCTTCCTTTTACGGGTGGTCGTCTTTTTGGCAAGCGCCTTGATGAGATTATCGCTGAGGCGATGGGAGGTAAGAGTTCCTTGTTGCCTCAAAATAAGGCTTGCCCTACTTCCAAAAGGAAGTCCTTTTCCTTTTGGTCCTTTCGGACCTCTGGCTCCAGCAAAGGGTCCGGGCAGGCGCCTTCGCAGGACAAGAAGGCTCCCTCGTTCCGGGCACGCCCGTCTTGGAAGTCGGACTCCAACCGGTCCGGCCGTTTTGCGGCCAAATCTGGTAACCGCAAACCCACTTCTGCATGAAGAGAGGCCCCCACCCGCGGGAGGTTGTCTCTTACTTTTTCGAGACATCTGGACCTCACACGTTCAGGACTCTTGGGTCAGGGACGTGGTGTCCAACGGTTACCGAATCGAATTCGCCTCCCTTCCGAGGGATCGTTTTTTTCGATCCCGGGCCCCCCGGTCTCCTTCTCTGGCGAAGCAATTTCGAGAGGCTCTCCAGTCTCTGCTTCTCCAGGGGGTTATCGTTCCCGTTACTCCAGGGGAAAGGTTTCGGGGTTTCTCTTCCAATCTTTTTGTGGTTCCCAAGAAGGACGGTTCTGTGCAACCAATCCTAGACCTCAAGCGTCTCAACCGTCATCTTATCCGCCACTTCCGAATGGAATCTCTCCGTTCGGTGGTGGCGTCCCTGGAACAAGGGGAGTTCCTTTCATCGGTGGACATCAAGGATGCCTACCTCCATGTGCCAATATTTCCAGGCCATCATTGGTACCTCCGCTTTGCGGTTCCGGAGGGGCATTTTCAATTCGTAGCCCTCCCCTTTGGTCTGGCCACGGCTCCTCTGGTCTTTACAAAGATCCTTGTGCCAGTGATGGGCCTGTTACGGTCGAGGGGAATCTCGGTGATACCCTACCTGGACGACCTTCTCATCAAGGCTCCAACCAGAGCCCAGACTCTAGAGAATCTGGACGTCACTCTCCACACTCTGGATCGCTTCGGGTGGATTGTCAACCGGGACAAGTCAGTCCTCCGTCCTACCCAGTCTCTAACCTTCCTGGGACTTCGCTTCGACACGGCCTCTGCCCGAATTTGCCTCCCACCGGACAAACGTCTGGTGCTTCGGTCGGGGGTCCGCTCCCAGGTCTCAGTCCCCATCCGCACTTGTATGGAAGTCCTGGGTCAGATGGTGGCAACTATGGAGGCCGTACCCTTTGCCCAGTTTCATTACCGCCCCCTTCAATTGGCGATTCTCTCTCGATGGGACAGGTCTCCTCTGTCCCTCGATCGTCAGATCGTTCTTCCTCGCAGGGTCCGTCAGTCTCTGTTCTGGTGGCTCCGCTCCCCCCTTCTTCTCCAAGGGCGGTTATTTCTTCGCCTTCACTGGCAGGTAGTTACAACGGATGCCAGCCTGTCGGGCTGGGGCGGTGTGTTCAGAGGTTGGACAGTTCAGGGACTCTGGTCTCCCCGAGAGACCCTTCTTCCGATAAACATATTGGAATTGCGGGCGATTCTTATTTGTCTTCTTCATTGGGAGTCCCGTCTTCAGTCACGTCCTGTCCGCGTCCAGTTGGACAACGCCACGGCCATGGCGTACATAAATCGACAAGGCGGCACTCGCAGCTCGGCAGCCATGGCCGAGGTGACCAAGATTCTCACCTGGGCGGAAAGCAAGGTTCCGGCTATTTCGCCGATTCACATTCCGGGAGTGCTCAACTGGGAAGCTGACTTCCTCAGTCGGTCCTCACCCGTCCCCAGCGAGTAGTCTCTACATCCAGAGGTCTTCGCGCAACTCTGCGACCTCTGGGGCATTTCGGACGTGGACCTATTCGCGTCCCGGCACAATCGGAAGATCCTTCCTTTTCTGTCCAAGTCCCGGGACCCTCAGGCTCTGGCCGTGGATGCCCTAGTGATTCCTTGGGTGGGGTTTGCCCTACCCTATCTGTTCCCTCCCCTTCCGCTCCTTCCCAGGGTGCTGAGGAAGCTCAAAACAGATGACGTCCCCGCCATTCTGGTAGCTCCAGATTGGCCCCGAAGGTCGTGGTACGCCGACGTAGTCAGGCTCCTGGACGACGCTCCACTGCGCCTTCCGCTCCGTCCGGACCTGCTCTCTCAGGTCCTCTTTGCCACCCCAATTTACAGTCGCTGCATTTGACGGCATGGCGGTTGAGACCGTGGTTTTGAGGGCCCGCGGGTTCTCTTCCCAAGTCATTCACACCATGCTCAGGGCTCCTCCGCAAGAATTTACCACCATACTTGGCGGTCTTATTTTCGTTGGTGTGAAGCTCAGGACTTATCCCCGGTAACCTTCTCGGTTCCCCGTCTTCTCTCCTTTTTGCAGTCGGGGTTGGAACTGGGGTTGTCTCTCAGTTCCCTTAAAGGTCAGGTTTCGGCCCTTGCTATTCTTTTCCAGCGGCCCCTGGCTTCTAATTCTCATGTCCGGACCTTCCTTCAAGGAGTGGCGCATGCTGTTCCTCCTTATCGGTCACCCTCTCCCCCTTGGGACTTGAATTTGGTTCTGGTTGCCCTCCAGGGTGAACCCTTTGAGCCCCTTAGAGAGGTGTCTCTCCGCCTCCTTTCTTGGAAAGTGGCGTTTCTTGTTGCTATCATCTCCATCCGGAGGGTTTCTGAATTGGCAGCTCTCTCCTGCCGTTCTCTGTTTCTGGCGATCCACAAGGACAAGGTTGTTTTCTGGCCAGACCCTTCCTTTTTGCCTAAGGTGGTTTCGGCCTTTCATCTCAATGAGGACATCGTCCTCCAGTCTTTTTGTCCTGCTCCTTCTCATCCTAAGGAGCGCTTACTACACAAGCTGGATGTAGTTCGGGCGGTTCGGTCTTATCTCTCCATCACTTCTTCGTTTCGTCAGTGTGATTCCTTTTTCGTCCTTACGGAAGGTCGTCGTAAGGGACAACCTGCTTCCAAGGCCACCATTTCTCGGTGGATTCAGTCCGCCATTTCGGAAGCCTATCACTGTAAGGGGAAGATTCCTATTGGGGCATCCTGGGCTCTCCAGAATAGGGCCTCGGCCTCGCAGATTTGCAAGGCGGCTACCTGGTTGTCTTTGCACACTTAAAGTGTTGCAGGCGGCAGTGGATTGGCCGTCTGCCTGACTGCTTATCTGCCCACCCAAGGGACGGCTTTGGTACGTCCCACGGTCTGTGTCCCCCAATGGAGCCGATAGAGAAAAGGAGATTTTTGTTTACTTACCGTAAAATCTCTTTCTCGGAGGATTCTTTGGGGGACACAGCTCCTGCCCTTTTTGGGGTTTTCTTTGGTTCTCTCTCCGAGGGTGTGTTCAGTTATGTTTTTTTTCTTCTGGTTCTCAGACAGTTTTGGGTTTTTTCTTGACCTGTTGGTCTCCTCCTATTGCTCTGGAACTTAAACTGATTAGCTCAGAGCCTGAAGGCGGGTATATACTGCTGGGAGGAGCGGACTTTTTTTTTATTACCATAGTGTCACACATCCTAGAGACAGCAGCATACACCCACGGTCTGTGTGCCCCAATGGATCTTCCGAGAAAGAGATTTTACGGTAAGTAAACAAAAATCTCCTTTTTGCAGTGCTGGAGGCTCGCAGTTACGAGCCCACTAAGTATACTTGTATGTGCAGTAGCGCTGAAGATCTATCCTCTATACCCCGACGGCACAAGGACAAAGTACAAGAGGAAAAATAGATCAGTCAGGCACTTAGTGCCTCTTACCGCTCCGGCGAAAGCAGTCATATGCGCATAGTAGCGCTTAATGGTGATCCGGATTGATGCCTCTCAGCCCCGAAAGCACGGGGAAGGTGTAGGAGAAGTGAAGATGTCCAGTACAGATGGTTATTGCATAGTCCGCTGGAAAAGGTAACATTCGTTTGTAGCGTGTGGCAGCGCTGGATGTCTTTGGTGTGGGATCCCTCTCTACCACGACGGCGCGGGGAGAAGCTGAGAGGGCAGTAAAAGACCAATAGTGGTGGACATATAATCCAAATAGTCCAGACTTCTTGTGCAAAAGCAGTCTTGGACCAGACGCCTTTCGGGGAGCAGCATCCCCTTTTTCAATGGTGGATATGCAAAGACTTTGACACAGTCTTTGCATATCCACCATTGAAAAAGGGGACGCTTTAAATCGATGATCTGCAGCCGTGTCGCCAGGGGGGGGGGAGATAAATAGCCGAAAACTTATACCAGAATATTTGTAAGTTATTGGCATTCGGCCCTAACCTCCACAGAGTATCGGTATTGGCCCTAAAAAAAATCGATATCGGTTGATCCCTACTGGAGGTGATAGCTTTTTGCACCTCCTTTGTCCGAATTTGCAACAGGAAAGTTATATTGCCCTTTCAAGAATCACTTGTGGAGGTCGGAATTCTGATAATTTAGTAATTATTATAGATGCATTTCCCTAAAGATGGTCGTCCTTCATTTAGATGTTTGGTGTGAAGCGCGGTACATGCAGGCTTTATCCACAAAAGGTGTTATACTTTTTGTGATGAGTCAATTCTGACCTTTAAATCCTCTTAAGATCCTTCAATTAGCTTTATATTGCTTACTCATTCTGACAGATCTGACATTAATGTGTCTGGGCAATCTTTATTATTTTCTCTGATAATTATATGCACTTTGGATGTCATCATGTGGATTTGCTTATATTTTTGGAATATTGGGATTAGTTTTATTACCTTGTAATCTGTAACCTGATTACTTTGTAATCAGGTTACAGATCAGATCAGTGCAAATTATTGGCTTTGTAGATAATGTAGTGCAGACGGTTGGTCCCAGTCTCTTCTTGACCTCCCTACCGGCAGACCCATTCTAATGGCTGCATTTCCTAGTCTGGCCTGTAGGGTAAACGTGCGTGCTCTTGTGACGTCATAGCCTTGTGCCCTCATGACGTCATGTCCCCTCAATGCAAGTCTATGGGAGGGACTTGAATTGAGGGGGTGGGACGTGACGTCATGAGGAGCTATGACGCAACGAGCTCCTGGCGCTGGCTACAGTGCTCGGAACAGTTTTTTCCAAACGCTGAGCAGCGGAGTACCCCTTTAAGGCTACTCACCTGTGCTTGAGCAGGATTTTTTATTCCTTAGCAATAGTGTGTGTTCCTGATCCATAATGCTGTATTTGACCTGTGCCTGCTTTCCTAATACTGCCTCTGCCTGACTACTGTGTACTACGCTGACCCTCCTGTGCCTGACCCAAGCTCCTGATTTGAAAGCTTCTGACTTTGCCTGGACTGCAGCTGATGCTGCTATGTTGCTACCACTCTATTGCCCACGCCTGCACCATTTTGACTTTTCTGGCCTGCCGGACAGCTGCAACCCAAACTGGTACCAATCTTGGGAAGCGATCTTTGTACCCTATAGCAGCATAAGGCCAACTTTCTAAGCCTAAAGCTGGATAAAGTGTGAAAACCTAAAGGCTTCTTAGACTCTGCTCCTGAGTCTGGACCAAAGACTGGCATGTTATGCTAGATTTACCCTAAAGTGGTTTCTGCTGGTGATATCTACAGCCAGCTGATCACTGGAGGTTTCTGACACCAATAAGTTGGTGATTGGCAATGCACAAGCTTTTTTCTACCCCCATCACTACTTACCATAGGAACTGCAACACAGGGCTGTCCTAAAGTTGTAATGCCAGACAATTCTACATAGTATTAGACTGTGATCCATTGGGCTCACCAGAGGAAGGGCCTATCCTCCATTTATACAGAACATGTGTATGTTGAAGTTTACTGTTCCAGGATAAACTGTCCATGTGTACATGAGGATCAGCACTATTCCTGGCCATTATATATCCTGTTTTGGCATTTTTAGCATATATTTTCTCTGAGGCTTCATCTATAATTTTCAGTTCTACCAGAGATGGTAGGTGGAACCTTATGTCTGTGTCATCTGACATGCACTGCACACACCCAGCGGAGGAGAACCGTCACGTCTATGTCTCTATACACAGCCTAAAAAACAGCAGCGTCAGCTTGAAAGACATAAAATGAGCAGTCTAAACTGTGTATAAATAATAACTCTACTGAAATCTACCAATGAGGCCACAGAAAGACGCATTAAGCTAAAAATGGTCATTAGGAGTAAGAATATACACATATTAAGTCATTGCATTGTTTATTCTTAATGTTTATGTGACTTATATTATCCCTACTCCCTGTCCACACTTATTGTAGTGAGGGCAAGGGGTTAGACTAGGTAGGGTTGGTCAGGTCAGGTTTTTCACCTGTACCCCAAACCCCCTCCCTTGGTTTTGTGCAGTGCTATATCTGATACCTTTCTGAGCACTGTATCGTGAGGCATTGTTTTTCTTATTATCTTTAATAATAAAATTATACATTTTTAGCTTAATGCGTCTTTCTGTGGCCTCATTGGTAGATTTCAGTAGAGTTATTATTTTGGAAAATTGTCTCCAAGGGCATGTATATTATTGGCTGAAGGACCATATATCTCCTTTTTCTGGTTTTCGTAAACTGTGTATAAAGCCCTGGGGTAAGATCGCTTACTGACTAGTTACTGCTGTCTTTCTCAGTCTCTCTGCACAGGCACAACCCCTCCCATATACCCCCTCCTCCATAGCCTTGTATGGCTTGTAATTTGATCCCTGAGTGTACTACAGCCTGCCTGGTAGGGTGGGGGACGCTTGATAAAAGGAGAAAGAAGCATTTTTATGTACTCAGATTCTCATATTCACTATTGATCAATGCAAGTTCTTTTTTTTAAATGCTTTGCCTATTTAAGGTGTCCACATAAAAACAATGTTGTTCAAACCAGCGGAGTTCCTTGGGACTGGCCAAATTAGTCTGATCCTTTTTATTCTTAAGTGAGATAAGTTACCACCAGAGTTGTCATAACATCTTTTCATAGCACACAGGACACATCAATAAAATCTAATAGGATATTTGTGAATGAACACGTCCAAATGGCCTTCCCTTTTGTTAAAGGGGGACTCTGGCCCCAAGACTTCTTATCCCCTATCCAAATGATAGAGGATAGGATGTCTGATCGCAGGGGTCCCGCTGCTAGGGACCCCCGCAATCTAGCATGCAGTACCCACCTGTAACCACTGCAGAAAGCGTTGGAGGCTCTGTGTTATGCCCCCCGACCACGTGGATGGAGTATCGTGACGTCACGACTCCACCCCCGTGTGACGTCACACCCCGTCCATAACACTGAGAGCCTCCAGCGCTTTGTATAGGGGATAAGATGTCTTGGGGCCAGAGTACCCCTTTAAGCCTGGTCCAGGGATGTGTCACAGCAAGGGCCCGCTGGTAATGTGTTGGGACTTTTGCCGCTCCTGACCCACAATGTCATCAAAAGCCGTAGACCCTTTATTCTAGGGATTGTTTTGGGTCCCAGTAGTTAGACCCCCATTGAGTGTGGCATATCTCGGCATTATTCTATTAATGCTAGTCTTGAAATACCTCAGTAAATTCTCATCACTTTAGCAGTGTTCTGTCACATCCACCAATGGAGTGGCACATTAGTCTTCCCTGATTGCGGCCTGTCTTAGATTCTGTATAGCTCCGATGTTCTCGCCTTACATACTTATACAGCAGCCTGGACAGATTTCCCAGGACAAACTATTTGCAGCTGGGAAAATAGCTACAACTTTGAAGATAGTTTTCTCAGGCAAGAAACAAAATTCCACCCCCAACTGTTCCCTAAGTAAACAGTCAAGGGTACCTTAGACTGTGCAAGTGGCTTCATGAACTTTTGTCGCCTCATTTTACATTTTACAGGTAGAATTTACTTTAGCGCTATTATTGTCGCCATTCCAACATTGTACTGTCAGACAAGAAATGCTTCCCGTCCTCTACTATGCATAGAGGACAACACTCCATGTTAGATGTACTGGGTTCCTCTCTTGAGATCTATTTATCAGTCCGGATTGTGATAGTTAGAATACTTAAATGGGTACTCTCATTAAAACTAATTTTTGCTATTGCACTCCTTATGGTAAATAAAAAAATTGAAGTTTTTCTATCTTTTATATGTGTTTAAAAAAATATGCCACTAGGTGTCTCCCTACTTGTCCAAAGCACATTTCCCCCCATCTCTTACACAGACTTTGGACTCCTGCTTGCCTGGCAAAAGCCAAAACTCAGGAAACGCAGGCTGGAGTCCTGAGGGGTGTGTGTTCACATTGATCTGCTCTGGGCTGTGTGTAGCAGAGTGAGGGAGGAAGTTCTCCCCTGTATGGCTTCAGATGATGTCATGCCTGCTGGGGAACGCCCCTTCCCAGACTGTGAATCTGACTGAGCAGAAAATACAGAGCAATATCAAGGTAGAAAACTAAAAAAATATTAAAAATAAAAGCAGGGGGTGGTTTATCCATGATGGGGACAGGGAACTGGGAGGATTATAAAACTTAACAAAATCATGAGATGACCCCTTTAAAGGGATACTCAGGTGGAAAACCTTTTTTTTTTTTTTTTAAATCGACTGGTGCAAGAAAGTTATACAGATTTGTAAATTACTTCTATTAGAAAATCTTAATCCTTCCAGTACTTATTAGCTACTGAATACTACAGAGGAAATTATTTTCTTTTTGGAACACAGAGCTCTCTGCTGACATCACGACCACAGTGCTCTCTGCTGACATCTCTGTCCATTTTAGGAACTGTCCAGAGTAGGAGAAAATCCCCATAGCAAACATATGCAGCTCTGGACAGTTCCTAAAATGCACAGCAGAGGTCAGCAGAGAGCACTGTGGTCATGATGTCAGCAGAGAGCTCTGTGTTCCAAAAAGAAAAGAATTTCCTCTGTAGTATTCAGCAACTAATAAGTACTGGAAGGATTAAGATTTTTTAATAGAAGTAATTTACAAATATGTTTAACTTTCTGTCACCAGTTGATTTAAAAAAAAAAAAAAAAAAAAAAAAAAATTTCCTTTGTAGTACCCCTTTAAGCAGGGCCTTTACAAGTGACTTGACCTCTTCAGAATTATGTTCAAAACTAGAAAGTTTTTTAAAAACAGCCTTTTATTTATTAGCCTTATAACACAAGGAAATGACTCTTCCTCAGTAGACGCACAATTACTTAAAATGGATGTGAACTGCGATGAGAGCTTTTCTGTCAGGACAGTTTCCATAATAATGTATTTGTTACCACAGATATATTAATAGACTTTGCGCTGACATTGTGTTTTGGCTGTAGAGAGCCGCGATGTCTTACTCTCATTACACATCAAGTAATCGGGACAAGTGGGAGAGACAATTCCTTTCTCTACCCCTTTTTTTTTCTTTTTTCAATAGCGAAGATATGAGAACATTTTTCAGGTCAGAGCTTCAGCTAAATAAGGTTTCTGCAGAGATGTCTATGGAAAGCTGCACAAAGAGTGAACCTGTAGGAGCCGCTCTGTAAGAGTCCTGGAATGGCCTTGTGTATGCCTCTCTGGAGAGAGTCCAGGAAAGTCCTTGTATCTCTCTTCTAAAGGGGCAGTTCTTGGTAGAGTCCTTGTTTTCCAGACAACATTGGTTCCAATAGCCTCTCTGGTGCATGAATAAATATCCATTTTATACATCTTCTATCTGCTGCTTTGTTGACTACAATAGCATAGAAAAGCATAAACGCATAAGGCACACACCAAAATCATATCCCAGTAATTCTTCATTGATACAAACACCATACAGCAATAGAGAGCACACTAATCATAAAAACACTTAAAAACAAGAAGGGCCAGGTCAGGGCCTAAAGGGGGGGCTGTGGCTGACCTGGCCCTTCTTGTTTTGAAATGTTTTCTTGATTAGTGTGCTCTCTATTGCTTTATGGTGTTTGTATCAATAAAGAATTATTGGGATATGATTTTGGTGTGCGCCTTATTTAGGGATCGACCGATATCTTTTTTTTAGGGCCGATACCGATAATCGGTGGAGGTTAGGGCCGATAGCCGATAACTTATACCGATATTCCGGTATAAGTTATCGGCTATTTATCCCCCCGCAACACCGCTGCAGATCATTGATTTAAAGCGGGCGCTTTAAATGAATGCACTGCAGTGGCTTTTGCGGTGCCATAGGCCGCCGCCGCCACCCGCTTCTCTCCCCCTTCCTGTCCTGGGGTCCTGAGTCCTATCACCGCCACCGCTCCCCCGCACCGCTCCGCGCCCCCTACCTTTCGCGTCGCACCCCGTCGCGGGCATTATCGGCTTATTGGCAAGGTAATTGCCGATACCGATAATGCCCAAAATCGTGATTATCGGACGATAATATCGGCCAAACCGATAATCGGTCGATCCCTAGCCTTATTATGTGGTTATTTTTCTATGCTACTGTTTCTATGTAACTTAGAGGATGGCAATCAGCGTCACATGGCAATCAGCCTAACGTCGGCCGCCGCGATGTTCTGCCTCGGCCCATAATAGGCTGAGCGCCATGTGACGCTTCGTTCACATGGAAGTATGAAGAAGAGGACCGATCAGCTGTAGTGGCGCTCCGCGGGAACCCAGGAAGGTGAATGATGGTTTATTTTCATTTTTTTTGCAGCCCGGGCTGAACAGAGCAGGAGTACTCTGCACCAGAGTACTCCTTTAAAGGGGTACTCCCCTGTAAAATATATATTTTTTTATTTTTAAATCAACTGGTGGCAGACAGTTAAACATATTTGTAAATGATACAAAACAGGTATTTAAGTGCACTGCTGTGGTAGATGTAGACAATGACATTGGCTAACCCTCAAAACTGATGTTAAAATTGAGACATTAGCCAGTATATCCTTATATGAAGGACATACCTGAGCCCGCACACCAACGCCAAGGCCAACATAAAGGGTTATTTCCTTTTCATTAAGTGATGCCATATCAATAGGCTATATCATTGCTTCATGATTGGTTGGTTTCTGACCTTTGGGACCTCCACCAGTTGTAAGAATGAATGGGGAAGCAGTACTGTTGTGGTGGATTTTGTGTGCAATGAACTCGAGGGACTGTGCTTTAGTTGTGGTTAAAGAGTACCTGTCCTCAACAAAAACTTTTAATATGTTGTTCATAATCATTAATGAAGAGATATTGTAATATATCTTCATTAAAAAATATTAATATTTATACCAGTTTTTTCATTTTATACTTTTGGCCACTAGGGGTCACTCTTCTATGCCTGGTCTGCAAGCAGCATCCTATGCTTTTCATAGTAAGTGCACAGCTTTTAGGACTAATGCTGAAAGGGCTCTGGTCCTTCCACCGGAGGTTCAGTAGTCTCAGCTCAGGACTCCCAGCCTGTGAGCTACAAGCCTGCACATGCCTCTCATATAACAGCCAGTCACCTCCCCCTCCCCCCTGCTCTGTGTTCTCCCTGCCCCTCACCACATGTTATCTTATACATTGTATTATCTCACTGCACTCCCTGCTCTGTGCCCCCCCCCTGACATTAATCTTAATCACTGCCTCTATAATTGCTCCCACTGCCCCTGGTTCTCAGCATTTACTTTTTAGTGCAGAGAGACACAGGAGAAAGAGAGACAGGCTGCTGTCCCTACCCTGTACTTAGTCTGTATGCAGTGTTTCCCAACCAGGGTGCCTCCAGCTGTTGCAAAACTACAACTCCCAGCATGTCTGGACAGCTGTTGGCTGTCTGGGCATGCTGGGAGTTGTAGTTTTGCAACAGCTGGAGGTTCCCTGGTTGGGAAACACTGCTGCAGAGGGAGAGCAGCATACAGGAAGACTGGCCAAAGCAGAGTCCCAGCCAAGCTTCATGTGACATCATGCCTGCCGGGACCCGCCTCCTTCCACCCCTCAGAAAGACAGTGTTCGTGAGCTAATGAAGAGGGATAAAAAAAGGTATTTCCACAGCGCTTTAAACCTCAATAAACACAGGGATAGGCATAGTTAGAGAAGGGGACAGATGGGAAGGGGGATCAGGGAAAGTTTAGATGATGACGGGTACTCTTTAAGGGTTGCTGTGACAATTCTTGGGATATGGGGGTGGGGGCGGTCAGACAATCACTAATCGTAAAGTCATATCATAATGTGTACCTCTCACAAGATTAACAAAGAAAGAAATAAATGCTCCAGATGTACTCCTTAACTGGTGCTGATCCTTTTTTCACATTTTTATGGCACCTATTTCAATGTTTGTTGCTCTCACTGCATGCAGTTCACTGAGGGGGAGGGTGCTTTCCCCTACTTTCCTTTATATCTCATGTAGGAACTTTCTTCCTTACTCTAAGGGCGGCTGCTGTGTACACTCAGGCTCTATGACACGGGAGCATGCACAGAGCCCTGCTTGTCCTGACCTGTACCTAGACACACAGGCAATAGCTGCAGGGACAAGACCGTGTTCTGGACAGTCAAGGGACCCCTAGTAGTAAGAAGTATGAAGCATTTTTTCCCTAAAAAATACACATTTTTTTTAACCAATGTATATTACAAATATACATCGAGGTCTTGATTTACTATGTAAACCCAACCTGTTTTGTTGGGTTGTGTGCCAAAATGTGGCACAGTGTGCCGCAAATTGTGTTTGCTCCAGAATTTGTGGTGCAGTGCGCCAAAATAAACCTACAAACCTGAGGGGTGTGACCTGTCAGAAAAGGGGCATGGTTTTGTGGAAAAGGGGTGTGTTTTCGCAATCCATCCTATTTACTATTGAATTCACAGAAAAATCCTGTAAGTGAATGGCTGGAAATCTCCATCAAGAAAAAGCTGGTCAGAAAATGTTTCTGTGAATTCCTATACTTAAAGGGAACCAATCAGTAGATTTTAGCATATATAATGCTTGGCAATGTTATATATGCTATATATGGGACATTTGTACCCCCAGGGATGGTGAAGATTTTAAGTTATCAAGTCCTGTCCCATCCCCCCCCCCCCCCCCGGGCCGCCTGGCCAGCTCCGTTAGCTGCGGCTGTGGTCCCGCCCCGATGGCTTGAATGATGGCTCGCGTCACCACTTTGCTCCCTAAGCCTAAACTTGCCACTGTTATGGCGTCCGGCACTGCTACAGTGATATTGCGCACATGAAATCATTGCAGCCAATGCATTTGTTGTCTCAGCACCTGCATTTTGGGCCACTGTAGAATGCTGAGATGGTGATTAATTTAAAGGGGGTATTCAAAGTTAAATCACTTATCCCCTATCCATAGGAGGCCGCAACAAATTTTTTTTTAACAAAAGTAAAATGGTCTGAAACAGCCACTCCTGCATCCCCTCCCTCTTCTCTTCCCTCCGCTCGCCATATACTTATGTGGGCAGCATGTAACCGATCCCTCAGTAAGCTGAGCTCAGTTCTTGAGCTTTTTTTCAGAGTGAATGAGAAGTTTAGGGGAGGAAGGGGGAGCAGAAAAATAACTACCATTTTTGCTTATTCGCTTGTACTATAGATTTATGCAAAGCTTGTTGCAGTGACAGTTTAAAGCCCCTTAAATTGATCTTTTCTAAATGGAACAATTATAAAACCTGAAGTTTATAAGGCAAAGGCTATATAATATTTTCGTAAATTGGGGATTTTATCTCAGTTTTTCAAAATCTGTCTTTTTTTTGCTCATCTGTCTGAAGAATATGGAAAGGAGTGTGTGTGTATTATATATATTTATAACTGTTCCTGAAGAATGCGCTACCTCTGAAATAGAGACTTCATGAAACCTTGTGTGATTGCTCAGACGTGAAGTGGGAACATCTGTCAAGATTAATGAACATCCTATTGATTTCCATATCGTTTCTTTTCATATCTTAAATGATGTTGTTCAAGTGCCAATTCGCCGCCAGGATTTTATCCTTTGTGAAAGGTGTAGCCGGTGGAATACCGTGGAGCACTGCCTCATGTCATCATCCCGGGTGAAGAGCTGCACATACTGTGCAATTGGGGCACGGCACTTCTCTCGTGTCACCAAGGATGGACGAAGACGGATGACCCACAAGGAATTTCCGTTGCGCAACCTCATGAGATTTATTTGTCTTTAATATAAAATATTTGCTCAGCTGCTTTCAAAGCCACCACATATTTTTTTGCAAAGGGAATAGAAAATTATGTAAATTTCCCAGCATGTCCTATCTGTGATAGAAGCAGCCTGTTCTTCTCATGTGCTGCATCTTGTTGGTGGAAATGTTTAACAAGTTTGGGTGGAAATTCATGAAGCTATTGGGCGACAGAAGGCGATCCATAAAAAGACGCAAGATTGAAGTGTTAATGTGTAATGTGCATCATGTGTTACCAGAGACATGGATCACTTCAACATTTGGTTGTATGTTATGTAACCGATGTCTTAAAGGGCTAGTACAGGTATCCTAACCGAGTTCTTGGAGTTAAGATTGAGAAAGTTTGGATAGACGTACTGAATACAGTTTACAGCAATGTTTCTGCAAGCTATCTGCGATGCACGCTAAGTCATGCGGATGGGAAAAACATGAAGATCCCTGTGGGGTGGTGTAGACAAACCATCCATTCTACCTATGGCCATGATGGCTGAGATCACCTATTGGGCAAATTTTAGTAGTGTTTACTGTGGAGATGCTACTGCTACAGCAGGATAGCCACAGATTGGAAAACACTGGTATAGTATGTAACGTTGTAAAATGTTGTAATCTCTTGTATTGTATTCATGTAGGTTATGTGAATAGGCAACTTGGAACCTGTGTAAATTAGAATGAAGGACAAATTTTCGAAGGTGCTTTGGATTTATCCTTACTAAGATATAGACACACAAAATGTGTCAGCAGATCGGTGCATCTAATCTGCCCCTATTTTGGTTGTGCGCTCCACCTATTCCTTTAGGTGGTTTTAAGTAGGGAATAGCTGGATCCTATATACCCACAATTTGTAGGCTTATTGCGAGCCCAATAGGCGCATATCTGGTACTTAAGTGTTAATAAAAAAAAATAAAAAAAAGGATTTAGAGGAGTACTCCGGCACGCACTTTTTTCCTTTTATCCCGTCCGGGCTGCAAAATAAAACACACTTTCTCTTACCTGCCAATGAACCCCCGGAGCTCCGGTACACTCCGGTACAGGTGTTCGGTCCCTGGGCTGTATTCTTCTTACTTCCTGTTAGCCCGGCACGTCACACGGAGCTTCAGCCTATCACCGGCCGCAGCGATGTCCCGCCTCGCCGGTGATAGGCTGAAGCTCCGTGTGACGTGCCGGGCTAACAGGGAGTAAGAAGAATACAGCCCGGGGACCGAACACCTGTACCGGAGTGTACCGGAGCTCCGGGGGCTCGTTAGCAGGTAAGAGAAAGTGTGTTTTCTTTTATTTTGCAGCCCGGACGGGATAAAAGGAAAAAAGTGCGCGCCGGAGTACTCCTTTAAGTTTTGCAGTTAAATTAACAAACACCACCCACAGTGGAACAAGATAGAACATATACAACAAGCTCCATAGGTCCCAGAGACCGGCTTCAGCACAGTGACAGAAATTTTCAGTATACAGAAAACTGCGCCAGTTAAACAGATGGGCTCATCTGAGACTCAACCAGAGGAAGCCCAAAACACACCAAGTTCAGGGACAGTGTCCATCAGGGACAGTGTTACCTCCACCCCTAAATATCTAAAATGGGAAACCATTTGCACCCCTGCTGGAAGAGAGGCGGAAAGGGCGACTGCAGACAAAAGTGCCATTAGGGAGGATTTAGCCCAGTTGACCCGCAAGCCCGAAATTGAATTAAACCGGTCAAGTAGATCAATAAGGGAAAGGAGAGAACCCCCAGCATCCGCTAAATATACCAGAGTGTCATCTGCATAAAGGGAAACCTTCTCTACAATAGACCCCCTGGGAATACCACAGATAGTAGGGTCTCTTTGTATGGCTGCTGCCAAAGGCTCCACCGCGAGTGCAAAAAGGAAGGGAGATAGCAGGCACCCTTGCCTCATCCCACGACCCAGTAGAAAGGAAGCAGAAACATCCAAGTTAGTGTGAATACGTGTCCTAGGACTATTATATAGCAAGCAAACCCAAGCACAGAATCAGGGCCCAAACACACCCAGCACCTCCCACAGATAAGGCCACAACAGCGAGCCAAAGGCTTTGTAAATATACAGACTAACCACCACACCAGTAGGAAAGCCCTCCCCTACCGCTGCTATGTTGAGTTGCAGATGCATCACATTTACATCAGTAGCCCTACCTGGCATAAATCCAGTTTGGTCAGGATGAAAGAGTTAATGACCACATATAGGTGAGTAGCCAGCACTCTTGCCAAGATCTTAATATCAACATTCAAAAGGGAAATAGGTTTATAAGAATCAGGCAGCAAAGAGTTTTTCCACTACAATCAATGCCACCCTCAGAGAGTCTGGAAGAGCATCTGCAGCAGCTATCGAGTGAAACAATTTAAGGAGTATAGGGGCCAGTCGCTGCTCATTCATCCTATACCAATCATCTATCATCCCATCTAAACCGGGGGTCTTCCCATGAGGAATATCACGTATAGCCTGTTCCACCTCTTCAACTGTAAAGGGGGCATCTAACACATCCGCCTGAGCACGACTAAAGAAAAAAATTAACCCAGGGGCCAGCATACAAAGAGTAAAATTCCCTAAAGACAGAGTTAATCAACTGGGGGTCAACCACCACAGCACCATCACTATCCGTAATACAAGGGATAGAGGCAGCAGGGCGACTAGCCCTTGCTAAATACGCCAACAGTTTACCATTCTTATCTCCGAATTCAAACAGGTCAGCCTCTCTATTCGCTAACACCAACTGGACCCTATATTTAACAACCAACAGAGATCTCTGAACTTTGGCCCTCACCCTCCCATTCTCAGGGGATGGGTTCCTAACATACTCTGCCTCCAGAACACTCACCTCCTGACCTAATTTTCCTCCTAACCGTGGCTTAGTATGCATCCCATTGAACCAAGGGGTCAGGATAAGAGCCATTATTAATAATAATAATAATAATTTTATTTATATAGCGCCTACAGATTCCGCAGCGCTTACATTTATGGGGTACAAACAAAGACAATACTCCGCATGGGCAACCCCCAGAGCCTCCACAACTGCCCTGGCCTTCAACCAGCCAGGGTGCATGCGCCAAATACTGGAAGGGGGACTAGGGCCTAAATGCAGGACTACCAGTACAACAGGGTGGTCTATTTGATGTTGTATCCTCTCGCCTGAGAGTGGTGGATGGGGCCTCTACTAAGTTCTTTACTTCTCCGACTGATGCTCTTCACTGGGTGGATGCAGCCCCCCGTCAGACCTCCGGATTGAACTGTCCTGGACTAAGTTGCTTAAGACTGCTCTCAGGGAATTTCTTTAGATAGTGGTAAGGGAGCTAGATTTTGTTTAGGGTCTCCAAAGGTTCCAGTCTCCCTAAGGTCTCTGGTGTCTTCAGGATGGCCGAGGGTCTAGAAGGGAGATGATCTAGGGGGGGCCCCCTTACAGCTCACTGCCACACCGCCCGGTCACAGAAGGTCACCTGCCCAGCCCGCACCAGCTCCGGACCTCCGCCTCACTCCACCAACCAGCGCCACAGGTCAGTCACCGGAAGCCTCCTGCGCCACTCGGAGCCACCAGAGCCGAATCGCCAGCAGCACCCCGCTCTCCTGGACCCGGAGGGACCGAAGATAAGAGGACCGGCAATGAAAGGGTAAGTTTTCAGGGCCATGCCCCCTTTAGTGTTTGTTTGTATTGTGGAGATTGTTAGAAGCTATGGTTGTGAAGGGTTTTCAGCTTTTGACAACTCTTTCAAGGAAAAGCATTTGTGTGTGTGTATGTGTTTCTTTTGTTTTAGATTCTGTGTAAAAAGCTAAGATGCTATTAGTCAAAGTCTTCTTGGAAGTAATTATGTTAAAAGCAAGGCCATCATTCGCCTAGGTCAGAGTTTTCCTTCCTAAGGTTCTCATTTTGGTAATTATTTACATTGGGCACTTATGAATGGACATAATGGGGTCTTCTCATGTCCTTAAAATAACTTTATGTACTGGAATAATCTATTATGTATGTTATTACCACTATTACCCTAGTTACCTGGGTCATACTGAAGAATTACTAATGTGCTACCGTCATGAGAAAGGGGCTTCTAATTACAGGTGATAAGATGTCTGATTGATTAAGGGACAGTAGTAACCAACCTTACATCTGCGCCAATTACAAGAACTGCTTCTGTGGTTACCCGCGGATGTGCATTACCGGAACCAGCTCTCTGATTAACTAGGTTTAAAAAAATCTGCTCTGAACGAATTGATCTCTAAGATCCCTGCTGCCTCTAAATGCTATATGTGGTTTAGTATTTGTAGTACTTTTTGTCATCTTCTAACTACACTGCTCAAAAAAATAAAGGGAACACTAAGATAACACATCCTAGATCTGAATGAATGAACTAATCGTATGAAATACTTTCGTCTTTACACAAAAATTATCAATGGAAATCAAATTTATCAACCCATGGAGGTCTGGATATGGAGTCACACTCAAAATCAAAGTGGAAAACCGCACTACAGGCTGATCCAACTTTGATGTAATATCCTTAAAACAAGTCAAAATTAGGCTCAGTAGTGTGTGTGGCCTCCACATGCCTGTATGACCTCCCTACAATGCCTGGGCATATGTCCTGATGAGGTGGCGGATGGTCTCCTGAGGGATGTCCTCCCAGACCTGGACTAAAGCATCCACCAACTCCTGAACAGTCTTTGGTGCAACGTAGAGTTGGTGGATGGAGCGAGACATGATGTCCCAGATGTGCTCAATCGGATTCAGGTCTGGGGAATGGGTGGGCCAGTCCATAGCATCAATGCCTTCCTCTTGCAGGAACTGCTGACACACTCCAGCCACATGCAGTCTAGCATTGTCTTGCATTAGGAGGAACACAGGGCCAACCACACCAGCATATGGTCTCACAAGGGGTCTGAGGATCTCATCTTTGTACCTAATGGCAGTCAGTCTACCTCTGGCAAGCACATGGAGGGCTGTGCGCCCACCCCAAAAAAATGCCACCTCACACCATTACTGACCCACCGCCAAACTGGTCATGCTGGAGGATGTTGCAGGCAGCAGAATGTTCTCCACGGTGTCTCCAGTGTGAACCTGCTTTCATCTGTGAAGAGAACAGGGTTCCATTGGTGAATTTGCCAATTTTGGTGTTCTCTGGCAATGCCAAATGTCCTTCACAGTGCTGGGCTGTTAGCACAACCCCCACCTGTAGGCGTCGGGCCCTCATACCACCCTCCATGGAGTCAGTTTCTGACCGTTTGAGTAAACACATGCACATTTGTGGCCTGCTGGAGGTCATTTTGCAGTGCTCCTCCTTGCACAAAGGCAGAGGTAGCGGTCCTGCTGCTGGGTTGTTGCCCTCCTATGGCCTCCTCCACGTCTCCTTATGTACTGGCCTGTCTCCTGGTAGCGCCTCCATGCTCTGGACACTACGCTGACAGACACAGCAAACCTTCTTGCCACAGCTCGCATTGATGTGCCATCCTGGAGAAGCTGCACTATCTGAGCAACTTGTGTGGGTTGTAGACTCCATCTCATGCTACCACTAGAGTGAAAGCACTGCCAGCATTCAAAAGTGACCAAAACATCAGCCAGGAAGCATAGGAACTGAGAAGTGGTCTGTGGTCACCACCTGCAGAACCACTCCTTTATTGAGGGTGTCTTGCTAATTGCCTATAACTTCCTGTTGTCTGTTCCATTTGCACAACAGCATGTGAAATCAGTGTTGCTTCCTGAGTGGACAGTATATTTTGGTTGATCTTGATTGTTTCGTTTTACATTTTTTTTTTTTTCTTTCTAACTTGACTCTCCTTTTCTATAAATTCTTAGTGTACCCCCTGAGACAGTGTCTTTTGAAATAATGAGCCGGTTTCTGAAACATTTGATCATTGTTATTTATTTGTTCACTCCCATGAGCACTTCCCTCTCTACTGCTAATACCTCTCCCTATACATCCATGAGCACTTCCCTCTCTACTGCTAATACCTCTCCCTATACATCCATGAGCACTTCCCTCTCTACTGCTAATACCTCTCCCTATACATCAATGAGCACTTCCCTCTCTACTGCTAATACCTCTCCCTATACATCCATGAGCACTTCCCTCTCTACTGCTAATACCTCTCCCTATACATCCATTTCCAACCAGTGTGCCTCCAACTGTAGTTAAACTACTAATCCCAACTTACCCAGAGAGCCATTGGCTGTCCAGGCTTGCTGGGAGTTGTAGTTTAACAGCGGCTAGAAGCACACTAGTTGGGAAACACTGACGTCTCATTTCCTATTAAAATAGCTTTATTTAAGAAAAAGGAACTGACCATACGGGACAACTCTGAGTAGAATAGCTATCAAAATGTAACAAGTTGGCAGCAATTTTAGTCCAGTAACCTTTTGTAGCTAGAACGCCATCCTTAACGTAATGCGAAACGTCTCGGAAATCTAGTTAGAAGGGGTGTGTAAAGAACGTGAAGGACATGTTCATGTCATTACCATTTAGGTATGAGATTAAATAAAAAAAAGTCCTTTTCCATGGACACTTTCCGATTCAGGTGGTCGATTCTAAGATAGCTATACAGAAACTACATGAATAAGTAGATAGGATAATGAATAAGTACATGGATCCGTTTACGATGGCTCTCTTGTTCTGCTGTTGGCCTAGGAAAGGAAGCTTAAAAACGTGCAATCTTAATGTAAGGTGGATTTGCTGTTTAAGATACAGTTTCCGTTCTCTTATCCTGCCCCCATCTAAGGTATGGTACCAGGAGGATCGCTTGATTGGTATCCTCTAGCTTGCAGTTGTCAAAAATGTCAAAATGTCATTTAACCCATTGATCCTATATGTACAATATATTTCATGCATTACAGTTTGTCAGGTATTGGCCATTTCTAGTTATATTTCCGTCACCAGTTTTGTATTTGGAATTAAGAAATGTAGATTCCTCTGACCTTATAATTATAGAAGAACATGTATGTAGAAGAATAAAGAAAATCCATACTGGAGCGTGCATCATGTCGTGCTGACTGATCGACATTTCTACAGCCAAATTGATATTGAAGTGGGTATTACTGACATGACATCGTATGTTTCTAAGGCAACTTCTCAATGACAGGTAGAATTTTCTCTCCCTGGGAAAAAGTATTGATCGTTTCTATTTCTTGAGACTTCTTTACGCAGGTTATGAAAACTTTGCTTGGGAGATAGATATAAATGGATTTTGTATGTCGGTGTGTGTGTTAAGGGTTTAAAGAGGTTGGTCAGGATTTAAAAAAATATAGCTGCTCTCTTCTTTAAAACAGCGCCACACCAGTTGACGGGCTGTTTGCGGTATTGCAGCCCAGCCCCACATTAATCTTAGTGGAGCTGATCTGCAATGGGTTTACAGGTAGAATTTTGGTCAGTCTTTGGTCCTCACTTTTAGCTCACTTTAATTTTAGTATTTTTATACTAAAGCTCAACCAACATGGAGTAGTGTGTAATGTCCAAATAAGTCAATAAAACCCCAAAACTTAAAAACTACAATAAATGTTATACAACATATAAATCTTTATTCAGAATTCACATTAAAATAATACACAAAGTGAAATGAAAAACATAAAAATTGGCATCAACAACTGGTTACCTCAGGAGCGCATTCCCAGTCAAGGTATAGAACGTAAAAGGGGAAGAAAGTGGGAATATGGACATACATACACTACTTTTCATGAAATAACCCTACCACTAATAAAGAGCATAAAGCCAATGTAATCATAATTAGTACAGAACAGCAAGTAAGTACAAAAGATCCCAGCATGTGTCATAGATATCAACCTTACTCAGGGAGGTGCACACCCCAACGCACGTTTAGCTCGACTGAGCATCGTCAGGGGACGTGCCATGCCCCCTGACGAAGCTCAATTGAGGGAAACACGTGTTGGGGTATGCACCTCCCTGGGTAAGTGGGGGTACTTGGGTAGAAATCTTTTTTTTTTTTTTTTTTTTTTTTTTTTTTAAATCAACTTGTGCCAGAAAGATAAACAGATTTGTAAATTACTTCTATTAAAAAATATTAATCCTTCCAGTACTTATTAGCTGCTGAATACTACAGAGGAAATTCTTTTCTTTTTGGAACACATAGCTCTCTGCTGACATCATGAGCACAGTGCTCTCTGCTTAGATCTCTGTCCATTTTAGGAACTGTAAAGAGCAGCATATGTTTACTATGGGGATTTTCTCCTACTCCGGACAGTTCTTAAAATGAACAGAGCTGTCAGCAGAGAGCTCTGTGTTCCAAAAAGAAAAGAATTTCCTCTGTAGTATTCAGCAGTTAATAAGTACTGGAAGGATTAAGATTTTTTAATAGAAGTAATTTACAAACCTGTTTATCTTTCTGGCACCAGTTGATTTAAAAAAATTTTTTTCCACTGGAGTACCCCTTTAATATCCATGACACATGCTGGGACTTTTTGTACTTACCCAGGCAAGGTACTATGAATAGCAAGTAAGTACAAATTTTTTTTTTTTTAAATCAACTGGTGCCAGAAAGATAAACAGGTTTGTAAATTACTTCTATTAAAAAATCTTAATCCTTCCAGTACTTATTAGCTGCTGAATACTACAGAGGAAATTCTTTTCGGAACACAGAGCTCTCTGCTGACATCTCTGTTCATTTTAAGAACTGTCCAGAGTAGGAGAAAAACCCCATAGCAAACATATGCTGCTCTTTACAGTACCTAAAATGGACAGAGATGTCAGCAGAGAGCACTGCGCTCATGATGTCAGCAGAGAGCTCTGTGTTCCAAAAAGAAAAGAATTTCCTCTGTAGTATTCAGCAGCTAATAAGTACTGGAAGGATTAAGATTTTTTAATAGAAGTAATTTACAAACCTGTTTATCTTTCTGGCACCAGTTGATTTAAATAATTTCCACCGGAGTACCCCATTAATATCCATGACACATGCTGGGACTTTTTGTACTTACTTGCTATTCATAGTACCTTGCCTGGGTATTTGCTCCTTTTCACTTTGTGTGTTATGTGAATTCTCAATAAAGATTTGAGAAACATTTAATAGCTTTAAAACAGGGTTAGATACATTCCTGGAACAAAATAACATTAATGCTTATGCAGAATTATAAAACTACATCCCTTCCCCTTATCCCCTTACACCCTTCACTGCAATCCCCTGGTTGGACTTGATGGACGTATGTCTTTTTTCAACCATACTAACTATGTAACTATGATTTATGTTTTGTATAACTATTGTTGTAGTGTTAACATTTTGGGGTTTTATTAATTTTTTTAGTATTTCTATCCCAAACTAGCAGAGAGAGGATTTAGAAAGTCTAATAATCTAGTACTAGTTTCCAGCACAGAACTGCTACGTAATGTGGAATTTCCCAAGACCCTCACCAATAAATAAATTAGTCTTTTTAAACATTCTATAAAACAATTTTCTCAGATTTTGTCTTTAATGTTTTATATTGTGGTGTCTTCCAGAAGTTTCTGTCTTGGCTTATGAGCTTCGTATACTTTTCTTTGACCTTTTTATCCAATATCAATAATCCAGCACCTGTCGGGTCCCAGCTGAATTAAAGGAATTTTCCTGGTTATAAATAACGTTATACGCACACATATACGTTATGATGTGAAGGGCTGGGGTAGTCATGGGAATGTTTTTATAGTTATATATATATTAATGCACAGCTAATCAACAGTAATGACACATTGACTGTGAATGTCAGATATAGATATTCCCAGGGGTCCGGGGGCTACATTGTGGGGAAAATAAGGAACAAACAGAATGATTCCTGTGTTTTCTAAGATGAGAGCAGAGGCCGTCCTCTGGCATCGCTACATTCTCATGACATTGTAAAAGAATAATCTATCGGCCCCATTAGAGACCCAGCCATTCCTGACAGGCAAATTGTATTCACATTTCCTCTTAAAACTTGGAGTGGGTCGCCAAAAGTGAATGAAAGTGAATTTGTTACCCTTGTATCCCAGATTTCTGCACACGCTCTGCTTTGCACAAATGTAAAAATTTTTTTTTTCAAAAAAAGAGGGTGGGTGTTGTGAACCCTGTTGGATTTAACATTATTCATGCTAGAAATTGGTGTGAAGTACATCAAAAAATCTATTCTGGCTCATAGCTGCAGTGGAATTCTAAGTCTGGAGAAATAAAAAATGCAGTGTGGTTATTGAGATGGTTTTGCCTCTTATATCTGGTGCATCTTACTCCAATGTACTGTAGAGACTCTGTGGTCAGTCTAAAAAAAAATAAGGGGGAAAATAAGAATTTTACTATATGCTATTTTATGCTATGTTAAGACCAACGCATGAAACACTTGTCTTTATAAATTTCCTCCTTAATGTGCATTAATGCATGAGCACTTTATTACTTTGTCTAAGTGCTGTTTATACTGGGAATTCAGTATGTACAGAAATACAGTATATTTTTTTTACTACTACTATAAACAATAAAATAACAGAACAATATATGTCCTACAACATGTTTTGTTGAAGCTACAGCTTCATCAGTGTATGAGATATAGTTGAGATTATACTTGTCTGTTTCATTCCCTTGATGATGATGATTATTTGGCGGTGAAACATGTTGTGGGAACACAGAATGCATTGTCATTTTAAAATTCATAGTAGTAGTGACTTATATGTGAGGTGACTGGAAAGTCCGGACACCAGTGCACCATTTTGTGATTTCCCATTGGTTGCCCCCTCCCGTAGGCTTGCATTGAGGGGCGGAGCGTGATGTAACACGGGGGCAGAGGCGTCACGTCACACGCCGCCGGCCCTGCGGCCTACCGTAATCAGACCCGGAGCGAACACGCTTCGGGGACTGATTACAAATGGGGTGCCGCGTGCATGATCACGGACGCCCCAGCTGCGGGACTCCTGCGATCAGGCATCTTATCCACTATCCTTTGGATAGGAGATGAGATGTGTAAGCACCAGAGAACCCCTTGTTTGAATGCAACAAAATGCATGAAAAATTATTGCTGAACAGAACCATAATTTTACTGGTAGAACAGAATACAGACATGTAGAACAGACATGTAGTTCCAGGCCCGTGGCAGGTGAATCTTTCAGAGATTTAGCCCAGTATCGGGCAAGCAGGGCAGGGACAGACCGACTTCCCCCTTATTCTTATTTAATATTTAATACCGGCGTGAGGCGCAGGAGCGGATGCAGACTTGCATGGGCATGCTTGGAGTTGTAGTTATCTAGTAACTAAATGCAACTTCCATCATTTTCTGGCACCTAAATTAGAGTAAAATGCACCACATAAACTGGAGAAGCAGAACACCCCCTCAGTAACACAGCGTTGTTCAGTGTTTTCCAATCAAAAGACTCCTATGAAGTCCCTACAAAGACTACAAAATTGTGATTAAAATATTTGTAAAAGTGCGTATATATATATGTGAATAAACCCCTTTCCTAATAAGTTTCCAATTTTCTTTAAATAAAAATAATGTACAAAAATAAACGTAAGTGGTATCGCTGCATGTGGAAATGTCCAGACTATTAAAATATGATAATTAAACCGTACGGTGAACGGTGTAAATGTAAAAAATAGTCCAGGATTGCTCATTTTTTGGTCACTTCATATGAGAATTTTTTTTTATAAGGTGATCAAAAAGTTACATAAATGGTTCCGATAAAAACTAAAGATCACGGCACATAAGATTGCCCTCATACTTCCCTGTATATGGAAAAATTTTAGTTATAGGGGTCAGATGAGGGTGTTTGCCTCGGGTGTAAAAGGAGCTAGCCACAGCTCTCCAGCCGCTAATAGCCTGGCATGCTGCGATCTCTGTGACCGCTATTAAACCATTAGATCAGCGCTGTCTAAGTTGACAGCAGTGTCTAAAGGGATCTTATATCCATCCCTGGTGGTCTAGTGGGGGGAATCGTACTATTTTGGTTGAAATTATTTTATCTACCAGGACAAGTGGATTTTCTTTTGGGACAAGTAGATTGTGTTCCGCTTTAGTTCTTTGGACAAGTAGTTTTTTTTTCAAATTTCCACACCCCTGTAGAATACAGCATACTTGTGACTACATTCTGCCTTCTTTGTTTCCCAGTGTGCCATAACATGCTTTTCTGTCCTTGAAAATGTATATGCCTGTCATCAGTGTCACCCGTACTAACCTGTTGTACAGGCTTGTAGTGCGGGTGACACCGTCGGGCACCAAGCTGCTAATTTACATAAACAGAAAATAAAAATAATGTTACAACAGAGCGATGGACCCTCTCGAGTAGTAATGTCACTCGCACTACTCGCCTGTACAATAGGTCGGTGCGGGTGACACTGATGACAGATTCCCTAGAGTCACTGATAAAAGGTTTGGAGAGGTTAATGTATCCCTCTCTTATGGGTGAAGAAAAAGGATTTGAATTGCATTCCACAATTTTCCTTAATGGAATTATTTTATTTTACATAAAGAAATGTATATGTTAATGTACATATTAACATACAGAATAAGCCATACACTTAAAGGGGTACTCCACTGGCCAGCGTGGAAGTAAATGTTCTGAACACGGTTTTTCGCACCTCAGGGTTCGACCATGCCCCCTTGTGATGTCAAGACCACGCCCCCCGAATGCAAGTATATGGGAGGGTGTGTAATTGCTGTCACGCCCCCTCCCATAGATTTGCATTAAGGGGGCGTGGACAAAAAAGTCACACGTGCCCATATGACCTCCCTACAACGTCTGGGCATGCTCCCAATGGGGTGGCGGCTGGTCTCCTGAGGGATGTCCTGCCAGACCTGGACTAAAGAATCCGCCAACTCCTGGACAGTCTGTTGTGCAACATGGCGTTGTGGGAAGGAGCGAGACATAATGTCCCAGATGTGCTCAATCAGATTCAGGTTTGGGGACCCAGTCCATAGCATCAATGCCTTCCTCTTGCAGGAACTGCTGACACACTCCAGCCACATGAGGTCTAGCATTGTCTTGCAATAGGAGGAACCCAGGGACAACAGCACCAGCATATGGTCTCACAAAGGGTCTGAGGATCTCATCTCGGTACCTAATGGTAGTCAGGCTACCTCTGGCAAGAACATGGAAGGCTGTGCGGCCCCCCAAAGAAATGCCACCCCACACCATTACTGACCCATCGCCAAACTGGTCATGCTGGAGGATGTAGGAGGCAGCAGAACATTCTCCACGGCGTCTCCACACTCTGTCACGTCTGTCAGTGTGAACCTGCTTTCATCTGTGAAGAGCACAGGGCACCATTGGTGAATTTGCTAATCTTGGTGTTCACTGGCAAATGGCAAATGTCCTGCACGGTGTTGGGCTGTAAACACAACCCCCACCTGTGGACGTTTGTGTGGACACATGCACATTTGTGGCCTGCTGGAGGTCATTTTGCAGGGCTCTGGCAGTGCTGCTCCTGCTCCTCCTTGCACAAAGGCGGAGGTAGCGGTCCTGCTGCTGGGTTGTTGCCCTCCTACGGCCTCCTCCACGTCTCCTGATGTTCTGGCCTGTCTCCTGGTAGCGCCTCCATGCTCTGCACACTGCGCTGACAGACACCGCAAACCACCTTGCCACAGCTCCCATTGATGTGCCATCCTGGATGAGCTGCACTACCTGAGCCACTTGTGTGGGTTGTAGACTCCATCTCATGCTACCACTAGAGTGAAAGCACCGCCAGCTTCCAAAAGTGACCAAAACATCAGCCAGGAAGCATAGGAACTGAGAAGTGGTCTGTGGTCACCACCTGCAGAACCACTCCTTATTGCGAGTGTCTTGCTAATTGCCTATCAGTTCCATTCGCACAACAGCATGTGAAATTGATTGTCAATCAGTGTTCTTCCTGAGTGCACAGTGTGATTTCACAGAAGTGTCATTGACTTGGAGTTACATTGTGTTGTTTAAGTGTTCCCTTTATTTTTTTGAGCAGTGTATAATTTGCATCACAATGTTGGTGCAGTGCTTACTCCCTTTTGGCAGAGAACATTTTGTATTTGGTTACCGGGGACTTTTTTGTCCGATCTTCAGATCTTTACATGAGAAATTTTAGTTGCCATGGACATCCAGATCGCTATTTTAAGTCCTGGTCTCTGGAACCAATTACGAGCTCTGAGATACGGAGTTTTGCTTAATTCATGTTTGTTATAATTGGAAAGGAATAACCTGAGAAAATGAGAGGTTGCAGAGTTCACCCTGAATGTGTTCTGCTTTTAGCGCTGGAATATCAGTCATAGTAGATCAGCATCTTCTGCACCGAATGACCGTGTTGAATACCTTTGGGGCTGTGTCCTTCCAAGACAACTCAATTAACCACAAGTTAACCTTAGCACTTAAGATCTATCAGCATTTCTCTCGCTTCAGATATAAAGCTGCAGTTCTGCAGCTATAGGAGTCATGGATTCGTCCTACATAGAAAACAAATCTGGTAAAACAGACCGCAATGACAATGAGATAGTTATCATTATAGTGTCAGTCCTGTAAGGGGTATTATGATGTAGAAAGCCCATTTTCAAATACTCAGTAAAATCTGAGGCAATATAGGGAGTCCCAATGTGAATATTGACTAGGTAAAGAGGATAACCTTCTTAAAGAGAACCTGTCACTAAATAATCTTTTCTAAACTACCTCAGGCTATGTTCCCTAACTACTCCAAACACTCCTCCCACCTTTTAGAAAAAAAATTCAGAGCTTTAAAAAGCTGTGTATCATACCTTTCTTCTTGCTAACATAGTGAAATCTTCTAGCAGAAGAAAGTGGAAGCCTGCTGGGGGACCACTTCTGCCCTCACATGGTTGCAGAGGTGTAATGAATGGAAGACCTCAAGCTCTGTGCAGCAGCTTTCAGTCTGTGCTTCTTTCAGTGAGGTTCTTTGCAGTTGAGTCTGTGCAGCTGCTTTCAGTGAGGCTCCTTGCAGCTGTCAATCAAGCTTCGTTCAGAGAAACATTTCCTGAGTTTGGTCTCCTGCCATTAAAAGCAGGAGACCAAAATCTGAGATTTTAACCAGACTGAATGTGTTCTGGCCAGAAAACAGAAAAGCTAACAAACCGTTTTTGTTTGTTTAATGGAAGCCAATTACAAAAGTTATTTATTTGGCATAAGGAATCAAATATTAAAAACCATGTTTAATGACAGTGCCCATTTAAAGGGGTATTCCCATCCAAGCATGTATAGAATATCCACAGGATATGCTATAAATGTCTAATAAATGCAGGTCCTGCTTCTGAGGACATGTTAGATAGAGATATATATATCTCCAAGATGGTAATACCCCCCATAGGGGTACGTCACATTAAGGCTACTTTCACACTATAAAGCTCCGTTACAAACGGACGTTAAGGCTCTCCTTTTTAGTTTAGTTTTTTCTTCGACCATTAACGTCAGTTACTGTAACGGAGCCTAACTGGAGGCATAAAGGGCACAGAGGATCCCATTCACTTGAGTGGGGTTCTCTAGCGTCCTTTATTTGTGTCCGTTATTCTGCCGGAGATAACGGGAGAAGATGATGTCCTCCCTCAGCACAATTTTTTTTTCTCCCGCTAGATCTTTCAATGGATCCGCTAATGATGGGCAATAGCGGGAGCTTTCTATAGTGTGAAAGTAGCCTAACTCCCATGGAATTTTATTTCCTGATGCTGCCTCAAGGATTGACTCGCCAATATTTCTATCCAAATTCAGATCCGCATCATAAACTCATCAAGTTTTTGATCTCCGCAATTGCGTTGCGGGGCTGCCGATCAAAGACTTGACAGGTGCAGGACCTTTCAAGTCACCCTCTAGATGCCATTATTGCTATTGATCATGGCATCTTAAGGGTTAAACTGCCGACACCAGAAGTTGCGTTCGGTTGCTATGGAAGATGGAGGCCTCCTGAATACCTTAATTCCGGCTGCAGCAAGATCTTCTTGTAAAGTCTGTAAGAGTAGGCTGTACAAGTGGAGCGCAGATCTCACTGTTCATTGGTATGCAATAGCATTATAATGATCAGTGTATGCAATCAAAGCAAATCAAAAAGTGCCATAAAAGTTCCATAAAATTGCAGCATATACGCTGTGCGTTATCCTTTTTGATTTATTATGCTTACTGACATAGAAGACCATTTGTTCTTTTCAGAGCGGTTTGCTTCAGTAGAATGATCAACAGCAGTGTCTCCCAACCAGGGTGCCTCCAGCTGTTGCAAAACTACAACTCCCAGCATGCCCGAACAGCCCTAGGCATGCTGGAAGTTGTAGTTTTGCAACAGCTGGAGCCACCCTGGTTGGGAAACATTAATCTGCATTATAGAAGGTTGTATGTGGTCAATGCTGGGCCTTCCATTGCTTCACCAGTCACCTCCTCTTCAAGGTTATTTTCATCTTCATTGTTGGATGTATTTTTTATGTTTCAGCATTTTAGTATTTTAAACTTTACGCTCTACTTTATCATGCATTTTTAATACTAGTCTAGGATATATATCTACCAGTGCACGGCATGACTCCTTTATGGAATAGACCGAATAATCCCATGTAAGGGTGCGTTCACACGGCCGTCTGTCATCGTTTTATTTTTTTATTCCCGTTTCGGTTCCGTTCTTGCAGGCTGAAAAGTGATTAAAAACTGTTTCTAAAAAAATCCTATTCATGTCAATGGGATTTTTTCACAATCCGTTTGTACCCGTCTGCACTCATTTTAGTTTTTTTTGATGGCAGAAAAAACGGCACATGCAGTATTTTTACTTCCGTCAAAAAAAACAAAAAACAAAGAAAAAATGGATACACTAAATTTAACATTGAAGTCTACGGATGAGTCTTTAATGTCAGTTTGCATCCGTTTTGTCAATCCGTTTTTTTTTATCTGTTTTTTTTTACTTCTGAGCATGCTCAGAACATAAAAAAAATGTTTTTGGGTTTATTAACTGAACAATAACGGATGCAAACGGATACAAACTAATAACATCTGTTTGCATCGGTTATTGTCCGTTTTATTTTTGATGGGAGAAAAATGGGACGGGTCTAGACGGCCGTGTGAACGCAGCTTAATCTTTGAGTAATCAATAGCATAAGCTTCTAGGCCATTGTTTCCCAAACAGGGTGCCTCCAGCTGTTGCAAAACTACAACTCTCAGCATGCCCAGACAGCCAAAGGCTGTCTGGGCATGCTGGGAGCTGTAGTTTTGCAACAGCTGGAGGCACCCTGTTTGGGAAACACTGTTCTAGGCAGAGTGCACACTCTTAAACATAGATATAGCACTGAACAATGCACAGTGAATGGAAACGGACTCCCTGTGGTAGCGCCACACGCAGCATTACATCAGGATTCCCGTGAAGAATAATAAGGCTGCATGCACACCACGTTTTTATAATACAGTCCCCGTATACGGTTTCAAGTTAAAAACCGTATGGAACCGTATAGCAAACCGTATGCATTGACTTTACATTGTAAATCGTATGGCAAACACATCATCCGGTTTAGTCCGTTTTGCATTTTATACGGTTTTGTCAGTTTTTGTTACCTGTACCCAAAACCGTAGACTACCATGTTTTTTGGTCCGGGTGAAAAACTGTATTAAACTGTATACGTTTTTTTTTTTTAAACATGGGAGTCAATGGGAACCGTATGTGCGTACAGTTCCATCCAGATTTTACCATATGCTTTTTCACTTTGCACAGTTGTTTTTCTTGCAATTTCAATTCAAAATGGAGTGAAAAGTTAAAAACGTATACTTTTTTTTTTCTTAAAAAACAGATGCAATCGAACATCATTTTTCAAACCGCATACGGTTTTTAACCGTATACGGGTTGAAATTTGTACACACGTTTTGATACAGTTTAGTCCGGTTTTGAGGAATCTGTTTTTCATCAAAAACCTGATACGGGAACTGTATTGCAAAAACGTGATGTGAATGCAGCCTAACAGTAGTTTTACAAGGACAAATGATCAGAAATTGAGACATTTCCGCCCTTTTAGGATTGCTCAGCTTGTAGTTGTATACTGACTAGTGCTCTTCAATCTACGCTGTGAAACGAAAGTGAAAGCTTCCAGCCTGCAGCGGTCAGGGCATACTGGGAGTAGTAGTCTTGCCCCAGCTGAAGAGCCAAAGTGTTTAGAAGTCCGCTGATATGGACCTGCCATATAGGAAGGCTTGCGGAGCCGTATGATTTGTAAGGGTGCATTCACATCACGATTTTACCATCCTTCTTTTTATTACGATTTTTTACCTTCAAATCCTACATATCTGCATGACAGGTTGTATCCATTGACTTCCATTCAGTAATCATATCCAACACATGCATCAGTTTTGCTCTATATCCGAATTTGCACGATTTTAGATCGTGGCTGTCCACGAGTTTTCGCCCAGATTAAAAATTGTATCGATTCCGATTTGTATTTTTATTTTTTATCATTATGGCCTATGTCAGTCGTATTGAATCATGTGACTGTGAGATTTATCGCACACAATTTCTTTTTACACATGCGCAGTAGCGTCTTTAAAGGGGTACTCCGGTGGAAAACTTTTTTTTTTCTTTTTTTTTTTTCTTTTTAAATCAACTGGTGCCAGAAAGTTAAACAGATTTGTAAATTACTTCTATTAAAAAAATCTTAATCCTTCGAGTACTTATTAGCTTCTGAATACTACAGAGGAAATACTTTTCTTTTTGGAACACAGTGCTCTCTGCTGACATCTCTGTCCATTTTAAGAACTGTCCAGAGTAGGAGAAAATCCCCATAGCAAACATATGCTGCTCTGGACAGTTCCTAAAATGGACAGAGATGTCAGCAGAGAGCACTGTGCTTGTGATGTCAGCAGAGAGCTCTGTGTTCCAAAAAGAAAATAATTCCCTCTGTAGTATTCACCAGCTAATAAGTACTAGAAGGATTAAGATTTTTTAATAGGAGTAATTTACAAATCTGTTAAACTTTCTCGCACCATTTCATTAAAAAAATAATAAAATAAAAAAAGTTTTCCACCGGAGTACCCCTTTAAATAAACTTTATTGCCCTTGACCTACATATAATTTTCCAAACAGGATGAAATTTTCAGTTGTACGATTTTTTTTATACGATTTTAAATGGGATACCAAACTGTTTTTTTTTAAATACTATGTACACGATTTCGGGTAATCCAATTTTGTCCGATTTTACTGTCTGTTAATCGGATGGTAAAATTGTGATGTGAACCAGGCCTAAAGGTTCGTTCACGTGTCTCCGGTAAAGGTACCATTGGAGTTTAGCGAAGATAAAAATGACTGCTTATACTATTCTGTTCTCCGCTTAACTCCTGTAAAATACTGGATCCTTGACAAACTCCATTTAAGTCAATGGGATCCGTCGGGACCAGTGGTGTCAGTTGTGCTCCGACTTGTTCAGGACCCATTCCTCGCAAAAAAATAAAAAATGCCTCTTTTTCCTGACATCTCACCTACTCTTCCTGTGGATTGACTCACAAGACTCCCTTGACAGGCCTGTGTATATCGCCCGCAGATAGGGTTGCCACCTTTCTTGCCCAAAAAATACTGGTCATGCTAATTTGCGTAATTAATATATATGTGTGACACAAGATACACATATGCAGGGGAAATTTTGTCCTATTCTGACCCCTATAACTTTTTTTTATTTCTCCTTATACGGGCCTATATGAGGCTCATTTTTTGCACCCCGATCTGTAGCTTATTTTTTTTCTAAATTTTGGGAGTTGCAGTTGGTTAGTAAGTACAACTCCAAGCATGTCCTGATACAGCCTATGGCGTAGCAGCTGCCCCAAACGAAAACTACAACTCCCAGCATGTTGGACTATATAGTAGTATATAGTATAGGTCAGTGTTTCCCAACCAGGGTTGCCTCCAGCTGTTGCAAAACTACAACTCCCAGCATGCCCGGACAGCCAACGGCTCAGGTGAGGAGGCTGAGAATGCAGGCGGCGACAGGAAGGGTGGTTGTATATGTAAGGTGTGAGTGGATGTGTGTATGATTTATGTGTGTATGATTTATGTGTGTATGATTTATGTGTGTATGATTTATGTGTGTATGATTTATGTGTGTATGATTTATGTGTGTATGATTTATGTGTGTATGATTTATGTGTGTATGATTTATGTGTGTATGATTTATGTGTGTATGATTTATGTGTGTATGATTTGTGTATGATTTGTGTATGATTTGTGTATGATTTATTTGTGTATGATATATGTGTATGATATATGTGTATGATATATGTGTATGATATATGTGTATGATATATGTGTATGATGTCTGTGTCTGTATGTGTGATGTATGTATGTAATGTATGATGTGGGGGGGCAGTGGCGGGTGTATGTATGGTGTGAGTGTATGTGTGATGTGTGTATGTAATGTATGATGTGGGGGGCATTGGCTGGGGTGTGTGTGTGTATTATATAGGGGGCAGTGGCCGGTGTATGTATGATATGTGTATGCATGAATGTTTTGTACAGGGGAGGACTGACACGTCGAGCATTAGGGCAGTGCCCAAGGGCCCGTGTCTTTATTTTTAGTGGTTTCTGGCCACACGCACTAAATTGCACCCCCAGAATCCTGCCCCTTCATACTCACCCGCCGACCAAGAGCCCCACAGATGCACGCAAACACGCCTGAACCAAAACTACAACTTCCAGCATGTTGCACCATAACCTGAACTGTAGAACTATAAAGTTTAATATGCTGGGAGTTGTAGTTTTGGTTCGGGTCAGCTGCAGAGCCATAGGCTGCATCAGGGCATGCTGGGTGTTGTAGTTACTAACTGCAATTCCCAGTATTCCTTGATACAGACTATGGCTCTGCAGCTGACACAAACCAAAACTACAACTCCCAGCATGTTACACAATAACTTTAACTGTACTACTATACAGTGCAACATGCTGCCACACCCACACAACCATAGGCTGTATCGGGGCATGCTGGGTGTTGTAGTTATCTACTAACTAAATGCAACTTCCAGCATTTTCTGACCCATAAATTAGAGTAAATAAATAAAATGCACCACTTAAACTGGAGAAGCAGAACACCCCCCCCAGTAACACAGCGCTGTTCAGTGGTTTCCAAGCAGAAGACTCCATATAGAAGTCCTTATGAAGACTGAAAAATAGTGATTAAAATATTTTAAAAAGTGCGTATGCATGTGAATAAGCCCCTTTCCTAATAAAAGTTTCCAATTTTCTTTAAATAAAAACAATATACAAAAATAATCATAAGTAGTATCATTGCATGTGGAAATGTCCAGGCTATTAAAATAAAATGTTAACTAAACCGTACGGTGAATGGTGTAAATGTAAATAATAGTCCAGAATTGCTCATTTTTGGTCACTTCATATGAGAAATTTTTTATATGGTGATCAAAAAGTTACATCTAGACTTTTCTGTGGTTGCCTCGGGCATATAAGGAGCTACAGCTCTCCCTCCGCTAATAGCCTGACATGCTGCGATCGCTGTGACCGCTATTAAACCATTAGATCAGCGCTGGCAAAGTTGACATCAGTGTCTAAAGGGATCTTATATCCATCCCTGGTGGTCTAGTGGGGGGAATCGTACTATTTTGGTTGAAATTATTTTATCTACCAGGACAAGTGGATTTTCTTGAGGGACAAGTAGATTGTGTTCCGCTTTAGTCCCTTGGACAAGTAGTTTTTTTTTTTAATTTCCACACCCCTGCCCTAATCCCAGACCCCAATAGAAATTAAAGGGGTACTCCGCTGCTCAGCATTTGGAACAAACTGTTCCGAACGCTGGAGCAGGTGTCGGGAGCTTGTGACATTATAGCCCCGCCCCCTCATGGCATCATGCCCCGCCCCATCAATGCCAGTCTATGGGAGGGGGCGTGACGGTTGTCAAGCCCCCTCTCATAGACTTGCATTGAGGGGGGGGGGGGGGGGGGGCGTGACGTCATGAGGGGGCAGGGCTGTAACGTCATGAGCTCCTCGTGCCCTGAAATTCGGTCCTGACTGCTTTTCTGCTGCATTCTTCTTCTGTTTTCCTGTCCCCCCTACAGATACCACTTGGAGGTGCAAATGTGGTTCCTTTATCCATGCCTACAATAGAGTTGCGCTGATCCACATGGGCAACTCTAGGAGTTTAGTAAGCTCCTAGCATTTTTCTTTATTGAACAGTGTAAACCCCACAATATTGCACCAGGTAGCGCCCCTTTTTGTTTTTGTTGTTCCAGATTTGATATGCTTGGAAATCCAATAAATAAGGCCAGTGCCAGATTCACTTTAGAGAACCTGTCATCAAACCATATTTTCTAAACTCACTCAGATTATATTCCCTAACTACTCCTAACACCCATCCTGCCCATGAAACATTTTTCCCTAGCTTTAAAAAGCTGTATATTATACCTTTCCCCTTGCTCACATTGTGTGAGCTCCCGGCAGGAGAAAGTGGGCGTTCCCCAGCAGGCGCAACATCACTAAAGCCTGCGAGAGCTGTGCCTAGCCATGCCCCACACGCACTTCCTGAGTTTGGTCTCCTGCCAGGCCAGGAGGAGACCAAACTAACTGTTTGACTTGTGCAGGGTACAGAACAGAGCCACCTAGTGGCCATTTTTTTCAATCACATTTAAAACACATAAAGGTTGAGATTTTTAACAGCAAGTAAATAGCAAAGTGTCTTATAATAACATAGGGAAGTTTAGTTTGGTGACAGGTACTCTTAAAACATATGACACACACTACACACACTCAACTCGCATTATGCATACATAATAAACAATACATGCACACGTTATATACTGTATACACAATATGCACATTTAATGCTCTACATACACAGCATATACACTACATACATACAACATGGACTATACATACAGTGCACAGCATACACTACACACACACACACACACACACACACACACACACACACACACACACTGATAGGCATATACAATACATACACAGTACACAAACAGCATATACCACCACACTTAAAGGTGTACTCCGGCCCTAATACATCTTTGGATAGGGGATAAGATGCCTGATCGCGGGGGTCCCACCGCTGGGGACCCCTGCAATCTGTCGTTCACCACCCACTTTTGTAAGCTGGTCCTCACGTTTAACACTGCGGAGAGCTTGCAATGGTGGGTGCTGAATGACAGATTGCGGGGGTTCCCAGCGGCCCCCCGCGATCAGACATCTTGTCCCCTATGCTTTGGATAGGGGATAAGATGTATTAGGGCCGGAGTACCCATTTAAGAATTACATTTTACTCCTGTTGAGCTTGGGTGCAGGACCTTGATCGTATGACTGTGATACTGGAAGCTAGCTGGGGAATTGCAATCCACTGAGGCTGTCCTGGCATGCTGGGAGTTGTAGTTCTGCAACAGCTGGAGGTGCGTAGTTTGGAGACCACTGGTCCAGACCATTGGCCTCCAAACTATGTACTAGAATGTTATTTTCCCGGTCAGGATTCTGCTGTGGTTGGAAAGTGCTCTTCCTTTCTCTGTTAATTTTCTCCCAGAGGCTGATACCATCTTATTTACTTGTGGCATTCTCCGGATATTGGAGTGGTCTGGGTAGGATGTTTTCGGAATGCCATATGATGTCACAGGAATTCATACATGTGCTCTTTAATCTTCCAGCGACAGAGTGCCCCACACCCGGACCCCCCATTCTGGCACTGTGAGTGTTGTACCATTGCCAGACAGGAAAGAGTTGGATAAATCTGGGACACTCCCTTGCAGTCTACAGGACACACTCTTGCATAATCTTTTTTGACTTTGTCTGCACATTGGTTTTGTACGTTAGTGTTTTTTTTTTTTTTTTCATTTTTATAAATCGTATGTCACTGCATCCTGCTCTTTCCTGGCACTATACAAATATGCTGGCGTTTAGTCAATTTATTCCCCCTATACTGAACAACCATGGTGAACCCCACAGTTAGGGTTTCATAATGCTGACACTTCTTCCATTCTGCTGCTTCAAATTGGAGTTGAGTTGGAGAATTTTTTTTTAATCAACTGATGTCAGAAAGTTAAACAGATTTGTAAATTACTTGTATTTTAAAACAAACAAACAAACAAAAAAAAAAACCTTAATCCTTCCTATACTTAACAGCTGCTGTGTACTACAGAGAAAGTTCTTTTTCTTTTAGAATTTCCTTTCTGTCTGACCACAGTGCTCTCTGCTGAAACCTCTGTCCATTTTCGGAACTGTCCTGAGCAGGAGCAAATCCACATAGAAAACCTCTCCTTCTCTGGACAGTTCCTGACATTGACAGAGGTGTCAGCAGAGAGCACTGTGGTCAGACAGAAATGAAATTCAAAAAGAAAATAACTTTCTATGGATCATAACAGCAGCTAAGTACTGGAAGGATTAAGATTTTTTTTTAATAGAAGTAATTTACAAATCTGTTTAACTTTCTGGCAACAGTTGATTTAGAATTTTTTTTTCAGTGGAGTACCCCTTTAACTGTGCCTGTTTGCTCCATTTACCTATACTGTGCTATATGTACTAGACCAGTGTTTCCCAACCAGGGTGCCTCCAGGTGTTGCAAAACTACAACTCCCAGCATGCCCGGACAGCCAACGGCTGTCCGGGCATGCTGGGAGTTGTAGTTTTGCAACATCTGGAGGCACCCTGCTTGGGAAACACTGGTCTAGTACATATGGCAGTCTCCCCTCAGTCCCCCCTCCACTGTACACAGTTATTCTTGATCAAGTGTGCCTTTGTTTTTAGTGGAGAGATGTGGTTAGCCACAGTCCGGCACCTCTGTCACCTGCGTATATCAGGAACAAACACTTTAAGCGTCGTATACGCAGCTTATTTCACGCTGCGCAAAATTTACGGCAGCAGCGGGAAATACGCTGCGTATTCCTTGCTTACTATACACACAGGGCTTTCCGGCGGCAGCCCTATGCGTGATGTGAGTTTCGGAGGCGGAGCCGTGTGATGGCGTGACAATGACGCTCGGCTCCGCCTCCAAAACTCACTGCACACACAGGGCTGCCGCTGGAAAGCCCTGTGTGTATAGTGAGCAAGGAATACACAGCGTATTTCCCGCTGCTGCCGTAAATTTTGCCCAGCGTGAAATGCGCTGCGCATGCGCCGTGTGGGAACGCACCCTAATACTAAATGCTTAATTTTATTTTAACTCAATGGTTGATGTTAGGAGTTTGTATATAGATACAATAGGTGGTTGGGCGCTTCCTGCTAAATCGGGTAACATTTATCCAATGTGTACGGCCAGCTGAAGGCCTTTTTGTTCTCTGGGAGATTCGCCACCACTAGTGGAGTTTATGGGGGGAGATTTATCAAAACCTGTCCAGAGGAAAAGATGCTGATTTGCCCATAGCAACCAATCAGATCGCTTCTTTCATTTTTGAAAAGGACCAGTGAAAAATGAAAGAAGCGATCTGATTGGTTAATATGGGCAACTCATCAACTTTTCCTCTGGACAGGTTTTGATAAATCTCCCCCAATATGTCTAGCTAACCCAAGGATGGCAACTACCAGTGGGGATTTCAGTCTTTAAAGCCGATTGGTCATATCACAGAAAAAAAATATTTCTTATATATCTTACTCACTAGGCCAGAAATGAGCAACCTTTGACACTGCAGATGTTTTGGAAGTATTTTCATCCCCCATGATGCTTTGGAAGTATTTTGGCTGTAAGAGCATCATGGGAGATGTAGTCCAAAACCTCTTCAGTGCCGAAGGTTGCCTATGCCTGCTCTAGGCCATGCGTATTTTTTATGTATTTAGTTTCTGTATATGGCTCACAAATCCCTCCGTTCTACTGTTCACTCATTCTGACATCCACTGCTCAGGAAGGGGCGTGTCTGAGGCAAGCACTGAGCCCGCCCTTACTCACCATGCATTCCCTCCATCCCCTAGTTTGCTGTGCTAGGTCTCTTCATGCAATCACTGCAGGCTGCTCTGTAATCACCTCCTCTGTGTTATTATGCTGAAATCTGATAGGACAGGAGTGAGCACAGAAGTATTAGTCCCGCCCTCACTTCCTGTACTTTGTCCCATCCTGTGCTTTAACTGGAACAAAGATGATGCTGCAAACGGACAGGATTACGTTCTGGATGGTATAGTGACCCCTATTGGTCTTTTTTTTTTTTTTTTTTTCATAAGCCATGATTTCTATACAAAGTAGATAACATTTTTATGAAGTATATTAGAAAGGTTAATGTTTCACCAACATGTACAGCATATAAAATGTTTTTGATTCTGACAGTGCCCATTTAAATAGGCATTTTCATTTGAACAAATGGTGCATAGATCAGTAGTACAAGTCTATGGAGGGGGGTGGCTTGAGCTTTGCCCACCAGCTCTAGGAGAACTGCAAATTAGAGATAACACTTGCCGAGCAGAAATCTGCTGAAAAACACAATATACAATTTTGGTAATGGCCAGAAATAGTGCAGCTCCTTATGAACACACACAGGGCAGCTTGTTCAGAAAGGTCACCTGAAATAACAGGTACGATTTGAGTGTTCAGACAGTTACATTCTGCGTTAAGTTTACAGCTTCTTATAATAAAGAAATTACAGAATAGTTTAGAAAACTTATTGGGCAATATAATTCACTGTTCAATAGCTAATATGCAGGTTAGACACATCTAGAAATGTTAAAACATTTCTGGCCACGCTACCCCTGATACTCATCTAGAGCTGCTTGGAGTGATTGTGGGATCATTAGACTTTAATGGTATCACTTTCCTTCTTTTGTAAAAGGCTATTTCCTGTTTTTACTTTTTAATTACATCTGTGTCTTAGTTTGACGTTATCTGTGAAGAGAAGCAGGTTCAAAAGGCCATGTGTAATATCTACACTTCAGTGGGCACTACAGGGCTCCTGCCCAGACATTAGGGTTTCGGAAGAAATTTACCAATTATGTAATGTGTGAAGTAAATGATATGTAACTGCGTTCCAGAACACTCTTCGGAATCTGTCTTAATTTTCCAGAAGCAGAACTTCCGTAGACATGGCAGAAAGTTATTCCTGAAGCCATGGTTCTAATTTATTAACACTCTCCTTATATCATTAAATGGTCACCTTTTAACAAACTTTTCTAGATACTGTGGGTCATTGCCAAATGTAATCCCAATTGTTCTTCCTCCGTTTTTGTTCCCAAAGTAGGGAACAAGACCAATTATCTGTGCCAGTGTGGGACCAAGAAAACACAAAAGCCTGACACCCCCCATTCATGTAAAACAAGAAAAGGGGGTGTGTACGAGGGAGAAAAGGGGCATCAAATTTACTAATGTTCCCACATAAATTGTGGTGGATTTGAGCTCTGAACAACAAGACCACTCAGAACAGTTGTAAAAACAGCCAAACTTCAGAAAAAAATTACAAATGATTAAATACCATGGAGAAAAACCCTGTCGGGAAAAACCCCATAAAAAAAACTACACTCCACTCTTAGTAAATGAGGCCCGTTGTGTGTTTGAGCCTGAGGTGTAGCACTATTTCTAGCCATTATATGACTCTTATATAGAAAACCAGTTTTCTTTTCTGCAGAATTCATCTCTAATTTTCAGTTTTTCCTGAGCTAGTAGGTAGAGACTTTCTACTGTGATATCTCTCGTACATTGTACACCTACAGAAGAGGGGATCCTGTTCCCTTACATGTCATTAACACAACTTTAGAAGCAGCAACATGGAAGACATTATAGAGCAGTGCTGAGCAATGTAAGCTTTGAAACAAGTAGGGGAGTGAGATCTAACACATTTTAAATTGTCAGTGTCTCTCTTTGCCTCTGAACTAAAAAGCACAAACGGATGCGCTCCGTAGTGTAACACCATGGTACAATTGGTAACGCTAAGTGTGAACTGCGCTTACCACATGGAGTTGTACTGCAACCAAGTACAACAATGGATCAAAGCTTATCATCAAAGGGTCTCTGCAGCTTCTTCCCGCTGGAATAAAATCATGATAAAAACAGAAAATCTCCAAACAGGGCTGGATGGATAGGAGTGCTGAGACCAGGTAAGAGCTTTAAAAGGTTTATTCCCACAATGCAACGCGTTTCAGGGTTACCTGCTTCCTCAGGCATCTCTTTGCCTCTGTCTCTAGTCCCTCCACCCTCCCCTCTCCATAGACTTCGATGGGCAGCATATAACAGGACAACTGGTAGTTTCCAGATGACAAATTTTGTAGAGACTTCTGCAACTGAAAATCAGTTCTGTGCATCTGAACAAGATTGTTATAGGTGTAAGCATACAGATTTCTGAAGTGCATCACAGCAACTAGTGCACGGTCTGCAATTCAGTGTTGAAATAAGACCCCCTTTCTTTGTAGCTCATACCTACGGACAACTTGTGTGTTCACTGTGAATGTCACTTTCTGTCTTTTTGTGTTTTGCTGCCTTGGATCATAAGAAAGAAGCCAACCAGGCTGAGAATGTAAACCATGTTAACTTGCTTTACTTGTCACTGAAATGTCAGACAGTGGAATTTATATAGTAATGCATTAAATGCAGAAATGTACATTACCGTGCTATGTTAACATCTAACAGCTTGTATGTATTGAGCTTACAGGGTGAGCCAACACTGAACGTCATGTCTTACACCAGGAATGAACTGCAGATTGTCTACTAAGATTATATTCTAGTTGACATCTAGGGTTTAAAGGGGTACTCCACTGGCCAGTGTTTGGAAGTAAATGTTCCGAACCCTGTTTTTGTGCTGCGTGGGTCGGCCACGCCCCTTGTGACATCACGGCCATGCCCCCTCAATGCAAGTCTATGGGAGGGGGCGTGACGGACATCACGCCCCCTCCCATAGACTTGCATTGAGGGGGGATGGCTGTGATGTCAGGAGGGAGACGTGTCCGACCCCCGCAGCGCAAAAACAGATACTTCGAAACACTGACCAGTGGAGTACCCCTTTAAAGCATACAGACAAATCCACTTTATTTACACTCCACTGTTATATTTGATGTCAGAATGTCCGTCTGTGCTGTCAGGAATGACCGACTTAAGTGATACTTGGCAGAACCTATTGAAGGCAGACATGCCCCTCTTGTCCTTGATGTACAGGCGAAGTTTGTCCCTAAAGGTTTCGCCAAGAAAACTGTAAATCAGAGGATTTAAGCAGCTATTGGAGAAAGCTGCCAGATTGACAATGTGTCCCGTAAGGGGGTGACTGTGTCTGAAAGACTCATCTTGCTGGCCGTTGCCGCTTTGCAGTAGTCCAATGCTAATAAATACGTTTTCCGGTAGCCAACAAATAAAAAAAACCAAGACCACCACCACGATCATTCTCAGCGCCTTTTGCCGCCTCGGTCGCAAGTTTCTGTGCTTGTGTGCCCTGACCAACACCCGAATGATCAAAGAATAGCAGAGGCCAATAATCACGAAAGGAATGATGAACCCCAGTGTAATTTCCAACCATTGGATCTCTTTGACATCCGCAAAGCAGAAATGACCGTCCTCTGTATGCTGCACCTGGACGGCAGTGAATGGCAGCAGCGTGGCCGATATGGAGGCCATCCAGATTAGCCCGCAGCTTAACCGTGCATGCTCTTTAGTTCGAAATATATTTGATTTCATCACTTTTGTCAGTGCAATATATCTGTCAAAGCTCATCCATGTGAGAAAGAATACGCTGCTGTACATATTGATTTGAAGGAAAAGTGACATGAAGGTGCAAAGTATAGTAATATCATAATATTTCTCGTTCAGGTTGAACACTTCAATTAATGAGTCGGCCACCAGAATGAGGTCGGCAGCAGCCAAGTTGATAAAGTACAAATCTGGGATGGTCATTTTTTCTCTGAACCGAATGTTTACAACCAAAATCATGAGGTTTCCGATGAATCCTATAGGGAAAAGCAGGACTGTGTAGAGGCATGATAAGAGGAGCCCAATGAAATAATGCCTGTTGGTGTCCAGAAGGCCATCGCTGGTCACGCTTTCATTGCAATAATATGATTCATTTAGTTCTTGTAATGAAAAGTTGCAAGTGATTGATGGGCTTGCTGTGTTATATCCATCCATTGTGGGACTTTAATTAAAAAGAACAATGTGCAATAAAGCAAAAGGTGACGGGTTAAGATCCATGCTGTGGTCAGCATCAACGGCTGAGTGGTTACGTCCTCGACGCAATCAGTTACTGGAGATCATTTCTCGTGAAGAGCCCTCTTGCTTTATCACATTAGAAGCTCGGTACACAAATAAAAGGGCCAGATCACTGCAAGCCAGAAAGCAACCTTTAGTTTCCTGGTCCAAGAGCATTTCCACACCTTGACTTCTGTTTTGTGGTGACTTGTGTATGTTTACCAAAGGTGCTTGGCTTTCTCAATCTTCAAGTTGCCCAGTATCTGAAAAACGAACAAAATATTTAGTTTTCAACTACCTTTTTTTTTTTTGTAAATATAAGTAATTTTCTATATAAAAAAAACTTTCTGGTACCAGTTAGTGCCAATAATAGGGTTTCCACCAGTGTATCCCTTTAAGACTAAGAACTAGACATTTCCCACATATCTCTCCCAATGTCTGCCTGTTTAAAGGGGTATTCCGGCCAAAAACATTTTATCGCCTATCCTAGGGGATAAGATGTCTTATCACGGGGGGCCCGCTGCTGAGACCCCCCGCAATCTCCCTGCAGCACCCTCATTCTATGCGGGTGCTGAATCTCCAGTTTTGAAAACCTCCTGGTTTCCGGCACTGGGGACGTGACGCCACGCCACGCCCCCTCCATTCATGTCTATGGGAGGGGGCGTGACGGCAGTCACGCCCCCTCCCATAGACATGAATGGAGGGGGTGTGGCGTGACGTCATGTCCCCAGTCCCGGAAACCAGGAGGTTTTCAAAACTGGAGATGCAGTCCCCGTATAGAATGCGGGAGCTGCAGAGAGATCACAGGGGGTCTCAGCAGCGGGGCGCCCCCCCGCGATCAGACATCTTATCCCCTATCCTTTGGATAGGGGATAAGATTCTTTTGCCTAGAATACCCCCTTAAAGCACCTTGTTTCATAGACTTTCATACTGAGCTGTAGACTATGGACATGCATGGTTTACATTACAATTTTACCTGGAAATATATTCCACCCAAATTTATGATTTTGGATTTAGTAATAATTCTCCTTTGAAGCTATACACAAGCCCATATATAAATAAATAAATATATCTAAATAGTTTTGTCCTTATTCTCATAATGCCTGTGAGATACTATTTAATAAAGTATCATTTGCGGGCCCATGTGCCCTGAGAACTAGACCTTTAGTTCCTTGATTCTGAATCAATTGGCTGCCTTGAAATGGGCTATTTGTCTTCTTCCTCGGTTTATTTACGTTGGACGGGGACACACTTCACCCCCTGTTTCTTTTATTTTCTTCTTAAATATCAACACAACAAACTCATTGTTTAATCTTTACCCTTAATTCCCCATGGGACCTCTTGGTGGTTTGTTTAGACTGGCTTCCAGTTTTCCTCTGTCATGGGATATGTCAAGCAATCAAATGACATGGTTATTATTATTGTTATTGTTATTATTTTTGTGGGGAAGCCTTATTGTAGGCAAACATTTCAAAAAGTAAAATGTTTTAGAAGTTCATTTTTTTCCTCTTTTTTCAGCAGTTATCAATCTGCTTATGTTAGTGCTTTCATCTCGTGGCATTAAGGTGTTGTTGCACCCCCTTGTGCACTGGTCTTATGCTTAGATAACTAATTTTTAGATAACTAGTACATAACAAATTGATATGATCATGTAGAAAGTGGTTCCTCTGAATGACGGCGCTTCTCCCAGTAGATGTATAGTTAATATTTTATTGCAAAGTGTTTCAATCCCGACCTGGAATCCTCATCAGGCAAGCTGCCTGATGAAGATCCCAGTTCGAGATTGAAACGCGTTGCTATAAAATATTGATAATTTACTGGGAGAAGCGCCGTCATTCAGAGGAACCACTTTCCACATGCTTGTATCATTTCCTTACCGGATTGACTGACGTCGCCCCCGGGAGTTCCTCATGGCAGCCTTCCCGCATCTTTCTCTCCAGACACTACTGTAGGTGATGTGCCCTGAGCGCAACACCTAGGGTAAGGACCCTATAGTTTCTTACACTATTTCACCTTCATAACGGTCCTCACTAGGGGCGCACCCCGTGTTGTTTCTTACTCTATTTATAGTACATAATGAAGACATTTTACCATTTTAATTATATATTGGGGGATTTAGTTAAATAAAAGAGAATTCATGAGTTTGACGTCTCTGTTGATAGAAATAAGAAGTTTTAAGGGGAAGGGAACTTCAATGTTGGACAATAATTTTCGTATATGATCTAAAAGGAAAGCAGAAGGCGCTCCATGTGCTGGATCAGCAGGTCAGGCCCATAGGGAAAGGGAGTAGATCTATCCCACGCGGCTTACCAGAGTTGGTTGTGTGCAACACACACAACAATGGTAAGCGCCTGTAAGTACTTGTGTCCTCATCCGCAGCCCTCCTTGGAGGCAATAGGCAGGCAATTTGACCGTAATGGTAGGAGATGTCGGCGCTGGATGAAGGAACCAGGAGGACTGCAGCATAAAATCAAGCTGGGTTTATTCGATGCAACGCGTCGATGACGCGTTGCATCGAATAAACCCAGCTTGATTTTATGCTGCACTCCTCCTGGTTCCTTCATCCAGCACCGACATCTCCTACCATTACGGTCAAATTGCCAATAACTTTGTAGGCATTCTTCAGCAGTCAGCATCTGATAGCAGACCGGTATGTTGCACTCCAGTAGTAGAAACACAGCACAATCCAGCTCACCCCAGTCATGGATCCCGGACCCCATGTAGACAGCAAAACATGGAAACTTGAATCCTGGGTATGCAGGTAAATTCTTTAGTTTTAGTTAAAGCCTTTTAAAATACAGAATCGCATAGTAGCAAAAAAAATTAAATAAATAAAAAAGTCACATTTCAAATGTACAACACACCTTTAGTAAACCATGACTTCGCTGGATTCAAGTTTCCATGCGTTAAAGCCTTTAACATGGTCAGCAATTTCTATACCCCCCTATGGCTCTACCATATTGACTTTAGATCAGCATTGGGTCCTATACTGACATACATCTGATGAAGTAGAAAGTACAAACCACACATGTGAATAGAGCTGCATTATGACCTAAACCTAGCCTTTTATTTAACTCTTTTGATACTAGTTCTGTCTATTGTAGTATAAAGAATTCGTTTTTCTGGGCACAGAATATCCAGAGACAACCCATTTTTCGGCACTTTGATCTGGTAAAAACCACTCATCTCACCGTCTGGTTTACTCAGTTTATTTATTATGGTCTTCTGAGCGAATAGGGATCCCAGGTGCTTCATTGTTAGGACAAGTGTGTCTTTATGTGTGTGCATGTACCTGAATGGGCCTGTATGTACACAGCTAAATGTTTGACTGTTCTCAGTTCGAGGTGTGCGCTTAGTATTTGTGCATATTCTTCACCTGCTAATGCAACAAGAGATATCAATACCAGAAAATGGTCCAACACGCTATGACATAATAAGGTAAATTATGAGATTGTACAGAATTTTTTCATCTTTTTAGGTTATTTCTTTCTTTAAAATCTAATATTCTGCATGCCTTATTGGCATTTATAAAGTAATAGATTGCATTATCTTAAAGAAGTTGTATCATGTAAAAATAATAAATAGGGGATAAGTTTTAGATCTCAGTGGGTCCGAGCGCTGGGGCTCCCTGCAATCTCCTGTTTAGCGCCATGACTCTCCTTCATAACGGAGCATCACAACCTCTCTATATGGGATAGAGCTATATGGAGGGGGCGTGGCTGCCTCCGCTTCGGGCAGGGGGAGTGTGACGCGCCGCTATGAAGGAGAGCCGGGGCTCTAAACAGGAGATGTCGGGGGGCCTTAGCGCTCGGACACCCCACGATCTAAAACGTATACTTATCCTTTGGCTAGGGGATACTTTTTTTTTTACATGATACTTCTCCTTTAAATATTCCGGCAAAATGGCAGCCTTCAGTATAGAAATGTTGAGAGAGCATATACATGGCATCAAGTGAGATGCTGAAAAAGCCCATCCTCTTCTCCCATTTTTTTAGGATTCAAGCTGTTTCCACATATCTGATGGCACAAAATCCCTAGGGTTGGTATTTCAGAGCAGCGCAACCCCTGGCAAACGTTATGGAATCCTTACACTTAGAATTGGTCACTGAACTTTTTTTTTTTACTGCTTAGAAATTACAAGTCCACAGATATGTGACAGTGTTCATGAGCTGAATGTTCTGGCTTCAAATGAAAGGAAATTATTGTAATTTATGGCATACATTTTTCTAGTAGCAGAAAAAAATATGATGAAATTACCCGATGATGAAGAGCAAATTAAGGAATCCTCATGTACTTTGTGTTTTTAAAGCAAATCATGAGACAAGTCTACAAACAAAACTTAGTCTGCTGTTAAAAGGGAAAAAAAAGGAAAGTGCTTATAAACTTTAGCAAGCTGTAGGCTTGGAGACTTGAGAGAAAACATGTCCCTAACAAGAGAGTTGTCAATAGAACACAGTTAAAAGGATTCTAGACCTAATTCAAGATGAAAATCCAACATAGAGTGTAGCAGGGGATGTTGGTTGTTCCCAGTCAGCTGTGTGCAACATTTGGTAGGTTGGGATGGTTATGAAAGCAAAGCAATGAAGACATTTATGTGTCAGGATATAAAACTTCGAGTAAATTGTGTTACTATAGCCGTAGGCATCAGCCAGTGTACTGAGTGTCCTGGCACCCACCGGCCCCGAGCCACATTCTCTGCTCCACATCTCTGCTGTAGGCCCAGGCTACCTCCTCTGGACTCTCTGCTGCTGCTACTACCATTGCTGCAGTTCCTGCTCTGCCCTCTAGGGGGGGCATACAAGTATTAGCTGTTACTTAAAGGGTCAGTGAGCGCTTTTCTAAAGTTACCTTTACCAGTCCCAGTCCGGCGCCCCATATATATAAGGTTTAAATAGAATCGCACCGACAGCTTCCACCTCCGCAATTGAACTACCTGCACCCGGACTGGCCAGCAGCTCCTCTGGCCCAAATAATAAGTAAGGCAAAATAATGTCCAGCGCTTCGGAGTGCAGTAAAATCAGGGATTCTTTATTGGATCACATAGAATAGTATAACAACCAGGAAGAACGTTGACGCATTCCAGATTATGCAAGATCCTTAATCACAAGCGGTCCTGGCATGCTGGGAGTTGTAGTTTTGCTACAGCTGGAACCTATCTGGTTGGGAAACACTTGCCTAAGTAATAATAAGGGCACGTGAGAAACATGAAAACCTGATGCTTAACCAGTCCCCGTAGGTCTTTTGCAGATCCCGTTCTCTCTTTGTGCAGTCCCGGTATCTTTTCTGTTCTCCCAACAAGCAGCTGGTTACAGGACCTTTTCTACTCAGTCATTCAGTGGTCACAGCAGTGTCAGGCCAGTGATTGGCTGAGCAGGAAGGTCCTGTAAGTCCCATAAGACACCTAACAGCATGGAGGAGACCGGGATCTGTGGCAGAACTACAGGGGACCAGGGCTAGGTAAGCATCAGGTTTTTTTTAGGTTTTCACTGCAAAACATTAATGGGGATATGTGAAGGGGGGAGGGGGTTGCATGTTGGAGATATGACATGGGGGGGAATGTTAATTGGGAAGAAGGGACATGGGGGTGTGTGACTTGGGGCAGTCGTGACATAGGGTGGATGGCAGATGTGATTTGGAAGATGTGACATGTGACGGAAGATGTGGTTAAATTGGTTGTGTCGATATGAAATGGAGGGATAGACGTAAAATGTGTGTGTGGGGGGGTTGGGGGATAGAAATGCAATAGGAGAGATTGAACATGAAATTGGAGGATTTTACCATTATTTTTATTATATCGCAATGTTTACCTCTAAAATCCCAATTGCACCCTTTTCCCAAATTGTGCAGCCCCACTGTGCACTATACATTGTACTTGCCATTAAAGTGAATCGGAGCTTAGCTACAGTAACACTCCACCACCACTACACAGGCCCGTTCAGTACAGAGGTAGGGCAGATCTATGGGCGCCATATTAAAGATCTGCACAACATTGATGTATAATAAGGCCACGGGCATCAGCCCCATGGAAACATGAGTCCCATAACAACTTCTTTTGCTTGAGGGATAAGAGGGATAATTAAAATGGAGCATCAATTAAATGTTTCTTTTTTTTTCTCATCAAAGGAATTTGTATCTCAGACATGCCGTATTGATCCTGCTATTTTTATTGCTCATTGATAGGCTGAATATCGTCTCGCTCATGGAATAACCACTTTTATTGTTGTACATCCAGTTCTCTTTTTCAGTACAACTTTCCTTTCATGTCTCAATGACTCCTTGTGTTGATTTCAAAGGAAATTCATAAACTCAATATCGGCGTCACAATAAAATATTAGTGTATAGCCATTGGCTGCGTGAACAGGGTTCTCCATCAATATACCAATATCTGCATTATTAACTAAACATGTGTATCCCTGTCTTATAGGCTTTAGGTCATACTTTGGATCTTGGGGGGTTGTTGTTACGGGGAGGGCTCATTGACTTAGGTGAGATGCCATCATAGGGATCAATGTATAATTTGTATACTGTCAGTATGGATGAGTGAGTGCAAAATTACAATTTCCTGCAGCTAAATTGGACACTTACTGTGACATTATAATCGGATCTGGTTATCGTCAACAAACCTGGTCATACAAGAATGAAATAGACACCAAGGCATTAGCTGCCAAATCCCCCACTTATCAGATAAAGATGATTCCTGATACAATATGAACTAGGAGCTATAATCTTTTTATAGGCGGTAGTAAGGTGATTTATTACCTCTCATTATGTTCCACAGTTATGTCCTTGTGGCTCTGCCATGTGTATGAACCTATATGAAGACATCCGGATGGCACAGAATGACCCTATAGGTACCAATATATGAAGGAAATACAGATAATACGGTGGTTCTGTATCCCAAGTGCTACTGTAGGATAGAATCGATAAGCCAATAGGTACACAGGATGCTTTTTATTTCATTCGTACATAAAAAGTACAACGCGTTTCGGCGTTCTCTCATGCCTTCCTCAGGTCCACAATCAAATTTTGTGGCGTCCTGTGAGTGGGTTCCTGTGTCCTGGCGGCACGCCGCCAGGATACAGGAACCCACTCACAGGACGCCACAAGATTTTATTGTGGACCTGAGGAAGGCGTGAGAGCATGCCGAAACGCGTTGTCCAGTTGTACTTTTTATGTACGAATGAAATAAAAATCATCCTGTGTACGTATTGGCTTATCGATTCTATCCTACAGTAGCACTTGGGATACAGAACCCCCGTATTTACTGTATTTCCTTCCTATATAGCCATTTCCGTTGCCCTGCCCTGGTCATAACGGACAGGGGGGTACCAAGCAGCAAGCTGTAACGATCCACCCCACACTACTCCAGAGCCGCGCCATATACGCCGCACTGCTCTTAGAGGTCAGTACCACTGCACAGGTGTGGTGGTGGGGTCCTTTTTATCTCTCTTTTTCCTTCAAGAGGTACAGAACCTACTACGCCAGAGAGCGCCCCGCATCTTCTCTTCTTTTCCTCCCTCTCTATATGTACCAAGGCTTCTTACAGCATTGGAGTTGTGTATGAAGCGGTTATACAGTGGCCTTATCTTACATTTTTCAGGGTTTAACAATAATCTGGCACCTGGTGTATTTGGTGCCGGTTATAAGGAAGGGAGGGGATGGGTATTGTTCTTTATTATAGAGGAAAACATAAAAATAAACCTGGGGATTTTAAGTGCTGTCGTCTGAATGCGTACAGATAGGTGTGCATGTATGTAATGCTGGAAGAGAAAACTTAAGATTCTATCCAAAGCTAAAAAAATACAGGAAACGGCGCTCTTAAGGTTGCGTGTAGCCTCAGCTGGCCTCCCTGCTATGCATTGTGCCATGTCATTATTCTTGTATTCACATGAAAAATGACATTGTTTAAGACACAGCTAAAGATATCACGTAGGACATTGTGAAATCAGATACACGGCACAAGAGGATTTCTCACAAACTTTATGACATTATATTTTTAAACTCCCATTCCTGAGTTAAATGGGTACTCTGATGGAAAACAATTTTATTTTTAAAATCCATTGGTTCTAGAAAGTTAAACAGATTTGTAAATGACTTCTATTTAAAAATCTTAATCCTTCCAGTACTTACCAGCTGCTGAACACGAAAGAGGAAGTTCTTTTCTTTTTGAATTTCTTTAAAGTTTAACCACAGTGCTCCCTGCTGACACCTCTGTCCGTGTCAGGAACTGTCCAGAGCAGGAGAGGTTTGCTATGGGGATTTGTTCCTGCTCTGGACAGTTTCTGACATGGACAGAGGTATCAGCAGAGAGCACTGTGGTCAGACAGAAAATAAATTTAAAAAGAAAACAACTTCCTCTAACTTAGGTAGCTTACAGTAGCAGATAAGTACTGGAAGGATTAAGATGTTTAAATAGAAGTAATTTGCAAATCTGTTTAGCTTTCTGGCATCAGTTGATTTAAAAAGAAAAAAAATGTTTTATACAGGAGTGCCCCTTTAAATATGGCAAATGGAAAAAAAAAAACAACAACAAAAACTGATCACTGTTACGTGGATAACCTAAATTGTGAGATGACTGTTTCCAAATTTGCACTTTTTTTTTGTCATTAGCAGGATGTAAAGCCCATTTATTACTGTTTTGGGGAATCTGTCGCCATGATAAACTGTTATACAGTAGGGTATATCTATCTCAGGTGTGCTTAAAGGGGTAGTCCAACATAAGGGGATTTTAGTATGAACCTGCCAGGCAGTAATGGACATGCTTAGGAAAGATCTGTGCAAAGACAGGCTCCCTCTGATCACCTGACTAGTGATGCAATGTCTTGGGCTGCACTGCAACCTGGGAAAACCTGAGTTATTTTGTGTGCTGTTAAAAATAAACATTGGGGCAAAGATCACAGAAGAATTGCGAGACCACCATGTAACACAGGTACAGACAATATATTATGAAATACACTAACTTTACAGACAGCCCCTGTAGCATAGTCAAATAAAAATAAAAAGTTCTCTCTCATGACAATGTTCTCTCCCATCACAGATAATGTTCTTCCTCGTCATAGACAATGTTCTCCCCAGTCGTAGATAATGTTTTCCCCTCATCCCAGATAATGTTCTCCCCCATCACAGATGATGTTCTCCCCAGTCGTAGATAATGTTTTCCCCTCATTCCAGATGATATTCTCCCCCATCACAGATAATGTTCTCCCCAGTCGTAGATAATGTTTTCCCCTCATTCCAGTTGATATTCTCCCCCATCACAGATAATGTTCGCCTAGTAATGCACGACTAGGATTTTTTTCTTCCCCTCCTCTCAATTCAACATCCAGCATTGAAATGTTTATAAATGTGTAAAGCTACTCCACTAATCTTCCCTATGTTCGCTAAATCGCAATGCATGCTGGGACCTGTCCATGGTTGGCAAAGGAATCTACTTACTTCAGTTACTGAGCTGTAATACCAGTTATAACCCATGGACAAATGTGGTGCTGTTTCGGAGAGGTGGGGTGGGAGAGACCTTTTTTTCATATCCTGGTTAACACATCCCAACATGCATTGGGCTGCTCAGAGTCGTGTTGTCTAGTTTTGGACAACGGCTTAAAATCTGTTGTGCTGTGTCAATACATACACCCTATGGTTGGTGCAAGTCAGTGTTTTTCAACCTGTTCCAAAACTACAACTCAGGGCATGATGAGAGTTGTAGATTTGCAACAGCTGAAGAAGCTACAGGTTGAGGATCATTGGCCTAAGGGTCTGTTTACATGGCAGAATGTCCGTTTGCGGAATTCCAGAAGTGTCAATGGGAGTGCAGAATCCCATAGAAGTCTATGGGCTTTAATTTGAGGCGGAAATTCGGTCGTGTGAATAGACCCTTAGGGGGAGATTTATCAAAACCTGTCCAGAGCAAAAGTTGCCTAGTTGCCAATAGCAACCAATCAGATCTCTTCTTTCATTTTTGAAAAGGCTTTTGAAAAATGAAAGAAGCGAGCTGATTGGTTGCGGTGGGCAACTTTCCTCTGGACAGATTTTGATAAATCTCCCCCTTAGTGTTTAGAAGAAGACTCCAGTTCTTAGTAGTAGTTTGATTCTGCAGTCAACAGTATATAATGGAATTGCTATTCAGGTATCTCCTTAAGGGAAACTTGTCTCTTTCAGTCATACCATATTGACCCTACTGTGTGTGTGTATGTGTATATATATGTGTATATATATATATATATATATATATATATATATATATATAAATATGTCTGTCTCGCTCATGGATGGGCAACTTTTATTGTAGTACATTTAGTTCTGATTTTCAAGTACAGCGTTGCCTTTCATGTCTCAATGGTTCAATGTGAGGCCTTCAAGGTAAGTTCATTATTTGCACTTATTCAAAGGTCATAAGTACAACTGAAAGAGGTTCTTTGTCAATATACCAATATGTAAATTATTAGCAGTGCGCTTGTAACCCTTTCCTTTACGTTCTAAGCCATCCTTGGCTTTTTTGAGACTATTGATGCAGGGAGGATAGTATTGACTTAGATACTTAGGGAATAGTGTGTGTCGATATGGATGAATGTATGTGAAAAATTTGAGTATAAGGTGGGCACCTAGGTATTGATAAGAATTTTAGTTTCCAGGACCCCCGATCGATCAGACATACTGTAGCTGATTCTTATACTGTCTATTTTTATAGGTCGAATATCCTTTAGGTCAGTGGTCTTCAACCTGCGGACCTCCAGATGTTGCAAAACTACAACTCCCAGCATGCCCGGACAGCCGTTGGCTGTCCGGGCATGCTGGGAGTTGTAGTTTTGCAACATCTGGAGGTCCGCAGGTTGAAGACCACGGCTTAAGGTTGTTTTCCCACAAGACTGAAATGCTGCTGTAATGGTTATAGGTTTTCCCAATTAACTTCATGAGGAAAGTCAAAATGTGATCTGCAGCATTTCAGTCCTGTGTATAAGTACGCTTAGGGCTCTTTCACACTCTTATTGTTTTCAATGAAATTCTGCTACACTGTGCAAATCATAGAATTTTAGGAGTGGAAAATTTAGAAAATAATATTTTGGACAAAACCCAAAGAATGAAGATGTTCATTCTTTTGTCGGAATTCACTCAGAAATATATAGCTGTCGATGGCGCATGTACGAGTGGTCCTAGCACCAGTTGATTTGGGTGGCACCTGCTGCGCATGTCATATACATCTAGAATTTCACTGGGCGGATATGTTTTAGAAGCATTCTCTGTGACTTGTGCAGAGGGGATTTTGCAGGGAGGTGGAGGAGGTGAGCTCTGCCCATTACCTATTGTGAGTGGCCTAATCCTATTTTATCTATATACTGCTGTCCCTTTCATTGTAGTCCTGCTATAATGAAAAGTCTGCTGAGAAGTATTCTGTACAGAGCAGAATTTGTTAAAGGGGTATTCCGCCCCTAGACATTTTATCTCCTATCCAAAGGATAGGGGATAAAATGTCAGATCGCCGCGGTGCCGCTGTTGGGGACCCCTGGGATCCCCGCTGTGGCACCGCGCTATCATTACAGCACAGAGCGAGATTGCTCTGCATGTAATGATGGGCGGTACAGGGGCCGGAGCATCGTTACGTCACGGCTCCGCCCCTCGTGATGTCACGGCCCGCCCCTTTCAATACAAGTCTATGGGAGGGGGCGTGGCGGTCGTCACGCCCCCTCCCATAGACTTGCATAAAGGGGACGGGCCGTGATGTCACGAGGGGCGGGGCCATGACGTCACGCTGCTCCGTCCACCGTATCGCCCGTCATTACGCACAGAGCGAACTCGCTCTGTGCTGTAATGATAGTGAGGTGCCGCAGCGGCGATCCCCGGGGTCCCCAGCAGCGGGACCGCGGCGATCTGACATTTTATCCCCTATCCTTTGGATAGGAGTTAAAATGTCTAGGGGCGGAATACCCCTTTAAGGGTAGGATTTCACCGTTCATTATTTTTCGCTGTGGATGCGCCAATGCCAGATACTAAAGGGAGCCCTAGTGACTTGCATCAGCGAAATATGCTGCAGATGCACTACATGACCCTACCCTTAAAGCGTAACTGTTATTTAGAAAAACTTGCCCAAATATGTCAAAATGTTCAGATCGCACCAGGTCTCAGTCCTTAGACCTGCTGCACTTACAAGTTATAACCCTGTGAAGGGCTCTGCAGAGTGATTTACTGCCTGATTGGCTTCTCCGTCCAACCTTCTCACCCTGCAAGGGTCTATGGGGGGCATTCCTTATTGTAGGTGTAAGGGAAGCATTTGTTACAGCTTTTTTTGTGTGCAGAAGTGTTCGGGTGAAGCATCAAATGTATTAAATGTTCGCAGGGCATTTGATCAATTTTGTGCAGGTCACATTTTCTGAAATTTCACTCTTCACTTACACCAAAAAGCTAAGCTAAGTCTGGGCTGGTGTAGTTTAGAGACTTTTTCGGTGGCATTGTGCCTTTTTTTTTTTTGTGCTTTTTCACAAAAAGGCGCTGTTCATAAAACCAGTCCATATCATGCGTATTGCCGAAATCAGTGGACTGCAACTCAAAATGAGCAGAAATGTGTAAACCAAAAGGTGCAAAAAAAGGACACATTTGCGCCAAATGTAGATTGGGGGGGGGGGTAAGCACAATGATAAACGCCGGCCTATGTGAATAAGTTGCATTTGAGTGATGGCCGGGGAGTGAGGCAAGGGCTGCCGCCAACTTCACCCGTCTGAAAATCACCATCACAACGGATCTCAGGACTGGGACCTGGTGCAGTCTAAACTTTCGACATGTCTGGAATGATGTGAAAGTTTTTCCATATGACATGAAGGCTTTATTATTAGGCTTAGTGGCCAAAATGTAAACTGCAATGTAAATGTCAGCCTGTTTTGAAATATAGATAACAAAATTAGATTTATTAGAAAAAAAAAAACATTAAAAAAAAAAAAACAATCTATTTTTTAGTGGTACAAATCAAGGAAAATTAAACACTGCAAAAGTTTTTGATTGGAAATGTTTTTATGGTTTTCTGTCACATCGCGTCTCCATGAAAAATTGCTAAAATGATCTGTGCGTACATCCTATAGTAGTGGTCATCAACCTGCGGACCTCCCAGATGTTGCAAAACTACAACTCCCAGCATGCCCGGACAGCCGTTGGCTGTCCGGGCATGCTGGGAATTGTAGTTTTGCAACATCTGGAGGTCCGCAGGTTCGAGACCACTGTCCTATAGCTTTCTGTCTGTTGTTATGCTTGCAACTAGAGATAAGCGAACTTACAGTAAATTCGATTCGTCACGAACTTCTCGGCTCGGCAGTTGATGGCTTATCCTGCTTAAATTAGTTCAGCTTTCAGGTGCTCCCGTGGGCTGGAAAAGGTGGATACAGTCCTAGGAGACTCTTTCCTAGGACTGTATCCACCTTTTCCAGCCCACCAGAGCACCTCAAAGCTGAACTAATTTATGCAGGATAAGTCATCAACTGCCGAGCCGAGAAGTTCGTGACGAATCGAATTTACTGTAAGTTCGCTCATCTCTACTTGCAACAAGTAGAGAATAAATGGTAGAGAATACGGCTGCAGTATTAGACCACATAGTATGTAGTCTGTTACTATAGAGACCCAAAGATTCAGTGTAGGAACTGTAAGTGATTGGATTTTTTTTTTAATGGAAACCATTTACCAAAGTTAATTTTAATTTTTACAATACATTGGAGCAGACAGATCTGTCCTTGTAATGTTGGCTGTGTTTAGAATGATAAATGCAGTTGTCAGAGGGGAAAATACCATATGTTATTTCTCCATAATTGTGTCTATTAATGTCTATGTACATCAGGGCTAGACAGATCCCTGGAGCCTGGTAGCCACTGGCACCTAATATATTTTCTGATCACGTCTATGAAAAATCTTATGGTCAGATAGGCTCCTGGAATGATCTAACAAGCAGAGGTCCCTGATCCGTGTCTCTCAGCTGTGGCAAAACTATTACCTTTATGATTTAGAGTTGTAGTTTAGCGATAGCAAGGAAGCTGCAGGTGAAATAAAGCAGATTTTATAGTATTTTGTGTATCCCTCATGGTAAGACAGGTAAAAAGAACCCAGGGGTCACTCTGATTTAGGGTACATTCCCACACAGTGTATTTTGCTGCGTATTTGGTGCTGCGTATTTTCCTACCCATTGACTTCAACAGAGAAAATAAAATACGCAGCAGCAAATACGCAGCAAATACGCCGTGTAGGAATGTACCCTAAAGGAGTATTCTGGTGAAAACCGAATTTTCTTTTTAAATCATCAGGTGCAAGAAATTTAAACAGATTTGTAAATTACTTCTATTTAAAAATCTTAACCCTTCCAGTACTTATCAGCTGCTGGATGCTCCTCAGGAAGTTCTTTTCTTTTAAAAAAAAATTTCTGTCTGACCACAGTGCTCTCTGCTGACACCATGTCAGGAACTGTCCAGAGTAGGAGCAAATCCTCAAAGCAAACCACTCCTGCTCTGGACAGACAGAGGTGTCAGCGGAGAGCACTGTGATCAGAAAGAAAAGAACTTCCTCTGGAGCATACAGCAGCTAATAGGTACTGGAAGGGTTAAGATTTTTAAATAGAATTCATTTACAAATCTGTTTAACTTTCTGGCACCAGTTGAATTGTTTTTTTTACTGGAGTACTCCTTATAGCTCTAAAGATCCTCTGTGCAGATGGAAAAAAATCCCAGAAGGTCAACTATTACTATAACCTCCACCAATCTGGGCTTTATAGCAGAGTAGCCAGAAAAAAGCCTCAGTAAAAGACAGTGATCATGGTGGGGGCAGCATCATGTCTGGAGGAAACCAGGCACTGCCCATCATCTGTCCAATACCATCCCTACAGTGATCATGGTGGGGTCAGCATCATGTCTGGAGGAAACCAGGCACTGCCCATCACCTGCCCAATACCATCCCTACAGTGATCATGGTGGGGTCAGCATCATGTCTGGAGGAAACCAGGCACTGCCCATCACCTGCCCAATACCATCCGTACAGTGATCATGGTGGGGGCAGCATCATGTCTGGAGGAAACCAGGCACTGCCCATCACCTGCCCAATACCATCCGTACAGTGATCATGGTGGGGGCAGCATCATGTCCGGAGGAAACCAGGCACTGCCCATCACCTGCCCAATACCATCCGTACAGTGATCATGGTGGGGGCAGCATCATGTCCGGAGGAAACCAGGCACTGCCCATCACCTGCCCAATACCATCCCTACAGTGATCATGGTGGGGGCAGCATCATGTCTGGAGGAAACCAGGCACTGCTTATCACCTGCCCAATACCATCCCTACAGTGATCATGGTGGGGGCAGCATCATGTCTAAAGGAAACCAGGGACTGCCCATCACCTGACCAATACCATCCCTACAGTGATCATGGTGGGGGCAGCATCATGTCTGGAGGAAACCAGGCACTGCCCATCACCTGTCCAATACCATCCCTACAGTGATCATGGTGGGGGCAGCATCATGTCTGGAGGAAACCAGGCACTGCCCATCACCTGCCCAATACCATCCGTACAGTGATCATGGTGGGGGGGCAGCATCATGTCTGGAGGAAACCAGGCACTGCCCAATACCATCCATACAGTGATCCTGGTGGGGTCAGCATCATGTCTGGAGGAAACCAGGCACTGCCCATCACCTGCCCAATACCATCCATACAGTGATCATGGTGGGGGCAGCATCATGTCTGGAGGAAACCAGGCACTGCCCATCACCTGCCCAATACCATCTCTACCGTGATCATGGTGGGGGCAGCATCATGTCTGGAGGAAACCAGGCACTGCCCATCACCTGCCCAATACCATCCCTACAGTGATCATGGTGGGGGCAGCATCATGTCTGGAGGAAACCAGGCACTGCCCATCACCTGCCCAATATCATCCCTACAGTGATCATGGTGGGGGCAGCATCATGTCTGGAGGAAACCAGGCACTGCCCATCACCTGCCCAATACCATCCCTACAGTGATCATGGTGGGGGCAGCATCATGTTTGGAGGAAACCAGGCACTGCCTATCACCTGCCCAATATCATCCCTACAGTTATCATGGTGGGGGCAGCATCATGTCTGGAGGAAACCGGGCACTGCCCAATACCATGCCTACTGTGATCATAGTGGGGGCAGCATCATGTCTGGAGGAAACCAGGCACTGCCCATCACCTGCCCAATACCATCCGTACAGTGATCATGGTGGGGGCAGCATCATGTCTGGAGGAAACCAGGCACTGCCCATCACCTGCCCAATACCATCCGTACAGTGATCATGGTGGGGGCAGCATCATGTCCGGAGGAAACCAGGCACTGCCCATCACCTGCCCAATACCATCCCTACAGTGATCATGGTGGGGGCAGCATCATGTCCGGAGGAAACCAGGCACTGCCCATCACCTGCCCAATACCATCCCTACAGTTATCATGGTGGGGGCAGCATCATGTCTGGAGGAAACCAGGCACTGCCCATCACCTGTCCAATACCATCCCTACAGTGATCATGGTGGGGGCAGCATCATGTCTGGAGGAAACCAGGCACTGCTTATCACCTGCCCAATACCATCCCTACAGTGATCATGGTGGGGGCAGCATCATGTCTAAAGGAAACCAGGGACTGCCCATCACCTGACCAATACCATCCCTACAGTGATCATGGTGGGGGCAGCATCATGTCTGGAGGAAACCAGGCACTGCCCATCACCTGCCCAATACCATCCCTACAGTGATCATGGTGGGGTCAGCATCATGTCTGGAGGAAACCAGGCACTGCCCATCACCTGCCCAATACCATCCGTACAGTGATCATGGTGGGGGCAGCATCATGTCTGGAGGAAACCAGGCACTGCCCATCACCTGCCCAATACCATCCGTACAGTGATCATGGTGGGGGCAGCATCATGTCCGGAGGAAACCAGGCACTGCCCATCACCTGCCCAATACCATCGGTACAGTGATCATGGTGGGGGCAGCATCATGTCCGGAGGAAACCAGGCACTGCCCATCACCTGCCCAATACCATCCCTACAGTGATCATGGTGGGGGCAGCATCATGTCTGGAGGAAACCAGGCACTGCTTATCACCTGCCCAATACCATCCCTACAGTGATCATGGTGGGGGCAGCATCATGTCTAAAGGAAACCAGGGACTGCCCATCACCTGACCAATACCATCCCTACAGTGATCATGGTGGGGGCAGCATCATGTCTGGAGGAAACCAGGCACTGCCCATCACCTGTCCAATACCATCCCTACAGTGATCATGGTGGGGGCAGCATCATGTCTGGAGGAAACCAGGCACTGCCCATCACCTGCCCAATACCATCCGTACAGTGATCATGGTGGGGGGGCAGCATCATGTCTGGAGGAAACCAGGCACTGCCCAATACCATCCATACAGTGATCCTGGTGGGGTCAGCATCATGTCTGGAGGAAACCAGGCACTGCCCATCACCTGCCCAATACCATCCATACAGTGATCATGGTGGGGGCAGCATCATGTCTGGAGGAAACCAGGCACTGCCCATCACCTGCCCAATACCATCTCTACCGTGATCATGGTGGGGGCAGCATCATGTCTGGAGGAAACCAGGCACTGCCCATCACCTGCCCAATACCATCCCTACAGTGATCATGGTGGGGGCAGCATCATGTCTGGAGGAAACCAGGCACTGCCCATCACCTGCCCAATATCATCCCTACAGTGATCATGGTGGGGGCAGCATCATGTCTGGAGGAAACCAGGCACTGCCCATCACCTGCCCAATACCATCCCTACAGTGATCATGGTGGGGGCAGCATCATGTTTGGAGGAAACCAGGCACTGCCTATCACCTGCCCAATATCATCCCTACAGTTATCATGGTGGGGGCAGCATCATGTCTGGAGGAAACCGGGCACTGCCCAATACCATGCCTACTGTGATCATAGTGGGGGCAGCATCATGTCTGGAGGAAACCAGGCACTGCCCATCACCTGCCCAATACCATCCGTACAGTGATCATGGTGGGGGCAGCATCATGTCTGGAGGAAACCAGGCACTGCCCATCACCTGCCCAATACCATCCGTACAGTGATCATGGTGGGGGCAGCATCATGTCCGGAGGAAACCAGGCACTGCCCATCACCTGCCCAATACCATCCGTACAGTGATCATGGTGGGGGCAGCATCATGTCCGGAGGAAACCAGGCACTGCCCATCACCTGCCCAATACCATCCCTACAGTGATCATGGTGGGGGCAGCATCATGTCTGGAGGAAACCAGGCACTGCCCATCACCTGCCCAATACCATCCCTACAGTTATCATGGTGGGGGCAGCATCATGTCTGGAGGAAACCAGGCACTGCCCATCACCTGTCCAATACCATCCCTACAGTGATCATGGTGGGGGCAGCATCATGTCTGGAGGAAACCAGGCACTGCTTATCACCTGCCCAATACCATCCCTACAGTGATCATGGTGGGGGCAGCATCATGTCTAAAGGAAACCAGGGACTGCCCATCACCTGACCAATACCATCCCTACAGTGATCATGGTGGGGGCAGCATCATGTCTGGAGGAAACCAGGCACTGCCCATCACCTGCCCAATACCATCCCTACAGTGATCATGGTGGGGGCAGCATCATGTCTGGAGGAAACCAGGCACTGCCCATCACCTGCCCAATACCATCCGTACAGTGATCATGGTGGGGGCAGCATCATGTCTGGAGGAAACCAGGCACTGCCCATCACCTGCCCAATACCATCCATACAGTGATCCTGGTGGGGTCAGCATCATGTCTGGAGGAAACCAGGCACTGCCCATCACCTGCCCAATACCATCCATACAGTGATCATGGTGGGGGCAGCATCATGTCTGGAGGAAACCAGGCACTGCCCATCACCTGCCCAATACCATCTCTACCGTGATCATGGTGGGGGCAGCATCATGTCTGGAGGAAACCAGGCACTGCCCATCACCTGCCCAATACCATCCCTACAGTGATCATGGTGGGGGCAGCATCATGTCTGGAGGAAACCAGGCACTGCCCATCACCTGCCCAATATCATCCCTACAGTGATCATGGTGGGGGCAGCATCATGTCTGGAGGAAACCAGGCACTGCCCATCACCTGCCCAATACCATCCCTACAGTGATCATGGTGGGGGCAGCATCATGTCTGGAGGAAACCGGGCACTGCCCAATACCATGCCTACTGTGATCATAGTGGGGGCAGCATCATGTCTGGAGGAAACCAGGCACTGCCCATTACCTGTCCAATACCATCCCTACAGTGATCATGGTGGGGGCAGCGTCATGTCTGGAGGAAACCAGGAACTGCCCAGTGGCTTAGACAGGGACACTGCTCAGGGTTAAGAGAATGAAGGAACAAAGGGCAGATACATTCTTAATGAAAACCTGATCCAGAGTGCTCTGGACCCTTAGACTGGGCAACAGTTTCACCTTCCAACAGGACAATAGGGGAGATTTATCAAAATAAAACTTTGTTGCCCATAGCAACCAATCAGATCACTTCTTTAATTTTTTGAAAAGGACTCGGGACAGGTTCTGAAAAATCTCCCCAATGATCCTAAGCACACAGCCAAGACAACACAGGAACGGCTTAGCGACAACTCTGTAAATGTGCTTAAAGGGGTACTCCCATGGAAAACTTTTTTTCAAATCAACTGGTGCCACAAAATTAAACAGTTTTGTAAATCACTTCTATTAAAAAAATCTTAAACCTTCCAGTACTTTTTAGGGGCTGTATACTAAAGAGAAATTTAAAAAATAAATACATTTCCTCTGTCATGACCACAGTGCTCTCTGCTGTCCATTGGACAGTTCCTGAAATGGACAGCAAAGGTCAGCAAAGAGCACTGTGGTCATGACATCAGAGGAAATGCATTTCTTTTTTAGATTTCTCTTTAGTATACAGCCCCTAAAAAGTACTGGAAGGATTAAGATTTTTTTTTTTAATAGAAGTGATTTACAAATCTGTTTAACTTTCTGGCACCAGTAAATTTGAAGAAGAAAAAAAAAAAAGTTTTCCATGGGAGTACCCCTTTAAGTGGTCCGGAAAGAGCCTTGATTTGAACCCAAGTGGACATAATTGGGAACCTATGGGGATCTGCAGAGAAGAATGGCAGAAAATCCCCAAATCCCGGTGGGTAAACCTTGTGGCCTCATCCCCAAGAAGACTGGAGGCTGAAATCACTGCCAAGAGGCTTCACCTAAGTCTGAAGAGTAAAGGGTCTGAATACTTATGTCAATGCAATTTTTTTATTTTTTAATAAATTAGAAAGGATTTCTAACATTCTGTTTTCACTCATTATGGATTATTGAGTCAGGATGATGGGGAAACTTACCGTATTTTTCGCCGTATAAGACGCACTTTTTCTTCCCCAAAACTGGGGGTAAAAAGTCGGTGCGTCTTATACGGCGAATACACACCTATCACGGCGGTCCCTGCGCCTAATACAGGACATCACCGATCGCGGTGATGCCCTGTATTAACCCTTCAGACGCGGCGATCAAAGCTGACTGCCGCGTCTGAAGGGAAAGTGACACTAACCCGGCTGTTCAGTCGGGCTGTTCGGGACCGCCGCGATTTCACCGCGGTGGTCCCGAACAGCCCGACTGAATAGCCGGGTTAGTGCTTACAGGACACCGGGAGGGACCTTACCTGCCTCCTCGGTGTCTTCTCCGTTCAGGGATCCCCTGTATGGCCGGCGCTCTCCTTCCTCGTCATCACGTACGTGCGTAACGACGTGATGGCGGCGACGGAGAGCGAGGATACCCGGCCGGCAGCAGAGACATTCCGGAGCGACGGGGACACGGCGACAGCGATGGAGCGACATCCAGGGCAGTGGTGACGGGTCTGGAACGGCGGGGACACGTGAGTATTACCTCCTATGCAGTGGTCTTCAATCTGCGGACCTCCAGATGTTGCAAAACTACAACTCCCAGCATGCCCGGACAGCCAACGGCTGTCCGGGCATGCTGGGAGTTGTCGTTTTGCAACATCTGGAGGTCCGTAGGTTGAAGACCACTATTGGGTTTAAAATCTTTTTTTTTTTTTTTTTTTTTTTTAGATTTTGCACCTATAAATTGGGTGCGTCTTATACGCCGGTGCGTCCTATAGGGCGAAAAATACGGTGCTTAACATAACATAATGTGAAAAAGGGTGTGAAAACTTTCCAAATGCATTGTTCAGGTTGTATATAGGTATAAGTCGTTAACTCGTTCGTCATGGTATATTAGTGTCCTGTATCTATTTTTCCATAGGACTGTAGGAAACCCAATGCATTGTTAGTTTCTATAAAGAGGTTTCAGGGGGCATCCATGCAGGCACTTAGAGCTGAATTACAGATTTAGCTCTGCTACATCCAGATGGATGGGAGTCCTTGAATGGCACAGCAGGCTCTCTGTTTTTCCTCCACTTTTGGCTTGACAAGTACATGTTTACCCAGATCATCACTGGCACCCACCCCCAGCCCAGTGGGTTCTGGCATCTATACAGCTTTGCCTGCTAACTACTGTCGGCCCATGTCTTACTATATTTGTTTGTGTATATATATGTTTATATTTCTCTCTTCTAACATCACGTCTAGAGATGAGCGAACTTACAGTACATTCGATTCGTCAGGAACTTCTCGGCTCGGCAGTTGATGACTTTTCCTGCATAAATTAGTTCATCTTTCCGGTGCTCCGGTGGGCTGGAAAAGGTGGATACAGTCCTAGGAAAGAGTCTCCTAGGACTGTATCCACCTTTTCCATCCCACCGGAGCACCTGAAAGCTGAACTAATTTAAGCAGGAAAAGTGATCAACTGCCGAGCCGAGAAGTTTGTGATGAATCGAATTTACTGTAAGTTCGCTCATCTCTAGTCACGAACTTCTCGGCTCGGCAGTTGATGGCTTATCCTGCATAAATTAGTTCAGCCTTCAGGTGCTCCGGTGGGATCGAAAAGGTGGATACAGTCCTAGGAAAGAGTCTCCTAGGACTGTATCCACCTTTTCCAGCCCACCGGAGCACCTGAAGGCTGAACTAATTTATGCAGGATAAGCCATCAACTGCCGAGCCGAGAAGTTCGTGACGAATTGAATTTACTGTAAGTTCGCTCATCTCTAATCACTTCACTTGAATTGAACTTGAATTGTCCAGTTTTGAGTTATTGCTCCTGCAAACTGTAACTCAACTTTTTAGGAGCCCTGAACAGCACTTCTGTCTAGTTTTATCGCTGCAGATTTGTCATTGAAGCTACAGGAAAGTCAGATGAAACCACTACGTAGGTGTAACCCATCTTTCCCAGAAACAGATGTCATACAGAAATGTAAACACGTTTTGTTTCCGAATTGTTGGGTAAAAAAAAAAGTATTTATGGCGATGTGACACATTGTATAATGTATATAATGAGGTCCGTCCGGTTTCTTCACAACAGGAAGGAAGGTACTGCAGGCCGTAGTGTTTTTCCTTTACAGCTGATGGAACTACTGAAAGGAGCCTAGTGTGAACACAAGCTAAGCTTTGTGGAATGAAAAACTTTTTTTTATATGTATATATCAACTGGCTCCAGAAAGTTAAACAGATTTGTAAATTACTTCTATAAAAAAATCTTAATCCTTTCAATAATTATTAGCTGCTGAAGTTGAGTTGTTGTTTTCTGTCTGGCAACAGTGCTCTCTGCTGACATCTCTGCTTGTCTCGGGAACTGCACAGAGTAGAATAGGTTTGCTATGGGGATTTGCTTCTAAACTGGGCGGTTCCTGAGACACGTGTCATCAGAGAGAACTTAGACAGAAAAGAACAACTCAACTTCAGAAGCTCATAAGTACTGAAAGGATGAAGATTTTTTTAATAGAAGTAATTTACAAATCTTTTTAACTTTCTGTAGCCAGTTGATATATAAAAAAAAGTTTTTTTTCCTGGATAGCCCCTTTAAGGTATACTCCAGAGGGAAAAAAATGTTGGCAGAAAGTTATACAGATCTGAAAGTTACTTATATTTAAAAATCTTAATCCTTCCAGTACTTATCAGCTGCTGTATACTACAGAGGAAGTTGTGCTGTTCTTTCCAGTCTGACCACAGTGCTCTCTGCTGACACCTCTGTCCCTGTCAGAAACTGTCCAGAGCAGGATAGGTTTGCTATAAGGATTTTCTCCTGCTCTTGACAATGCCTGTTACAGACAGACTGGAAAGAGCTGCACAACTTCCTCTGGAGCATATAGCAGATAAGTACTGGAAGGATTAAGAGTTTTATATCAAGTAATTTACAAATCTGTTTAACTTTAATTTGAATAGTTTTTTTCTTCCGGAGTACCCCTTTAAGTTCCAGCATGTCCTGGTCATCGTATGATATGTAGTACCGTTAAAATAAATAGCAAACTAATTATTCAGAGTGGGTTTCTATAAAGCTACACTTGGGAATGTATTTTTCTCACAACTTACTGTGGGTCGATAAAAAAATGTGACATGAATTGGCATTCAACTTCTCTAATTATAATAGATGGGTTCTATACATTCTGAGACCTCCAACCCTAATTTCCATTAGTCCAAAACAATTAGATACCATAGATCCATGCAAGTCCACTGAATTGCTCCCTGAACACTATTTGTAATCTGATTGCTATTGTGACCTGTGGCTGATATGGACACGGTAAAAACACGATGGATTTCTATTAAAGTGTACCTGTCGTCAACAAAAACTTTTTATATAATGTGTATAATACACACACACACACACACACACATATATATATATATATATATATATATATATATATATATATATATACATATATATATATAATTTGTAATATATATTGGTTAAAAAAAATTGTGTATATTTTTGTCCCTGCAGCTATTGCCTGTGTGTCTCTATGAGGAGTCCAAATACAGGAAGTGATGGTGGACAAGCAGGGATCTGTACACTGAGAAAAAGCAGGACCGTGTGCACTAAGGTCTATAACATACTCCCGGCTCATACATCAGGATGATTGACAACCCAGGAGTCTGCACTGATCCCTGCTTGTCCGCCCTCACTTCCTGTATTTGGACTCTTCACAGAGACACACAGGCAATAGCTGCAGGGACAGCATTTTTTCACCCAAAAATATACTCAATTTTTAACCAATGTATAATACAAATATACATATAATGTTTTTTAGGGCCGATACCCTGTGGAGGTTAGGGCCGATAACTTAGACCGATATTCCGGTATAAGTTAACGGCTATTTATCCCCCCCGGCGACACCACTGCACATCATTGATTTAACTGCTGCGGCTTTTGCGGTGCCAGAGACGGGCACCGCCACCCGCTTCACTCCCCCTGCCTGTCCCAGGGTCCGCCCCCACCACCGCGCCACGCCGCACCGCCCCGGCCAGAGATCGCCCCGGCCAGAGACCACCGCTGCCCCATTGCCTCCCGCACTGCATTATCGGATTATCAGCAAGTTAATTGCCCATACCAATAACGTCCAAAATCGTGAATATCGGCCAAACCGATAATCGGTCGATCCCTAATCTACATTATATAAAAAGTTTTTGTTGACGACAGTTACACTTAATGGTGTATCATAGCACCATGATATTAGATTTGTCACTGGTTACTGAAAGCATTGTTATTAATCGGGGTTTGCCTTGTACTATCAAAGGGGTGCTCCGGAGGGAAAACCTTTTATTTTTTTTTTTTTTTTTTTTTTAAATAAAAAAAAATTATACAGATTTGTAAATTACTTCTATTTAAAAATCTTGATCCTTCCAGTACTTATCAGCTGCTGTATGCTCCAGAGGAAGTTGTGTAGCTCTTTCGAATCTGGTCTGACCGCAAATATCCATAGCGAACAGACAGTTCCTGACAAAACAGAGGTGGCAGTAGAGAGCACCTTGGTCAGACTGGAAAGAACTACACAACCTCCTCTGTAGCATACAGCAGCTAATAAGTACTGGAAGGATTAAGATTGTTAGATAGAAGTAATTGACAAATCTGTATAACTTCCTGGCACCAGTTGATATGACAACATATAGTTTCCTCCGGAGTACCCTTTTAAAGCCTGAGGAAGCCTATATTGCTATTGACCCTCTAGGATCTTCCTATTGGATCCATGTCATTTTTGACAGCTATATGTGTTCTATATGGGGCGACAGATAACGTTTTGTCCCAAAATTTGTCTCTAATTAGGTTGAAGACCAGTAAGGGCTATCAACACGTTATTGGATTGCATGTATAATCGGGGACTAGCCCCCTCCTCCAATGTCCCAACTGTATTGGCCGGGCTGTAAGCTTGAATAACAAGTACGGATGAAAGTGAATGGATACCTGGCACTGTCTAGAAGATAAATGTAGAATATATAGATGTTGCAGGTAGAAGTTTTTTATATCGTTAATTTGGACCCAAGTATGTAGCATACATTTAATTTGGTCGTCCAATTCTCTGCTGTTCTCCAGCATTGTTAATCAAGTTGTAGCTTCTAGCTCAGCGGGTCTCCAGCTGTTGCAAAACTACAACTCCCAGCATGTCCGGACAGCCTTCGGCTGTCCGGACATGTTGGGAGTTGTAGTTTTGCGACAGCTGGAAACACATTGGAAAACACTGTTCTAGCTGTTGCATAAAAACATGTCGGGAGTTGTAATTTTGCAACAGCTGGAAATACATTGGAAAATACTGTTCTAGCTTTTGCTTAAAAACATGCTGGGAGTTGTTGTTTTGCAACAGCCGGAAATGTGCTGTAAATCACTGTTCTAGCTGTTGCATAAAAACATGCTGGGAGTTGTAGTTTTACAACAGCTGGAAACACATTGGAAAATACTGTTCTAGCTTTTGCTTAAAAACATGCTGGGAGTTGTAGTTTTACAACAGCTGGAAACACATTGGAAAACACTGTTCTAGCTTTTGCTTAAAAACATGCTGGGAGTTGCAGTTTGGCAACAGCTGGAAGTGAAATACATTGGAAAACACTATTCTAGCAGTTGCATAAAACATGCTGGGAGTTGTAGTTTTGCAGCCGCTGGAAATATACTGGAAATGCTGTTTTAGCTGTTGCATAAAAACATGCTGGGAGTTGTAGTTTTGCAACAGCCGGAAACACACTATTCTAGCTGTTGCTTAAAAACATGCTGGGAGTTGTAGTTTTGCAGCAGCTGGAAATACACTGGAAAATACTGTTCTAGCTGTTGCATAAAAACATGCTGGGAGTTGTAGTTTTACAACAGCTGGAAACACATTGGAAAATACTGTTCTAGCTTTTGCTTAAAAACATGCTGGGAGTTGTAGTTTTACAACAGCTGGAAACACATTGGAAAATACTGTTCTAGCTTTTGCTTAAAAACATGCTGGGAGTTGTAGTTTTACAACAGCTGGAAACACATTGGAAAACACTGTTCTAGCTTTTGCTTAAAAACATGCTGGGAGTTGCAGTTTGGCAACAGCTGGAAGGGAAATACACTGGAAAACACTATTCTAGCTGTTGCATAAAACATGCTGGGAGTTGTAGTTTTGCAACAGCTGGAAACACACTGGAAAACACTGTTCTAGCTGTTGCATAAGAACATGCTGGGAGTTGTAGTTTTACAACAGCTGGAAACACATTGGAAAATATTGTTCTAACTGTTGCAAAAATACAATCTGTGGACTTCTAGTTGTTGCTAGACTATAACTCCTAGTATGCTTGCGGAATGCTCTGTACAGTCATCGTTCCAAGGAGTTCTCCCCATTCCCGAATGTCTTGGAGATCCAATAGGTGTCATACAGATTAATAAGAGAATTGTATGGCTCCTGTGCCTAAGTCGTTCCCTGCGCCCCTCCTTAGGGCACGAAGCACATCTGCAGGCACACAGTAGGTA